>NC_051181.1:112750472-113093910 GCF_013339695.2 Rhipicephalus sanguineus
AACTCATTTTTCACCTGAGAAGCATCAGTGAGTCCATTAGATGTATTTCAGTGACAGCATTGGAAGTAAAGGCCCACAAAGTTTTATACTGGCTACATGCATTTTCATGAACAGGAAGGAGCCTAAAATTGCTTCACATCATTTGAACTACACGCCAAAAGTAAAAGATGAAAAAACTGTGTAGCCAAACCAACACGCACTCAAGCCTTTCATTAAACGAATTTTGTCGGCAGCACGTAGGCCGTCGTCATGACGAATTAGTCTAGTGACACTGCGCTTATGTCAGTCCAGTCAGGCTTGCAGAGAACTGGATTTATTATGCGCTCAAGCAAAACGAATACCTGCTGAAATAATGGACTCAAATACTTGTGCTCACCCGTTGTCACTAGAAAAACTTGAAAACCTTCGCGGAACTGGAAATCTCTGGGTTAACACACCACAGAGCCGCGCAAAACATGTGATGCCCTCATTTAGCCATCTTCGTCTAATACTCGGTTGGCCTCCTCGACGTGGCTCCCTGCGGCTTCCATTCGCTGCACGCCCCATGAAATGTCTTATCTTTCCCGTATTCATACTTGGTACGGCCTTGCTTGGTACATCAACCGAGCGAGATAACCGAGCGCGATCCAACTTGTGATATCGCTGAGCGAGTGGCAAGGGTGAGCGGAGGCAAGCGCTACGAACACAAGTGAACCAGTTCCCGTACTTCGCCCGATTTAAAATTCACAATATCAGAAATAAAAAAGACAAATAAATAAAAAGGAGTTCTTTGCCAACCTCACTTCGTTCAACTAGATCTTAGGATGCCCGGCAACCGCTACGAGCGCACATGTTCCTTGAAACCGAAACTGGCGTTTAGGTTTCCGGGGCCTGGCTGAAGCGCCATGCGTTGCAGCTCCCATAGACACTAGCGCCACAGTTCCCTCTAGTAAGTATTGTAGGAAACTCTATGGGAGAGGCCACAGCTGTGGTGGAGCAACTGTTGCTATGCGCCGCACCACTGTGCCATCACGTGATTGCTGAGGAGTGTCAAGGGGGGGAGAGGCCACAGCTGGCACCGTTCCAGGGCACGGACGGACGGACGGCCGGATGGCCGGACGCCGCGAGTATGAGAACTGCCTATGAGGGAGTTTTCGAATAGTGTACGCGAAGCTGTGCGTTGGCTTTTCGCGCAACTGCGCATGCGTCATACGCTAACCGCTTGCGGGCTCCCGTTAAGTGACGGAAATAGCGGGCCGCAAACGCTAAAGCTAACTTAGCGTACGCTATTCGAAAGCTATTCGAAAGGCTTTCGCCTTTGAACATCACGTCTGTCCTCGCCACTTCCTTTCAGGCAGTAAACTATGCTTGGCGTTCGGAGTTTCTCTGTTTCGGTAGCTCTTAGTCCAATTAGATTTACAAGCGCAACGTATCGGGTTCTGCTGCAACTTCATGGGACCCTTGTGCCTCCGCATACAAGGTCTCTTTTCAACGTCTTTTGTCTCTCTTCAAGAATTAAAAAAAAATGATAAAATTAATATATATCGGGAGTTAGAGTGACCTTACAAGCTTGCTTATGCCATTACGACGACGCTATCGGCCTCAACTTTATTCGTGCGCAGGCTCGCGTACTTAGCCACTTGTGGCCTTGAAGAGCCATTTATGTCTCCTTTGCTGCCGTGTGACAATTCGGAAATGTCCGAGGCGTCGACGCGCCGCCACAAGTCCCCCACACGACGCAGCCGGCTGCCTGAAGTGCGAACGGTGCGTTAGATGGCTTTCCTTCCAGAAAAGCTTTGCTGCGTACTTATTTGCTGACCTCCCACTCCTTGCTCGGTACTGCGGTCGAAGGTTTCAATCGCGATATCATCACGGTGATCACACCAGCATGTACTATATGTGTGTCTGTTTACTTGGAGCTAACGCACGCCCTCCTAGAACAGCTTCGCGAAGTCGCGGAAGAACCCGACACGTTCCCGTGCATGTGAACTAGACACAGTGTTGGCGGTAACGCGTTACAAGTAACGGCGTTACCGGTAACACGTTACTTTTTTCAGTAACTTAGTAACGTACTCATTACTATTTTCTAACTGTAACGGCTAACGTACTTTCGTTACCATTTTTCAGTAACGTGAGGTGTCACGTTACTCATTACTTTCCATTCCAATTATCCTCGCAGTCTTAGACAAAATTCATTCGTCTTAAAGGAGCGCCTTGCGGCAGTCTGCTGTCTGCCCGCCAAGCGCTGACAGAGCGGCCCCGCACGGGGTCCTTTATTGCGCGGGGGAAATCGCAATAGGAAGCAAATTCCCGAAATTTATTAAACGGATCTGCTGCAGTTTCGGCTACCTTGCTAGCGAGGTTCAAGTTCTCGTTGAATGTCGATGAAGCGAAGTGTATGCGGTCCTTTAACCATCAAAAGCGAGCTGTCGAGGTCTGCTCGGCTTGTGAGCATCAAGACTCGGTGTGAGCTCCAGCGCAAAGGAAGATGACTTCTTCGTAGATGCCTTCTGAACGTAACCGCCAACTGAAGATGAGTGACTGTCTCGGTACCTTTGATGACGCATGTCATCGCCATGAGCGGGCTCAAGGAAAACTTTCCGCGCGTTCACCAGCCTTAAAGTGTATACAGAACCAGAACCATATAGTGCGTCCGTCGAGCTCCTGTTTAGCGTAGGTGCGGACGTATTGTATTCGCTAATCAGCGAGTCAAGCTGACCGATTAAAGCTTTGAAACGCAACTGTTGCTTATATTCTGCGGTTTGTTCTTACATTAGGAAACTGTTCCTGCACTACTCTAGCACTGTTTATAAACTTCGTATTCAAAATTAGTTTTGCTTCTTGCTATTTGCAACTGCGCCTACGTTCCTGATTATTGGACTCCTAAGCAAGTGAGGCCGACCTTGAACACTTTCACATACGCAGTCTTAATATTTGCGGCAATTACACGGGTGAAATTTTGAAAAAAAAAAAGACTTGTTTTCATGCGCAAATAATTTCTTACAGATTTATGTCATTTAAGCATTCCTTTATTGTTACAACATTTGCGCATTTATTTTTGTAGTAGAAGCACACCGTCACAATTACTGCAAGTTTGCTGAGTGATGTTTTCATTGGGAGAGTGTTGATGATGAAATCGATCACTTTGTGTTCAATGACCCATTCCGAAAAATAGCTTCGGCATGTGTCCCAGAGTTAGAAGCCATCACATGTAACTATACAGGGTGTCGTAGCTATCACGCAGCACGATTTAAAAAAAGAGGAACGGCGTTACGCGAATCAAACCTACAGCATATTGTTCCTAGTACACTAGAGTAGCCATTGCTATTTTTTTCGTTAATGAGGTTTAATTAATTAGTCATAATTATATTTCTAACTCGACAAGTACTCGCCTAATTGTCAAAATGTCAATGAGGCGTATGTAGGCATGTTCAAATGGCATCTAACTGCGCTACTTTCAACAACGTGCTAATTGCGCGCTCATTTTTTCCGCTTGATCAAGAAAGCCCGCGAAATATGAAAAGTGACACGTGACTAGAGTGTTGCGCGCGTCGGGAACCAGCGCCCTCAAACAGGCTTCCTATGAGGCAGACAGTATCAAGGAAAAAATGCAGAAAGAAAAGAAGACGCATCGCCCTATCTGCCACTCCCCGGCCTAAGAAACGCACCGCTTGGTTTTACAGAGTCAGGCCGTAATAAGAACACCTGCCGCGTTATCAATGAGAACAGTCGGCCGTGAGATATGGATGATTGCGGCGTACTATCGAACGGATTGAATCCCAGCGATATTGCACGCATATCGCTGGCGCCCGACCTGTACCCTTGCCAAAATGCGGAACGCTGTCTTTCGCAACAGGCAACAGGCAAAGCGGTTGTTTGCAGTAAGCTTATTTGAGGGCGCTGGTTTCCTTTGCGGGTGGGAGCGTAGTCACGTGTTATTTTTCATATTTAGCGGGGTTTCTTTATCAGCCGGAAAAAATGAGCGCGCAATTAGCACGTTGTTGAAAGTAGCGCAGTTAGATGCCATTTGAACATGCCTACATACGCCTCATTGACATTTTGACAATTAGGCGAGTACTTGTCGAGTTAGAAATATAATTATGACTAATTAACTAAACCTCATTAACGAAAAAAATAGCAGTGGCTATTCTAGTGTACTAGGAACAATATGTTGTAGGTTTGATTCGCGTAACGCCGTTCCTCTTTTCTTAAATAATGCTGCGTGATAGCTGGGACACCCTGTATAGGCAACTTTAGGTCACTAGAGTACATAGAAGGTACAGCATATTTGTGCAAATTGTTCTCGTTTAATCAGTATTTCGGGTAAAGTTTTTGTTTGGGCGATCACTTTAATGTGACATATAAATATGGGTTTTATAAAGTTGCTATTGTAGGTTCTTGAGGCGATGACATACTGATTAAGATTTCTGACTAAAGGGTAACGTCAGAAGTAACGTCCGTTTCTTTTTTTCGGTAACCGTAACGGTAACGCGTTAACTTTGTTTATGGGTAACGCAGGGCGGTAACGCGTTCCTTTTTCTTTAGCGTAAAGAGTAACGTATTTAGTTACTTTTTTTCGGTAACGCATACAACACTGACTAGACAGAACTATACCGAAACAGAGAGACTCCGAAAGCCAAGCATGGTTCGCCCATCTGAAAGGAAGTAGCGGCAACAGACGTGATGTTTATTGAGGTTGCCCGTGCGCACGAGCCGTCGACGTCGGCACTGCTCCGACCTATTTCGTCTTGTAGCGCTTCGCGTCTTGAATACACTGCAACCATCTTTTTTCGACTGCAACTTCTTTGCTTTACTTTGGGTGCGACTGCTACAGCGCACAAGCTGAACATTGACAGAGTTGCCTGTCTGGTTGGGTTAATTAAGACTTTCAAAAGGCTCCAATCCCTCCCCCCCCCCCTTCAAAAAAAGACGTTGGACCACAAGCCGACAAGCGAGCGAGAGCTGCTGCCGTGCGCGCTTCCCCGATCGCCGGCTCGACTGGCTGTAACAACAGAATGGCCGTCTACCCCGCCGCCACCGTTCGTACAAGCTCCCTATATGTTAACGCAATTCCTTTCCCGAGATACCTGTATAGGTGTATTTTTTTCTTTTGTCTGGCGTGGCTCTGCTGTAGTGCACTATGCTACGCATAGGCGTGCGCAGGGTTCCCCACCCTTCAGGGGGGGGGGGGGGGCGAAGGTGGGCGAAGGTTCATCGCAGCGCCCCCCTCCCCTCCCTATCAATTCAATGTACGGAGCGGACTTTGCGCCCCCCCCCCCCCCCCTCAGGTGACCAGGGAGACTCCGAAACAGAGAGACTCCGAAAGCCAAGCATGGCCCCCCGGCGCAACCCCCCCCCCCCCCCCCGTGCGCGCGCCTATGATGCCACGCATGGGGCCCGGGTTCAAATCCGATCCGATCCCGGATGTTCTTTTCTTCTCACTTTTTTTTTCATTTTGCGCGATAGCGGTAACGGACACCAGCGGCGGAAAACTACGGCACCAAAAACGGCTGTTGTGATTTCATAACACCTTTCGCTGTTAGAAAAAATGAAAGCAAACATGCTGTTTTTCTGGGCCTATTCATTTTTCGGAAGGCACCTTTGCAGGGGCGTAGCCAGAAATTTTTTTCGGGGGGGGGTTCAACCATACTTTATGTATGTTCGTGCGTGCGTTTGTATGTGTGCGTGCCTATATACGCAAGCAAAATTGAAAAATTTCGGGGGGGTTTGAACCCCCCCAACCCCCCCCCCCCCCCCCCCCTTGGCTACGCCCCTGCACCTTTGCATATGGTACATATGGTAATGTTCTCGTTCTATACCAGTTGTCGCCTTTGCATCGACTCCGAATAATATACGTATTCCTCGTTGGCAAAGCACCTCTTACCCTCAGTTGAGGTTCACTGGGTTCCTCTTCAAGGTGGGACACTCTCGTTGACAAAAGGAGACGCCCGTCACTGCCTGCGTCTCCTTCCAGGAAGACAACTACTTTGTCTGGAAAAGTAATCACTACGACCCAGTGCATAGTATATGCCGAGGTTGTGCCGCTGTTGATCGCATTAACGATCCTGGCGCCGAACCTGACCATCCAGTTGGCTATTGGGATGAACAGCAGTTCGACCGCTGCCTTTCTCCTGCGAGAATAATTTGAGGAAAACAACAGATCACCAGGGGCCGAATCCACAAAGCTTTCTCTTGCCTACGCAATTTCTTAGCCAAGAATTCTCGTATCTCGAGCGTGTACGATAGCAATTGTACGAACTTACGCGCCACTTTTGAGGGCAAGGAGGCGACGCGAAAGCCGATGAAACGACAAAGAAAGACAGAAGTGCGCGCAGATGATAGCAAGGCAGCACGCCAAGCGTCTAACATCGAGGGTATACCATGATAGCGAATGTATTTTTGCTGCATCTCAGCTTCCAGTTACGGGCGTCTGCTACAGCGCTTACGCGTTGCCGCGTTCCAGCAGACGTCCTGGGGTCTTGCGCGAAGCAAAGCGCTCGTGTTTCATTGATGACCATAGTTAACAAAAATCTAGTTGCTCGATGGCGTCAATAATCCGTGCGCTATCTCGTCAAGTGCAGGCGAACAACGCTCCAGATGCACCGCATCTATGAAACCGCGCGCAAATTGAAACATTGAAGGTTTGAAGATGTGACCGAAACGTCTCCCCCTGTTAACCACAACCAGTTTAGTTAGATTTTCATTAAGCTGCGCTGCCACTTAACTAATTAGGCATGTTCGAGCACGGTATGATTGCTGCCATTAGGGTTTTTTGTAGCTAGACGTAAAATGATGCATTTCTTACAAAGATCTTAGTACAAGACATAGGAGCGGCTTTTGAGCCTACGGAGAAACAGTACAGAAATATAAAGCAGCAGTAAGAAAGGCATCATGAGCGTAATGTTGCAGGTTCAATTCACCGCAGCATTCTGACAGGGCCAGAATGCGAGAGCAATCGTATACGCTTATATACGTGAACGCGTAAAACAAGAAAGATTTGTCGGAGGTTTCTATGTGCTAATGCTTTTCAGAAAACACGGCACAGTCACAAATTTGTCCTTGCGCGAGCAAACATAAAAGAAACGGCATTCAGTTGTCTCGGCCTGAAATGCCATGACTACACTCTAAGAAAAAGGAGTCAAAGAGGGTCATGCACCGTGACTCTCTTCGGGTGTCCATTGACCCCTTTTGGAAGTACAGGCAGAGAAAAAGAGTTCGCATTTGGAAGGAGTCACTGGACCCTCCTGAAGCGCGTTTCGATTGGCTTCGGTATACGGAAGAGCCGCCGTATACGCCATAATATCGCACGCTCGCCTTTGGCGCCGTTGTGGAGCCTTGCTCGGCGACGCAGACGGGGTTGGCGCCGGGGTGGCGCGCCGCTCTCCTCTCTCTGTCGTCTCAGTCATCTCAGTCTCCTGGTCTATTGACGGCGCTGCGCCGTGCTCCGAGGGCTCAGAAATTAGGCGCCTTTCTCTTCAAACCACTACCACCACCTATTGGATGCGTTGCGTGGTTGCGTCAGTTGCGTTGAGGGCTTCGGTGGTGTTGACGCCGGCTCCGTGCACGAAGTGACGCTTGGAGGGCGGAATATTCATGGAGCTGCGGACACGACAACGGGCGCCAGTTAACGGTGAGTGTACTGCTTTCGTAGGTACTAATTATACAGCTTTAGCTGGGCGTCTGCAGCAGCTCTGCGGAATCTGCCAGCCATTTCCAACAGTAGCCTGTATCCGCGGGGCTGTTGCGGATGCCCAACTAAAGCTGTCAGTTAAGGAGTTGCCACCGTTATGCGCGTTGCTGTACAAACTCCCATAAAGTGAGCGATGCAAACAATAATCGAGGGTCATTTCTTGCTGATCGCACGTCGTGTCTGCACTACTGAAGGTGCAAGATGTCGTTTTGAGATGCACTTTAGTCTACTTCATAATAACATTTCCATCGACCTTGAATGTGCAGCGTGCTTCCACGCCTGGGAACGTGAAAAAAAAAAAAAAAGCCTGTGTACAGAACGCTCAGACGCACTATATGTAATGGTTTTTGTTGGCCTAAAGACGGTAGTTTGAGGTGCAGATATAGTCGGTGGCTTCCAGAATGTACGCGGTAGTCATTCAAGTTGGACACGCCTCGCCGGTAAAGTGAAAAAGCTCTAGCTTTCGCGGCGCGCGTTGTGTTGCGGCCGCCGGCGTGCACTCTTTTCTCTCGTTTCTGTTTGCTGTTTTCGTGGTTTGCATACACTGTACGTTGGGCGCTACTGTAAAAAATTTTTCTTGAAAAAAACAGCGCTGGGTGTCGTTCGGGCCCTAAATTGTCTGGTAGTATTTGGATGGGTTACAGCTCAATAACCGGCCTGCCAGATGTGCTTTGTTGTTTTGTTGTTAAATTTCTGTTAGGTTTTGCTCTTTCATTTCTCTCATAATATCACGTTTTCTGTTTTTACGTGGACAGGAGCGACAACCTAGCAAGCCACAAGTTTGTAATTTTACATCACAAGGAATAAATATGGAAACTCTTCTGTTCCTGCTAACAGAAAATTTCTGTAATTTCTTAATTGGAAATCATGGCTTTTTCCGTTTTTTTGACAGTAAAAATAATGCAGAAATTCTTTTTTTATGTCTGTAAACGGCAAGTATTATGGGGATTGCATGTATTTTTTCAACAGTAGTCGCGCAAAAGTCTCAAATGAGTAGCTTAAAATACTTGCACGCTTCGGTGTGGGTCCCTTGACAGTAAATTTCTCCCTATAAGTAATTTTGAAGTCTTTGCACTCTTCCTAGGCAGGGACTTTAGAGCGAGCCGACCCTGACCCACCAAGAGAGTCTGTTGTCAGTAATCTCCGAGAAAACTTCTTTTTTTCTTAGTACCTTGACGCGTGCTGCGTGTTCGCATAACAAAAAAGATTTCACCGCAAGGGCGAAGCAATCGGCAACAAACTTAGTGTTACTCACTGTTTTTGTAACAACTACAAAACGCTGGTGTAAGATTTCTGTAAGCGCAGCACGTTTAAAAATTTTTCTTGAAAAAACAGAAATTGTCTGGCACTGGCCTGCCAGAAAATTTCTCTTCTCTTTCCGGTTTTTACGTTTTTGTAATTTTACATATCTCTTCTGTTCCTGCTAACAGAAAATTTCTGTAATTTCCATGGCTTTTTCCGTTTTCAGTAACAGAAAATGTCTAATATTACATGTATTTTTTTGTTCTCCGCAACAGTAAATTTCTGTAATTTTGAAAGGCTTTTTCTGTTGTCAGTAATAGAAAACTTCTGTACCTTGACATAGATTTTCGGTTCTCACTAACAGCAAATTTCTGTAATTTTACTACTCTTGGTTTTTTAGTACAGAAATCCTCTGTGATTGGACGTTTTTTTTTTTTTTTTTTTCATTTGTTTAGTACAGGAAGTTTCTGTAAATAAGATGGCTTTCTGCTTTAAGTAACAAGAAATTCTGAAATTGTGTTCTTTCTCATGGGAGCACCGTCAGTTGACAAAAATCCGGCAATTTGACAGGTTATGCAATATTAAAATGTATGTGGTGCAAGAATAGAAAATCTCACAGACAGAAAGCACCGCAATATTTTGCATCTGCATTGTCCCCTTTATAGCACGCATCCTTTCTCACAAATTCGTTAATTCAGTACACCATAGAGTGAAATGCGAACAAGTTTATTGACATGGAACATAGAAGTTCAGGCAGTTGCCAACATGTGCATCTTAAAATACGAGAGATGCCCACATTATCACAAGCGGCCACTATGCGTTATTCGAAGGTCGCAGGTTCGGTCGCTGCCAGTGCTATGTTATCTTTTCATCCACTTTGCTTTCTTCACATTTGCTTCGTAATGACTACAAATAACATCACCTATACTTGCCTTGGCTTTCTTGTCTGTTAGTTGTACAATTCCCTTTCCCTCACTATGCCCCCAGTATCACAAGGGGTCCAGATTCAAGAATCTCCCGGGGATATTGTTTGAGTTGGCCGGCACATATGTTTAAAAGTCAAGTCCTTGAGGGAGCTAATCAATGACGCCACTTTCGGGTTCAGATTGTGCTGTTTCCCACGTGTATGCTCAGTCTTTGTGCCCTTTCCGGGACTGACAGTGGCAGTTGACCTAAAAAGAAGAGGCAATTCTGTTTAGCAGTGCACAAGAACCTAACTATTCTTAGATACAGTGTAACTACAAAGGCACCTACTTGCTGTTCATTAAGAATATGCTTTTCTACATGCGTCCATCTTAAGTTAAATTACCATCACTTTAAATGCAATATTGCTACATGAGTCTAAAATGACACTCCTAACCTTTATAATACTAAAATTAGAATCTGGACCTTTTAATGTCTAAGTACTGACAGCCAGTTTGCTTGTGGATACTCGCGAGCAGTATACCATAAAACAGCTAGCTTCTCATTGAAGGCATTATGGTTTAGTTTTAGTAATTTTGTTCCAAAACGCTTTCTTTTCATGTTACCTAAATGAAGCCATCTCAATAAATAATGGTATTCTATGTGAGCAATATACATACATGTTTTTTAACGTTACCGGAAAGCTAAAATTATTGGCCATAGTATTGTGTCCAAGATTTAGTTTCAATCTCACCTATGAGTGAACTCCAGGATAAGACTTGCCTCTTTTGTGTAGGCAACGTTGACGCAAAGTGTGCCAGGAATAATATCTTGAACGCCTCTCTAGGACTGGATGCTTGTATGAGAGGGACGTTATCAATGCAAACTGTGAAGGACTTCGCTGTCAGGAAACCACCACCTGGAAGTTGAGAATTTGGGTTCAATATTTACTCATATTTAGAAAGGGAGAATAACATACCTTTAGCAAATATGAAAGGCCAACTTGGCGTTTCCTCAATATCATCATCACAGGTGGTATCCTTGAATAAAAAAACGAGCATTGATGGAATAAGTACACACGGGGCAAAATAGAATTTATTAATAACAGGAAACAGCGCGGCCAAACGGGACAACAAAGGCTGACAGGACTTTCTTGTCCCGTTTGCCCGCGCTGTTTGCTGTTATGAAGCCAAACCAACAAGCTCAAACTCATACCCTTTTAAACAATTAGTTAAAGTGGGATGTTTGCACATATTTTAACACTGCGTACTCTCAAACACTTTGAGCGCCCGAACGATGCTTATCAAAAAGCACAATGCAAAAAAGAAGATAAAAAATCAACAAGTGATTTTCAGGCTGTATTAACACCGAATCTCTTGCCCTAAGTGGAAGTAAAATGGCGCATTCTGAAAATGCTCGTCTGCACCTGCGCTGGTTCGGTCTATTTTCGGTGTACTGTCAAGCCCGGATATATCGAACACGATGGAGATGGTGAAATAGTTCGATGTATAAATAATTGGATATTCCAAATTGTGCTCATAATAAAAACATAGCCCATCTGACAAATATCTAAGCTTGCAGAAAGGCGGGAGATTACCGATTGGCGTATTCAAAAGCAGCAACGTCGAGAGGAACATGACGGTGATAAATGATTTATTTGATGAGCAAAAAGCCGAGCAGGTCGACGGGGCTTAACTGGCAGCACACGTGAAATGCGCAAGATGAAAGTAGTGCCGAATAAAAAAAGGCCACTTTGGTGCCGAGAAAGACATGCCCTGTAGTCACAAGTAAGCGCTTACACTACACTCAAAATCCAGCGCCAAATCACGGCGCCGATACCTTCAACGGAACAGAAATTCATCAAAAGCCGCACCAACCCTACCCCAACACCGGAAAAACGCTTGCAAGAACAGCCATCGTGTGTCGAACCAGTAAGCGCTTACATCACATTCAAAATGCAGCGTTAAATCACGGCGCCGATACCTTCAACGGAACAGAAATTCATCAAAAGCCGCCACTTCTTCAAAGCACCCATCCTCCCCCCACGCCAGCGAAACGCGTGCAAGAACCGCAAGCGTGTTTCGAACCAGTAAGCGCTTACATCACATTCAAAATCCTGCGTCAAATCACGGCGCCGATACCTTCAACGGAACAGAAATTCATCAAAAGCCGCCACTTCTTCAAAGCACCCACCCTCCCCCCACGCCAGCGAAACGCGTGCAAGAACAGCAAGCGTGTTTCGAACCAATAAGTGCTTACATCACATTCAAAATCCAGCGTCAAATCACGGCGCCGATACCTTCAACGGAACAGAAATTCATGAAAAGCCGCCACTTCTTCAAAGCACCCACCCTCCCCCACGCCAGCGAAACGCGTGCAAGAACAGCAAGCGTGTTTCGAACCAGTAAGCGATTACATCACATTCAAAATCCAGCGTCAAATCACGGTGCCGATACTTCCAACGGAACAGAAATTCATCAAAAGCCGCCACTTCTTCAAAGCACCCACCCTCCCCCCACGCCAGCGAAACGCGTGCAAGAACAGCAAGCGTGTTTCGAACCAGTAAGCGATTACATCACATTCAAAATCCAGCGTCAAATCACGGCGCCGATACCTTCAACGGAACAGAAATTCATGAAAAGCCGCCACTTCTTCAAAGCACCCACCCTCCCCCCACGCCAGCGAAACGCGTGCAAGAACAGCAAGCGTGTTTCGAACCAATAAGTGCTTACATCACATTCAAAATCCAGCGTCAAATCACGGCGCCGATACCTTCAACGGAACAGAAATTCATGAAAAGCCGCCACTTCTTCAAAGCACCCACCCTCCCCCCACGCCAGCGAAACGCGTGCAAGAACAGCAAGCGTGTTTCGAACCAGTAAGCGATTACATCACATTCAAAATCCAGCGTCAAATCACGGCGCCGGTACCTTCGACGGAACAGAAATTCATGAAAAGCCGCCACTTCTTCAAAGCACCCACCCTCCCCCCACGCCAGCGAAACGCGTGCAAGAACAGCAAGCGTGTTTCGAACCAATAAGTGCTTACATGACATTCAAAATCCAGCGTCAAATCACGGCGCCGATACCTTCAACGGAACAGAAATTCATCAAAAGCCGCCACTTCTTCAAAGCACCCACCCTCCCCCCACGCCAGCGAAACGCGTGCAAGAACAGCAAGCGTGTTTCGAACCAATAAGTGCTTACATCACATTCAAAATCCAGCGTCAAATCACGGCGCCGATACCTTCAACGGAACAGAAATTCATCAAAAGCCGCCTCTTCAAAGCACCCACCCTCCCCCCACGCCAGCGAAACGCGTGCAAGAACAGCAAGCGTGTTTCGAACCAATAAGTGCTTACATCACATTCAAATCCAGCGTCAAATCACGGCGCCGATACCTTCAACGGAACAGAAATTCATGAAAAGCCACCACTTCTTCAAAGCACCCACCCTCCCCCCACGCCAGCGAAACGCGTGCAAGAACAGCAAGCGTGTTTCGAACCAGTAAGCGATTACATCACATTCAAAATCCAGCGTCAAATCACGGTGCCGATACTTTCAACGGAACAGAAATTCATCAAAAGCCGCCACTTCTTCAAAGCACCCACCCTCCCCCCACGCCAGCGAAACGCGTGCAAGACAGCAAGCGTGTTTCGAACCAGTAAGCGATTACATCACATTCAAAATCCAGCGTCAAATCACGGCGCCGATACCTTCAACGGAACAGAAATTCATCAAAAGCCGCCACTTCTTCAAAGCACCCACCCTCCCCCCACGCCAGCGAAACGCGTGCAAGAACAGCAAGCGTGTTTCGAACCAATAAGTGCTTACATCACATTCAAAATCCAGCGTCAAATCACGGCGCCGATACCTTCAACGGAACAGAAATTCATGAAAAGCCGCCACTTCTTCAAAGCACCCACCCTCCCCCCACGCCAGCGAAACGCGTGCAAGAACAGCAAGCGTGTTTCGAACCAGTAAGCGATTACATCACATTCAAAATCCAGCGTCAAATCACGGTGCCGATACTTTCAACGGAACAGAAATTCATCAAAAGCCGCCACTTCTTCAAAGCACCCACCCTCCCCCCACGCCAGCGAAACGCGTGCAAGAACAGCAAGCGTGTTTCGAACCAGTAAGCGATTACATCACATTCAAAATCCAGCGTCAAATCACGGCGCCGATACCTTCAACGGAACAGAAATTCATCAAAAGCCGCCACTTCTTCAAAGCACCCACCCTCCCCCCACGCCAGCGAAACGCGTGCAAGAACAGCAAGCGTGTTTCGAACCAGTAAGCGATTACATCACATTCAAAATCCAGCGTCAAATCACGGCGCCGGTACCTTCAACGGAACAGAAATTCATCAAAAGCCGCCACTTCTTCAAAGCACCCACCCTCCCCCCACGCCAGCGAAACGCGTGCAAGAACAGCAAGCGTGTTTCGAACCAATAAGTGCTTACATCACATTCAAAATCCAGCGTCAAATCACGGCGCCGATACCTTCAACGGAACAGAAATTCATGAAAAGCCGCCACTTCTTCAAAGCACCCACCCTCCCCCCACGCCAGCGAAACGCGTGCAAGAACAGCAAGCGTGTTTCGAACCAGTAAGCGATTACATCACATTCAAATCCAGCGTCAAATCACGGTGCCGATACTTTCAACGGAACAGAAATTCATCAAAAGCCGCCACTTCTTCAAAGCACCCACCCTCCCCCCCACGCCAGCGAAACGCGTGCAAGAACAGCAAGCGTGTTTCGAACCAGTAAGCGATTACATCACATTCAAAATCCAGCGTCAAATCACGGCGCCGATACCTTCAACGGAACAGAAATTCATCAAAAGCCGCCACTTCTTCAAAGCACCCACCCTCCCCCCACGCCAGCGAAACGCGTGCAAGAACAGCAAGCGTGTTTCGAACCAGTAAGCGCTTGCATCACATTCAAAATCCTGCGTGAAATCACGGCGCCGGTACCTTCGACGGAGCGTGCATTCATCGAAGGCCGCCACTTTTTCAAAGCACCCACCCTTCCCCAACGCCGGAGAAACGCGTACAAGAACAGCCAGCGGGCTTCAAACAAAGCCGCTTGTGCATAGCGTCGAAAGTTCGAGAACCTAAGGCCCCCGTGACGTCGTCTCAAACGACACTGCTTTCACCGGCGCGTCTGCCGACGACGCCGAACTGGCTCAACATCTTTACCGAGCCGCTGCTGTACTGTGAACAGATGAGTCATGTCCAACTCTCCCGAACCTAGGCGCGAACCAATAACCGCGCAGAGGCGTGTGGGTCGGCCAGTCAACGAAGAAGCTAGTGAGCCAGAAGTGAGGAAAAACACTATCAGACTGTGGCACTGAAAATAACTTATCTGTCGCCACGCATACATACCTCGTAGTAACGCAAACTTCAAAAAAAAGGAAACAGAAAAAAGGAGAGGAACAAAAGACAGGCGCTACACTCTCTACGCTACACGTGCGCGGATTTCATGCACGTGTGGTGCAATGCACTTTGAGGCCTTGGGCTTGGCGTTCGATATATCGAATGTGCAGCGAAGAGGAGCACTATATTTGCGTGCACTAGCCCAACATATTTGCATGGAATTCTACAACTGTTTCACAGGCACAACAATTCGTGTGGTTCAATATATGCGTGTTCGACTGCATTTTTTCGATAAGTGCTGTTCATGTAGAGGGCACAGAATCGTTACGGTAATATGAAACGGGTTGAGGCGTCGCTTAAAAGGGACACTGCGTCGCGTCACTTTTTTAAATGATTATATTATCGAACAGAATCTCGAGCGATACATTTCACTAAGGCAGACACATTAGCGCTGCCGTGTCAAAGACCCGCTATAGTTCGACGTAACTTCGACGCGTGCGCACGCTCGGCACAGCCACGCTACGCTATTCAAACGTATACAGCACAAAGGCCGGCGCGACCGCGCGCCCGGCGTCCATGGCGCGCCGCGCTCCTGCTGCAGCCGGCGCGAGATGCGACATGCTGCAATCCTCGCCGGCGACGTTACCCAAAGAACAGTGTACCCAAAGACCCTAACTTCACAGTGTCTGCGTTTCTTCGTTCTTCGTTACGAAGGGACGCCGGGCATGCTCAACTGCGAATGCGTCAAGTCGACGTAGTGCGGCCGGCGGGGCGCGTAAGTGGGAGCATGAGTGCTCGGTTTTCGCGTGAACGTAACGTGACGAACCAACGAACCTGGCGCCGCCAACTTCTGCTGGTTGACGCGAACGCTGCGCTGGACTATAAAGGGCCCTTTATAACGAGGCGATTACGCTGGCAAAGCAGAACAAGAAATCACGCATCATAGCAAAATTAAGCTAAGGACGCACACGATCCAAATAAATGGGACTCACTCCGCCAACGCCCCATGACACAAACACATTCTTAGATCGCAACATTAGCGGAGCACCCGCTTCGGTGCGCCTAAACTAGCGGATCACAGATGAGACAACGGTCGAACACATTGCAGTGCGACGCAATCACGCGCAATCTCGCGCACTAACGCCCGCCCTAACTGGGCGTGCACGATAGTACGCTCTGCGCGGTAACAACGAAGCACACTGCGCAGACCGCGGCATCCGCTTGGCACATTTGAAATGTCAACACTACTCTGCTTACACCTCCTGCCAATATTTACACCACCTGCCGCACGGCTAAGCGCAGCGGCACAGCTAAATACGACGTGCACTAGCAACCAACGTTTCCAGAACCATTCGTTCAAAAAACGTTGCTAACTGTGTATGACTACGCGAGCCACTGTCATCGAGCGCTATAGCAACAAAATTATCAAGTAATACCACTTCAGTATTAGAGAATACAGTTCAGTAATCACATAAAGCAGTAAGGGAACTCTCACTCACCTGACGGACGAACTGTAACAAAGCGCAGTGGTTCAATGGCAGCAGACCGTCGACGAGCAAACAACGAGGAGCGTCAGTCGGTCCAGTCCACAAAGAAGAAACTAGGCCTATGCAGCATGATATTTGAATCTGTGCACTGAATCGCGCCGAAAGCAAGGACCGCGACATATACGAATACGCATATTACTTGAAACAAAATTAATTGCTACCGTTGGCTTGCATCCTAAAATATAAGCAATTTATTACTCGGTGGAGTGTATTTTTATAGCTGTTTTTCAATTACTAAGAGACACGTGATCAATCGTCTGTAAAGCGCCGACATTAGAGACAGAAATTTTCTGTTTTTTTCAGGTACGTATTTCTGTTAAAGACGAATAACAGAAATTTTCTGTGGGAACACAGACTTTTTCTGTAAGGATGTCTGTACTTTTACAAAGATTTTTTACAGTGTAGAAGGGTATACGAGCCGCCCGCTGCGATGGCTTTCGAGATAGCGCGCGCGCCAGCGATCGCGACCGCGCCCTTAGATCCAAAGCTCAAAGTAGTGGCTGCTCACGCGACAAAACCTCCCCCCTCCCTCCCCGCTCGCCCCCTCGCGTCTGTTTTCATGGTCGTTAAAACGGGCGGGGCGTTTCCTGTCTGCTTCGACGGCAGGCCGCCCGAGCGCGGTGATGTTATCGCATGCACCATCCGAGCGACGGAAACGGGCCGGCTCGTTTGATCTCTGCTTCGACCGCGTTAGACGCCACCGCTCGCGCGCTTTTACCCGTGGTAGAATTACAATGCGCGGGAGGATCTATCAATTTGCACTTCATACCGGAAGGACATGACGGCGACGGCGATGGCAAAAACCCGTCGAGACTGTCACTAAAAGAAAAAAGAGCGACGGCGTTCGCGTTATTCTTATTCCGTCTTTGCGAAAGCGTGAATTCGAAGCGATAGAGGGGAAGATAAAGAAGACGATCCCTAGGCGCAGTAGACGTCATGGAAAGCTTCCACGGAGGGGCATCGGATGCTTGGAGAGCATAAAAAAGCAGCGTTCGCGTTACTTACTGACGTCTATGGGAGCGAAAGCCATACAAAAGCGAGCGAATATGTGACTGTGCTATATGAGAATCGAAGCAAATTAACTGAGTAGTGATTTGATTAGTGAAAGTTTATTTAAATGACGATAATAAAAACAAATTTATTATTCAATTAGTGAAAGGGGCATTAGTGACAGTCGATTAGTGATGATTAGCGATGTCGCACTAGATATATAGTGCACGGTAATATAGCCACACTTGATCACTTTAACCTTCAAGTCGCCTTAGGCGAATGCATTAAGGATCCCGAGTTGTTTTTTTGTTTTTTTGATCGACTTTCACCGGACGTTTAGCATTGGGTGTTTTTCGAGGGAAAGATAATACATATACAATGAACACAGCAACATAAAAAAATGCTGACCAAATACCGCGCCGCTTTCGACTTCATCGACCATTCATGTAGAACTTTGGTTTTAATCCAACCAAAAGCCTTTGCATGCATAATTTTTCGCCATTGACACCCAATAGGCTTCTTTAATTACTGTGCCTCCCAGCTTATTGGACGACTGCGAGTGTCAATAGTGTCCATAGCGCGTACAAGCGAAACAACACACGAAACTCAAAGCGCCGAAATAAATTAAAACGTACCAGCAATCATCAAGCAGCCTTACATGGCCGTGAATTAGCTCAAAATGAGCCATGGTACCCAGATACCCATCGCAGTTGCATGTTCTAAAAAGCCATACTGTTCGTAAGAGTGGTACGGACCACTCTTGGGATTTCCTCGTGGCCACGCTGTTTCCGCCCAATTTTTTTTTGCTTCGTGAATCCACTAACGAGCCTTTTTCAGTGACGTCACCAAATATAGCAACTGCATCACCATCACTGACATGTTCCTGGACAGTCGCAGCGCACTTTATTGCAGCGGCCGATGTGATAACGATGGCCTCCTACGACGTTTTTTTCGCTTCGTGAATCGACTTACGCGACAAAATTTCTCTTACGCGACAATTTGCTCGTAAGTGAGTTATTTTTGTGAATTCGGCCCCAGAGCAATACTGGGCACGGATGTAGAAAACCGCTTTGGGCTAGAATTGTTGATAACAGTAAATATGAGCCAATATTTTCGTCGGATATGTCGTTATGCGACAAGAGCGGCCCAATGACAGAACACACTTGCAGTTGAAAAGCTTTGTGTCCAAGCATGATTTTAAGAGCGGAGCTCTTTAAGCTTTTCGTTGCGCCGGGTGGTGCGAACAAAAATGACCATCATCATGAACCTGTACGCGCCCTGTACGCGCTCGCTTCATCCTCTTCAACGTCTGCTTTGCTCGCACATGTGCGCCGGTTTGTCCGGCATATACAAAAACTATGATGGACGAGACTGTTACATGACAAAATCACGTAACAACTAGCCATGGGACTGAAATCCCGTAACATCATGCAAAAACTAGCCACGCGACTAAAGGTGACGTAACATCACATAATAACAAGGCACGTGACAACAAAAATCACGTTAAGTCACCTAATAACTAGTCACGTCACTGAAATTCACGCAACACGGCGTAATAGCTAGTCACGTGGTATGTTCCGGCCAGAAACCACGTAACGGCTAGTCACGTGACTACAATATCACATCACGTGACAGGTAGTCACGTGACATGCCTAGCCAAATCTAGCCATACTTAGTACTACTAGCAAAAACTAAGCATCTCTAGCAAAAGATTGCCATTACTAGCAAAACTTTACAAGGTCGAAGACTAGCTCCGCTGATGGTTCCAGCCTTGCGCCATTACTGCAAGCTGGGCACTTTTTTTTTTTTTTTTACCGCCCTTTCTTCGGAAAGCGACGCCGCTAGGACGTTGTGCATGACAGTTTACGTAGTAAGTGTTTTTGCTCAAGCGCAAGACTCTTACGGTTGTCTGTCGCGGTTGTATAGCGGTAACGGTGCTCGGCTGCTGACCCCGATAGTCGCGGGTTTGATCCCGGGCGCGGCGGTCGCAATCGATGGAGGCGAAATGCTAGAGGCCCGTGTACTGAGCGCTGTGAGTGCACGTCAGAAACAACAGGTGGTTCAATTTTCCGGAGCCCTCCCATTGCTGCGGCCCGCATCATCATATCGTGGTTTCGGCACGTAAAATACTGCTGCTGCTGCTGCTGCTGCTGCTGCTGCTGCTGCTACTACTCCTACTACTACTACTACTACTACTACTACTACTACTACTACTGCTACTACTACTACTACTACTACTACTACTTACCACCACCACCACTACTACTACTACTACTACTACTACTACTACTACTACTACTACTACTACTTTACTTACCACCACCACCACCACCACCACTACTACTACTACTACTACTACTACTACTACTACTACTACTACTACTACTACTACTACTACTACTTTACTTACCACCACCACCACCACCACTACTACTACTACTACTACTACTACTACTACTACTACTGCTACTACTTACCACCACCACCACTACTACTACTACTACTACTTACCACCACCACCACTACTACTACTACTACTACTACTACTACTACTACTACTACTACTTTACTTACCACCACCACCACCACCACCACTACTACTACTACTACTACTACTACTACTACTACTACTACTACTACTACTACTACTACTACTACTCAACGTGATGGTACTACTATCACGTTGTTGGTATGTAATAAGGCATGTGTTCAGAGCACGTTTCGGCTTCACGGGGGTCTTGAGCTGCGGTCGCATTGTCAAGTGGCGAATGACGAAGATTGTGGCTTTCACACTGCTCTTGCGCAAAATAAAGATTCGATTCATGTATTCCTCAAGAAAATGAAAATGCATTGCTGTTGTAGACATTTAGTTAATGTTTTCTGGGTACTTTCGATAATTCGGCGTTCCGTTAATTCGCAGAATTTTTCTCGTCCCGTGACATCCGCATTAACAAGCTTTTGCTCTATTCGCAATTTACCATTACATATGTTACTATAAGTTGGTTGAATGAAAAAAAAAGCAGGATTTTTTTGTTGATGTCATATTGACGTTCCGACTAAGTTCGCATAGTAAATTATAACGCTACTTCGGGAAAGAAGAAAGCACAAATATGACAACATTGTGATCAAGTTGCAAAAGTTGGTTTCTGCTGAAGGCACTGGCCTCTTGCTTTCCTCCCTTGCTTGTTGTTTCGCGATGCTGCTATTTGGCTTCTTAGGCGTTTTAACAGCGGAGGTGTCTGAGCTCTAGCTTGGTCCGGTAGTGTTCACAAAACTCTATCGCGACATGACGTCACCATGCGTGGCCTAGCAACGCGTAGGAGGAAGGGAGGGAGGAGTAGAAATAAACAAAACAAAATAAATCTCTTGGCGAGGCGGAAATCGAACCCGGGAACCCACGATGCCCGGCTTTGATAGTCTAATTCCCGATTGGGTTTTCGAATTCGATGGGTCTAACAGGTGCCTCAGCAGACCCCACGTTTTGGAAAGTCTCATGCCCCCCTCCATCTCGCCGCATCTGCTGCACCAATTTTGTTCGCGTAAATTGTTCGCATAATTTTCAATTTCATTGTTATGTCGGGCAAGGCTTCTCCAAAGTTAACGGTCCTGTTTTTGATTCTGTAATCTGCGTTACATACCACGTTTCACCTCCCACAAGTGAAGAAGTTTGCTATCAACTATTTTCGGGGTATCTAAATGCCTCTTCGACGTGATGCGTGAGGGCCTCCGTCCAATTGTCTGTGTGGTCGATCTTCACTGTGACAGCTTTTTCTCGCATCTCCCTGAATAATTCCCAGTCCGTGAGCCTTGGTTGACGCGCACGACGCGTCTTCACCCCCTTTTTTAAGGATCAAGACCAGAATGAAATGATCGGGCTTAGGAAGGATCGTCGCCGGTGACGTCGCGGCTCGAACAACATTGAGGCGGCTTGTGTGGGGGGACTCACCAGAAAAAGTACCTGGCAGCGGCCACCGCTGTAGCCACAGCCGCAAAAGCAGACGCTCGCACTGTAGCTCGGCTGATGGCAGACCTGGCCGACTGCAGGTCTCGCGGGGCCGGCACCCCCAGTTCTTGTAGCAGCATGAACGCCACCCGCTGGCAGTTGTTCCAATGCTGGTCGTACAAGCCCAGTCGCATGAACGTCCTCGACGTGACAATCCTGAGAATGTCACAGGGCTTGATGTCGTGCATGCCAAGGAATATCTGAAATTTTGAAGAATGAACACCTTTAATTAAAGTGAAGCTTTCTGAAGTTGTGAAAATTATTCGATTTTCTGCAACCTTGGTCAGCTGTCCACCCGTTCGAAGTTCACGCGCTACGTGACGCCATCTGGCAAGAAAGACTCGCCGTCATGGCTAAGAGCGGCGCTGACTAACACTCCCAGGGTTTGCGTGCGCATAAATAACCCGTAAGCGGACGAGGGGACGACCGCCGCTGTAGATCAGTTGGTAAGAGCATCGGGCGCATAATACGAAGGTCGGCAGGTTTGGTCCCTGCGAGCGGCACGTTGCCTTTTCGACCACTTTACTTTCTTCACACCTCTATCACAATTACGGCTATTCACTTAAAACAGTACAATTACGTTCCCTATACCTTCCTTGGCATCACTGTCTTCATTGAGGTTGTGTCAAACAAGAGAAACGAGCCCTAAAAAAATTCCCTTCATTCAATTTGCTGCAGTCAGACTTATGCAGCGCAGAGCATGTTTTAGGGCGAAAGTGGCCTCCTTAAATCAGAAAGCACGGTGGAACAACTAACCAGTGTATTTTCAATAGTCTCGTGGGTTTTTTTTTTTTCATTTAATTACGCTTGTCTGGAGAGTCATCGATGCACCTTGAACACCACCATAGCCAAAAGAATAGTTGTAACTCTATAGCTACAGGGAACTAGAATAGTCTACCTTAGCTGCCAGGTTTACGAAGATGTTAAGAATCCTCAGCTGGACAAGAAAAAACATGGCTGATCCCTCCGTCATAGGAATCGGTATAACACGAAAGTGAAACGTGTCTTCACAGAAGTAGTGCTTATTGTGTAGTGATATATGGGAGCTTGTACAATGTCTATTCGTGTTTGGCAGCTATAGCACCGTTTGACGTAGATGCACCCACGTTGACAGCATGTCTCTATCGCGACGACTAACGCCCACGATCATGAATAAACCGTTGTGAACATATATTTGGTGTGAACATATATTTGTGTGAACGGTGTGAACATATATTTGGACAAAGAGAATCGTGAATCCCGCGTAAGGATGATATCAACAAGCTTGTAATCAACACTGGTACCCGGTATGCACTTCTTCAAAGCGTAGTCAATTAAGGAGAGAAATGGCACGGTGTGTGCTTTCTAGTAATGGGTAGCCGACGCCTGTGCTCATGCATACACTAACACACACTGCGCTTCAGCAACACGTGAGGTAGAGGTTCGTAGCCTGAGCCGCAAACGCGTGCGTCCCGTTGGTTTCTGTCTCGCAGGCGCTGCTCTCGCTCCACCAAGGCACGACATTCGGCCGTCGAAATCGCGTCCTTTCTGCAACGCGTATTGCAGCAGTTTTGTTAGTCGGTGCTCTCGCAATTGAAGCAGTCGGCTGCGGAGAAATCCCGTTGGTGCACGTGGAAGCTGCACTACTCCGATGAGCCGACGCACGCTAACACGAAGCCAAAGGCGAAGAACGTAACTGCGTCAATGGTGCCTCGGCGACGCCAGCGCGGCCAGTCTACCTCTCTGGTATCGAGACGCTTTAACCATGACCTCCGATATCGCGTGCAATCTCGGAGTAAGCGCTAGTAAGTGTCGATCGTGAAGCATTACTTCTTTTCACATCTCACAGACGGCGGCACCGCCTCGCTCCGCCCGCCGCGAAAGAGAATGTGTGAAAGATATAAGGCGCCTTCGCGCCGTGTCTCGCATCTGCCGAGTTAGGTTAGTCGGTAGGGCGTCGGGCGCTTGACGTCGTGGCCGCAACGTCGTGAGTTCGATTCCCAGCGGGGTATCTTTTTCTTGGTTTTTTTCTTCCTCACCCGTTGGCGTCCATTTTATCAACGTCATATCCGTGACGGATGTACTTGGTGGACCCCGGCATAAAACACTTTCGTGTTAAAAAAAAAAAGACAGGCCTGCGCGGAACACGTAGCACAGTCACAGAGAAAGCTGGAGCAGCGACCTTTCTAGAGCCCGTTCTAAACTCTCTTGGGGCAACTATTACAAATACAGTTGCAAGGTACCCGATACGCCATAAATCATATATTGCGAAGTAAGGAAGTACCTACTGTGTCATTATTCATCACTCTGCGGAGAAGCGAGGTACCCGGTATACACATCTGTCAGGCATTATGTTCAGTTCCTTGATGCTGTGGCTGAAGACGATGAAGAGTTATGGCTGAACCCTTTGTGATGGGTGGGAAGCTTTACATCGTCCACTCGTTACGCAATTTGCATCGTGTGACGCCTGGTTGTTATTGTATACTCTTCTACCACGTTTTATCCGGCTGCTAGACGGATATACCGCTCCAAAGTTTTTACATTTATTCACTGGGTAATAATGACCTCGCACTTTAGCGCTAAATGGAAATTCATATACTTCAACAGCTTTGCCGTTGACATAAAACCACGTTAATACCTCTGTCAAATTCTATTTTCACTTGCTTGCGGAGAGCACTGAATATAATGCGACTTCTTCAGGCTTTAAACTATACGCACTCGTTGCGCACTTCGCATTCTGTCACGCTTGGTAGTTATTTTACTCTTCTACCACGTTATAAGGAGCTTGCACGAACGGCGGCGGCGGGATAGGCGGCCATTTTTTGTGATAGCCACTTGAACACTTGAACCGGCGGTTCAGGGAAGCGCGCGCGGCAGCAACTCTCGCTGTAGTTTCGCACATCCGCTCGCGTGCCGGCACATGCGGCCGACGCGTGAACTTACGGCGCTGCTGTTCCATATTGCTTCATTTGTTGGGGCCCCCGGGATCGGATACGGCAACGCACCGTTGCCCTCACTGGCGCGTTGCCGAAGCTAATCGCGGAGGCGACGCATCTGCCGCAGCGATCTCAGACGCGCGAGGAGTAGCCGCTTGCGACGCGTTGTGCGTTTCTCTGTGCTCGCTTTCTCCGTACTCCGTGCGTGAATGTTTGCGAATGGTGATCGCTTGGGAAGCAGTTCGTTCGATTTAGCGTGTGTGAAAGGGAAAAATTACACCATTTCCCGCTAAAGGGGACTATGAGGCGATGCGAAGCCGGTGCACTTGCACGATCGCGTTCCGTTAGCGTTCTTTGGGCATGCTACCGACCTCGCGTCGTGGAACGCGAAGAGGAACGCTACGCGCGTCTTGTCTTCCCTCCAGCCTGGCCGTTAATTCTCACAGGGCGAGCGGGGAACGCAGTCGGCAGGCATGCGAGAGGGGGGCAGCGTAGGAGAGGAGAGAGAGGGGGAGGGGACGCACATGCGCTAGTGCTCATCGCGGCGTTGCGCAGGAGAGAATTTCGGCATGCGTTTCAGAGGAAGAGTGGAAAGGGGGAGGGGAGAGGGGAAGTGGAGAGGGGGAGGGGAGAGGGAAAGTTGAGATAGGGAAAGGGGAGAGGGGAGAGGGGGATGGGAGATGGGAAGTGGAGAGGATACGCACATGCACAGTAAGGGTGGTCACGCCGCACACCACCACCACCGGATTGAACTCCGCCATAAGATACTTCGCATCTAAACGTTGAAGAATGCCATCTTGATGCGCGTGTTGCACGAGCGGCTCGGAAACGAACACCGGTCATCACTTCTCCGAATCAGGGCAAGGACTTGCAAGAAGTATCTTCTGAGCGCCTATTCCACCAGAATCGTGAAGACTATAGCTTCGCTACAAGTCGCCTAACCGAGTTCAGGGAATAAATCAGGTACCTTCCTCAACCGTAGTTCGGGTTGTACGCCTTTCTCAAGAAATCGGAATTAATTCGCCCGAAAATTAACAACGGTCCTCTGTTTTACGACTTGCTTAGGATGACAAATCTAAGTACATGAGCCAGTGTCATTATCGCCTCCGTTCAGCAAAGTTCAGCAAAAGTCGGAAGTTCCACTTCACCACTTTAACATTTTTAGGCTCACCAATTCAAACCTGGTCACGAAGTTCACAGCGGTCTATTCTTTTATCTGAAACGAACGCCAAAACACAGCCATAAACAAAGCCACAAGTGCGTTCGAAGCCGTATGCACGAAGATTAGGCAAATCCGTGTACTACCCATCATTCATCATTTCCATGGTGGCTGAACGATCGCAGCGCCTGAGTCCCCTCTAGTTAATTTTAGGAAATTCTGTGGGATGTACTCTATTGAGTTGTAACTGGGACCAGCCGCTAACTGGAACCAGTTGCAACTGGAATCAACTGGGACCAGTTGTTTCCCACCTGAAACCATTTGATCCCAGTTGATACCATTTGAAACCAGTTGGATTCCCAGTTACTCATTTTCACCTGAGAAGCATCAGTGAGTCCATTAGATGTATTTCAGTGACAGCATTGGAAGTAAAGGCCCACAAAGTTTTATACTGGCTACATGCATTTTCATGAACAGGAAGGAGCCTATAATTGCTTCACATCATTTGAACTACACGCCAAAAGTAAAAGATGAAAAAACTGTGTAGCCAAACCAACACGCACTCAAGCCTTTCATTAAACGAATTTTGTCGGCAGCACGTAGGCCATCGTCATGACGAATTAGTCTAGCGACACTGCGCTTATGTCAGCCCAGTCAGGCTTGCAGAGAACTGGATTTATTATGCGCTCATGCAAAACGAATACCTGCTGAAATAATGGACTCAAATACTTGTGCTCACCCGTTGTCACTAGGAAAACTTGAAAACCTTCGCGGAACTGGAAATCTCTGGGTTAACACACCACAGAGCCGCGCAAAACATGTGATGCCCTCATTTAGCCATCTTCGTCTAATACTCGGTTGGCCTCCTCGACGTGGCTCCCTGCGGCTTCCATTCGCTGCACGCCCCATGAAATGTCTTATCTTTCCCGTATTCATACTTGGTACGGCCTTGCTTGGTACATCAACCGAGCGCGATCCAACTTGTGATATCGCTGAGCGAGTGGCAAGGGTGAGCGGAGGCAAGCGCTACGAACACAAGTGAACCAGTTCCCGTACTTCGCCCGATTTAAAATTCACAATATCAGAAATAAAAAATACAAATAAATAAAAAGGAGTTCTTTGCCGCTCAATGAAATTTCTTTGTTTGTAAATACTCGTGAAAGACAATAAGTGCGAACATCCACATCAACCTCACTTCGTTCAACTAGATCTTAGGATGCCCGGCAACCGCTACGAGCGCACATGTTCCTTGAAACCGAAACTGGCGTTTAGGTTTCCGGGGCCTGGCTGAAGCGCCATGCGTTGCAGCTCCCATAGACACTAGCGCCACAGTTCCCTCTAGTAAGTATTGTAGGAAACTCTATGGGAGAGGCCACAGCTGTGGCGGCGCAACTGTTGCTATGCACCGCACCACTGTGCCATCACGTGATTTCTGAGGAGTGTCAAGGGGAGAGGCCACAGCTGGCACCGTTCCAGGGCACGGACGGACGGACGGCCGGATGGTCGGACGCCGCGAGTATGAGAGCGTACGCTAAGTTAGCGTTAGTGTTTGCGGCCCGCTATTTCCGTCACTTAATGGGAGCCCGCAAGCGGTTAGCGTACGACGCATGCGCAGTTGCGCGAAAAGCCAACGCAAAGCTTTGCCTACGCTATTCTAAAACTGCCTATGAGGGAGTTTTCGAATAGTGTACCCAAAGCTCTGCGTTGGCTTTTCGCGCAAATGCGCATGCGTCATACGCTAACCGCTTGCGGGCTCCCGTTAAGTGACGGAAATAGCGGGCCGCAAACGCTAACGCTAACGTAGCGTACGCTATTCGAAAACTATTCGAAAGGCTTTCGCCTTTGAACATCACGTCTGTCCTCGCCACTTCCTTTCAGGCAGTAAACTATGCTTGGCGTTCGGAGTTTCTCTGTTTCGGTAGCTCTGTTTAGTCCATTTGCAAGCGCAACGTATCGGGTTCTGCTGCAACTTCATGGGGCCCTTGTGCCTCCACATGCAAGGTCTCTTTTCAACGTCTTTTGTCTCTTTTCAAGAATTAAAAAAAAATGATAAAATTAATATATATCGGGAGTTAGAGTGACCTTACAAGCTTGCTTATGCCATTACGACGACGCTATCGGCCTCAACTTTACTCGTGCGCAGGCTCGCGTACTTAGCCACTTGTGGCCTTGAAGAGCCATTTATGTCTCCTTTGCTGCCGTGTGACAATTCGGAAATGTCCGAGGCGTCGACGCGCGGCCACAAGTCCCCCACACGACGCAGTCGGCTGCCTGAAGTGCGAACGGTGCGTATAGATGGCCTTCCTTCCAGAAAAGCGTTGCTGCGTACTTATTTGCTGACCTCCCACTCCTTGCTCGGTACTGCGGTCGAAGGTTTCAATCGCGATATCATCACGGTGATCACACCAGCATGTACTATATGTGTGTTTGTTTACTTGGAGCTAACGCACGCGCCCTCCTAGAACAGCTTCGCGAAGTCGCGGAAGAACCCGACACGTTCCCGTGCATGTGAACTAGAGAACTATACCGAAACAGAGAGACTCCGAAAGCCAAGCATGGTTCGCCCATCTGAAAGGAAGTAGCGGCAACAGACGTGATGTTTATTGAGGTTGCCCGTGCGCACGAGCCGTCGACGTCGGCACTGCTCCGATCTATTTCGTCTTGTAGCGCTTCGCGTCTTGAATACACTGCAACCATCTTTTTTCGACTGCAACTTCTTTGCTTTACTTTGGGTGCGACTGCTACAGCGCACAAGCTGAACATTTTGACAGAGTTGCCTGTCTGGTTGGGTTAATTAAGACTTTCAAAAGGCTCCAATCCCTCCCCCCCCCTTCAAAAAAAGACGTTGGACCACAAGCCGACAAGCGAGCGAGAGCTGCTGCCGCGCGCGCTTCCCCGATCGCCGGCTCGACTGGCTGTAACAACAGAATGGCCGTCTACCCCGCCGCCACCGTTCGTACAAGCTCCCTATATGTTAACGCAATTCCTTTCCCGAGATACCTGTATAGGTGTTTTTTTTTTCTTTTGTCTGGCGTGGCTCTGCTGTAGTGCACTATGCTACGCATAGGCGTGCGCAGGGTTCCCCACCCTTCAGGGGGGGGGGGGCGAAGGTGGGCGAAGGTTCATCGCAGCGCCCCCCTCCCCTCCCTATCAATTCAATGTACGGAGCGGACTTTGCGCCCCCCCCCCCCCCTCAGGTGACCAGGGAGACTCCGAAACAGAGAGACTCCGAAAGCCAAGCATGGCCCCCCGGCGCAACCCCCCCCCCCCCCGTGCGCGCGCCTATGATGCCACGCATGGGGCCCGGGTTCAAATCCGATCCGATCCCGGATGTTCTTTTCTTCTCACTTTTTTTTTCATTTTGCGCGATAGCGGTAACGGACACCAGCGGCGGAAAACTACGGCACCAAAAACGGCTGTTGTGATTTCATAACACCTTTCGCTGTTAGAAAAAATGAAAGCAAACATGCTGTTTTTCTGGGCCTATTCATTTTTCGGAAGGCACCTTTGCAGGGGCGTAGCCAGAAATTTTTTCGGGGGGGGGTTCAACCATACTTTATGTATGTTCGTGCGTGCGTTTGTATGTGTGCGTGCCTATATACGCAAGCAAAATTGAAAAATTTCGGGGGGGTTTGAACCCCCCCAACCCCCCCCCCCCCCCTTGGCTACGCCCCTGCACCTTTGCATATGGTACATATGGTAATGTTCTCGTTCTATACCAGTTGTCGCCTTTGCATCGACTCCGAATAATATACGTATTCCTCGTTGGCAAAGCACCTCTTACCCTCAGTTGAGGTTCACTGGGTTCCTCTTCAAGGTGGGACACTCTCGTTGACAAAAGGAGACGCCCGTCACTGCCTGCGTCTCCTTCCAGGAAGACAACTACTTTGTCTGGAAAAGTAATCACTACGACCCAGTGCATAGTATATGCCGAGGTTGTGCCGCTGTTGATCGCATTAACGATCCTGGCGCCGAACCTGACCATCCAGTTGGCTATTGGGATGAACAGCAGTTCGACCGCTGCCTTTCTCCTGCGAGAATAATTTGAGGAAAACAACAGATCACCAGGGGCCGAATCCACAAAGCTTTCTCTTGCCTACGCAATTTCTTAGCCAAGAATTCTCGTATCTCGAGCGTGTACGATAGCAATTGTACGAACTTACGCGCCACTTTTGAGGGCAAGGAGGCGACGCGAAAGCCGATGAAACGACAAAGAAAGACAGAAGTGCGCGCAGATGATAGCAAGGCAGCACGCCAAGCGTCTAACATCGAGGGTATACCATGATAGCGAATGTATTTTTGCTGCATCTCAGCTTCCAGTTACGGGCGTCTGCTACAGCGCTTACGCGTTGCCGCGTTCCAGCAGACGTCCTGGGGTCTTGCGCGAAGCAAAGCGCTCGTGTTTCATCGATGACCATAGTTAACAAAAATCTAGTTGCTCGATGGCGTCAATAATCCGTGCGCTATCTCGTCAAGTGCAGGCGAACAACGCTCCAGATGCACCGCATCTATGAAACCGCGCGCAAATTGAAACATTGAAGGTTTGAAGATGTGACCGAAACGTCTCCCCCTGTTAACCACAACCAGTTTAGTTAGATTTTCATTAAGCTGCGCTGCCACTTAACTAATTAGGCATGTTCGAGCACGGTATGATTGCTGCCATTAGGGTTTTTTGTAGCTAGACGTAAAATGATGCATTTCTTACAAAGATCTTAGTACAAGACATAGGAGCGGCTTTTGAGCCTACGGAGAAACAGTACAGAAATATAAAGCAGCAGTAAGAAAGGCATCATGAGCGTAATGTTGCAGGTTCAATTCACCGCAGCATTCTGACAGGGCCAGAATGCGAGAGCAATCGTATACGCTTATATACGTGAACGCGTAAAACAAGAAAGATTTGTCGGAGGTTTCTATGTGCTAATGCTTTTCAGAAAACACGGCACAGTCACAAATTTGTCCTTGCGTGAGCAAACATAAAAGAAACGGCATTCAGTTGTCTCGGCCTGAAATGCCATGACTACACGGGCGCCTGGATTCACAGGGCACGCGTGCTGCGTGTTCGCACGATTAACAAAAAAGTCAGTTTCACCGCAAGGGCGAAGCAATGAATGCGATAGCAACAAACTGTAGTGTTACACGAAGTGAGGCTGGTAGCGAACTGTTTTTGTATCCGATCTCGCGTAACTACAAAACGCTGGTGTAAGAGAATATCGCCGGCTCGACTGGCTGTAACAACAGAATGGCCGTCTACCCCGCCGCCACCGTTCGTACAAGCTCCCTATATGTTAACGCAATTCCTTTCCCGAGATACCTGTATAGGTGTTTTTTTTTTTCTTTTGTCTGGCGTGGCTCTGCTGTAGTGCACTATGCTACGCATAGGCGTGCGCAGGGTTCCCCACCCTTCAGGGGGGGGGGGGGCGAAGGTGGGCAAAGGTTCATCGCAGCGCCCCCCTCTCCCTATTAATTCAATGTACGGAGCGGACTTTGCGCCCCCCCCCCCCTCAGGTGACCAGGGGGGGGCGGTCGCCCCCCGGCGCACCTCCCCCCCCCCCCCCGTGCGCACGCCTATGATGCCACGCATGGGGCCCGGGTTCAAATCCGATTCGATCCTGGATGTTCTTTTCTCACTTTTTTTTTTCATTTTGCGCGATAGCGGTAATGGACACCAGCGGCGGAAAACTACGGCACCAAAAACGGCTGTTGTGATTTCATAACACCTTTCGCTGTTAGAAAAAATGAAAGCAAACATGCCGTTTTTCCGGGCCTATTCATTTTTCCGAAGGCACCTTTGCATATGGTACATATGGTAATGTTCTCGTTCTATACCAGTTGTCGCCTTTGCATCGACTCCGAATAATATACGTATTCCTCGTTGGCAAAGCACCCCTTACCCTCAGTTGAGGTTCACTGGGTTCCTCTTCAAGGTGGGACACTCTCGTTGACAAAAGGAGACGCCCGTCACTGCCTGCGTCTCCTTCCAGGAAGGCAACTACTTTGTCTGGAAAAGTAATCACTACGACCCTGTGCATAGTAGCATATGCCGAGGTTGTGCCGCTGTTGATCGCATTAACGATCCTGGCGCCGAACCTGACCATCCAGTTGGCTATTGGGATGAACAGCAGTTCGACCGCTGCCTTTCTCCTGCGAGAATAATTTGAGGAAAACAACAGATCACCAGGGGCCGAATCCACAAAGCTTTCTCTTGCCTACGCAATTTCTTAGCCAAGAATTCTCGTATCTCGAGCGTGTACGATAGCAATTGTACGAACTTACGCGCCACTTTTGAGGGCAAGGAGGCGACGCGAAAGCCGATGAAACGACAAACAAAGAAAGAAGTGCGCGCAGATGATAGCAAGGCAGCACGCGAAGCGTCTAACATCGAAGGTATACCATGATAGCGAATGTATTTTTGCTGCATCTCAGCTTCCAGTTCCGGGCGTCTGCTACAGCGCTTACGCGTTGCCGCGTTCCAGCAGACGTCCTGGGGTCTTGCGCGAAGCAAAGCGCTCGTGTTTCATCGATGACCATAGCTAACAAAAATCTAGTTGCTCGATGGCGTTAATAATCCGTGCGCTATCTCGTCAAGTGCAGGCGAACAACGCTCCAGATGCACCGCATCTATGAAACCGCGCGCAAAGTGAAACATTGAAGGTTTGAAGATGTGACCGAAACGTCTCCCCCTGTTAACCACAACCAGTTTAGTTAGATTTTCATTAAGCTGCGCTGCCACTTAACTAATTAGGCATGTTCGAGCACGGTATGATTGCTGCCATTAGGGTGTTTTGTAGCTAGACGTAAAATGATGCATTTCTTACAAAGATCTTAGTACAAGACATAGGAGCGGCTTTTGAGCCTACGGAGAAACAGTACAGAAATATAAAGCAGCAGTAAGAAAGGGATCATGAGCGTAATGCCGCAGGTTCAATTCACCGCAGCATTCTGACAGGGCCAGAATGCGAGAGCAATCGTATACGCTTATATACGTGAACGCGTAAAACAAGAAAGATTTGTCGGAGGTTTCTATGTGCTAATGCTTTTCAGAAAACACGGCACACCCTTACAAAAATGGATTTAGACAGTCTATAGAGTGTCTGTAGACTTCTTGTAGACGAGTTCGCCTTTAGGTAGATTTAGTATTTTGCCTAAAGAAAATCTTTTGACAATCTATAGACAAAAGTTTATAAATGCGTGTCATCTTTTGTCTAATTGCGTTCTATAGATTGTCTATAAACAAAAGTTTTAAAAAGCGTATGGTTCATTTTTTTCTATTGTTAGTCTATATACAATCTATAGACAAAAGTTAAGTTGATGAAGTTTGTTTTTTGTCTAATCCCAGTGTATAGTTTGTCTATAAACAAAAGTTGATAAATCGGTGTTATTTCCCATTGTCAAATCCCAGTCTATAGACTGTCTAAAGACAGAAGCGTAAGTGGAGTTATTTAATTTTTTGCTGAAAATAAGGTTTTTCATTGAAATTTTATCAGACGTGTGTACTTTATGCAATTTTGCTACCTTTTTGTTTATATAACATCTAAGCATGCACTCCTTATTGCCCCATTGGGCCCTAGCTGTAAGGTATGTTAAAAAAGAACTAAGGGGGCTCATTAATTAATTGAACCACAATGTGAAATTGAGCAGGAATGCGTTTTTGTATATCTCATTAACACATTCTGGCGCACATGGCACATATATATTTCCCCTCGTAACTCGCATGCTCACATTAGAACTAAAGATGTTTCCAGTAATTATGTCGCACTCTATGGCTCACCGACTGGATGTACTGCAAGGACTGTGTGGTTCTTTCCGCCTTCGTTGCTACAATGCAAAGGGCAATGTATTTCGTGGAACACTGGAAATCACAGCTTTGAAGCGGGACGATGGGCAAACAGTGAACAGAGTACAACAGCTCTTTTTCAAGACACAAATAGCAGGGCCCACTGCAGTGCTTTCATTTTTGTTACTATTCAATATACAGTATTTCGCCATTCTTTTCATATACGAAGCACTGTGCCCAGAAACCAATTTTGTTAAAAATATTTTGCGAATTTGCTGTGGCCCTTTCGCTAGCTCATTATATTTGTTCATTTTCACGACATTTTCAGAAGGTAATATGTTAATTAAGATGTTCTTCAACAAATATGCATTTTTCTGTTTTCATTACGACGACGTGCAATGTAATATTAAATCGTGTTTCAGTAAGCGATTTCAAATTGAAAATGTGTGTATGCACTTGCTTACATCTCCCGCTTAGAATATATTAATTTAAATTAACAGGGAACATCAATAAGAAAGAACTTGCAACCGAATCGCCCTAAGGGCGAGGCATCGATGGTGACACTGGCTCGGTGCAAATTTCAAAGAGATATCACTCGGCACTGCGGACACTTGCTGTCAAAGGCTCAAGTTTCCCACATGCTTGTGATCATACACACAGACACGGCCGTGAGGGCAACAGCTGTTACAGATAGTAGTAAAAACGGACCGTTCGTTACATATCCTGTACACGAATGGTCCACGAACGGTATGTTTAAACAGCAAGCACTGGAAATACAATTGAAGAATCGCTGAGAAGCGGCCTCCCCACTAAGAAGTTGCTTTTTCGTTCAGGCACTGCCGTTAAGGCCAAACCCCATATACGCGAAAATGCACGCGACAGCGACGAGCGACGGGACGTAGATCGTCTTCGCGCAATCGGTCGCTTGGATGGGCAAACCCCATTCACGCGACGCCCTCGGCGAGCGATCTCCACTTTTGCTGGCATGAGGCCGTTTACTCGTACCAAAAGTGGCCCGTTCTCAGCGGTATGCAATGTAACATACGATGTTTTGTTGCATAATGGTGCATAAAATGTTTATCATTGTCTTGCAGCATTTTTTTCGATCCCATCACTGCTGCTACGTGCTGCCAAGCCGCATCACAGACGGCGCGGGTCCCAGCGTTCGCGTTCAACAACGTCAACATTGCGCTCGTCGCCGTTGGTCATGTTGATGAACGTTGTTGTTGATGACGTGCGTCGATAAGAAAGTGGCGGCAATCAGCAATAAGTCACTGATGCATCTTATTCCGGTGTTTTGCTATTGGCTGCTTGAGCACAGCACTTCCGGGCGACGAGCGACGGACATGCGACGGATTCCAAATCTGAAAAACGGAGCGATCGCGCGAAATCGACGACGCAACACGTCGCGCGAACGGCTCGTTTCATCGCTCATAGCATCGCTCGTCGCTGTCGCGTGAATTTTTGGGCGTATGCGGTTTCGCCTTGAATCTTGAAGGCGCGCGAGCGAGCACGATAAGGAAGGGGAGAAGAGCGAGAACCGGTGCGGCAAACGAACGGAAGAGGGCGCGCAGCTGCAACTCAGTTTCAAATCGCTCGCTGAGCGAGAGCCAATCAGTTCAAACCAGGGGGCGCGCAGGCGCACTGACGTTTAAGCCGTTCAGGCAGTTGAAGCTGAAGGGCTGAAGCATTGGTCGTTGTAAAATAAGTTCTCGCAGCGCAGTGTGTAATGCCGAAATAAGTTCGTTACGCGCGTGTATTTTTACCACGTTTATTAATATTACGTGCCGGTATCGCCGCTGGAAGTCGTGGAATGGACACGTACTTACACCGCATGTCGGGACGGACGCATCGTTGTTTGACATGGAATCGTTGACGGTGATGTGTTGTCGTAGCCCCAACGAGCGCGAAGCTTTGAACAAGATCACAAGCGCGCGCCTTTTGACGAGACTGTCGCCACAGCGAATATCGCTCTTCGGTGAGTTGAAGAACGTTGCCAAATCGCGTGACTGTGCATGACGACTTTGTGTAGGTAAGATTGCCCGAGCGGCGAGCTGCCATAATAGAGATGGCGTGCAAGAGGAAGTGTTTGATACGAAAGTATGCCTTGTACTAGTGTCTCTGCCTTCTGTGGTGTTCGTTATACGCTTCCGCGGAGCCGTTGCCGTGTGCGTCGATTAGAGCTAAAAACAGCCTGAAGAACACGCGTTGCATTGCGCGATGCTATGCTTGTTTATGCAGGCCTTGTGTTGTTTCGTCCTTCTTCCTTGACTGTATGGAATGCGGCATCTTTGCATGAAATGACGTGCACATGCCTTGTCACTATAAAATTGAGTCTGCTTTTAAACATTACTGGTCGCCCCGTACCCTTTCTATGGTGGAAATGCAACAGACGTTATCGTTCAATAAGCATAGTTACCCGCCACGGTGGTCCAAATATATAGTTGTTAAGGTGCTCGACTGCTGACCCACAGATCGCGGAGATCGAATCCCGGCCGCGGCGGTCGCTTTGCTTGAGGGCTCGTGAAGTGCTTGAAGCCCGTATTCTTAGATTTAGGTGCACGTATAAAGAACCCCGGGTGGTCAAAATTTCTGGAGCCCTCCACTACGGCTTCGCTCATAATCGTGGTTTTTGGATGTTAAACCCCAACAGTTATTGTTATAAGCATAGTTATAGTTAACAAACGTGCAAATCAACTTTATAAAAGTAGACGGGTGTGCAGATAGATAGACACATGTACACACACGGCGCGGTCATGCATACGCCATGCTGCTCAGAGGCTATGTGTTTGTAGCTGCGTCGCCGTCTACGGTGCCGCGCTCGTTTTTGCAAAGAATGGACGTAATTGTTCTATATTAAAGATTTTAGTCTGTCTGTCGCGGATCGTAGCTCTTGGGTGTGTACAGACACAACCAACTCAATCGATTAGCCAAGGGAAATCATAGCGGACTTTAATTGTTGGCTTTAACTGTAGTGTTGTAATAATGGCCTAAATTGAAATGGAATAAAGTGAACGGAAAATCGCCCTTTGCGTTGATGGTATCTAAACGCCGATGCTCAACCGATTGAGCTACGACGGAAAGCGCTTCGCCGTACGCTTTGCTGGGCATTTATGTATGTGTAGTCCCTTGGAGTGTTAGCCAGTGCCACTCGTACTCAAGGCGGTGAGTGTGGAACACTCTTCTTTGCCAGAGTTTGTCACGTGGCACGCGATCTTTCCATGAGGCGGCAGCTGACCGATAAAACGTCGCATGCGAACTTGAGGTATAAGTCAGCCGGGGCAAGGACTTCGCGGTGAATGAAAGAAAAAAAGGGGATTTTTGGAGGGCCTCGTTTCTTTTTTATACACAACCAAAACGATCGAAAAGATCCCCTTCTTTCGTAGATTCAGCGAGGGCGTCGCCCCGGTAGACTTAAAGTATCAAGTTAACATGCGATGGTTTATTGGTCAGCTGCTATGTGGTGCTAAGACCCCGCCGCGGTGGTCTAGTGGTTATGGCGCTCGACTGCTGATCCGAAGGTCACGGGATCGAATCTCGGCCGCGGCGGCTGCATTTTCGATGGAGGCGAAAATGTTTGAGGCCCGTGTACTTAGATTTAGGTGCACGTTAAAGAATCCCAGGTGGTCCAAATTTCCGGAGCCCTCCAGTACGGCGTCTCTCATAATCATATCGTGGTTTTGGGACGTTAAACCCCAGATATTATTATTATTATTACGTGGTGCTAAGATCACGTGCCACGTGATGCCCTCTGTCAAAAATTATTGTTCCAAACTCGCCACCTGGGCTACGTGCGGTGCTGGCTGAGACTCCTAGGAATAACAAATACATAAGTACCCAAAGAAGTAAACGGGGAAACGCCAGACGTGTAACTAGAAGGTTGTGGATTCAGATCCCACCGACGGAAAGGGTGAGTTTTCGTCCACTGTAATCAATTTCAACGTACGCCATTATTACTACACTACAATTAAAGGGACACTAAAGAGAAACAATGAATCGGTTTAGATCGATAAATTGGGCTCTGAGAACTCTAATGTCGTTATTTTCGCCACCATAGGTTTAATAATAGAGGAGAAAACCAAGGTCAAAGTTTCATTTTTAAATTTCGCGCCGAAATCTTCCCACGTGACGTCACTGATTTCAAAGTGTATTTATCTTATTTTGGCGCCATTTGCTCAATAAAATTACCCCAAACTTGGTATGTCAAGTCTCTGGCCCCCTCAGGGGACAATGTACTTCATTTTTACCGTTTAGGAACTACGTAGTCCCTAGTAGGCGCCGTCAAAACATGTAACGTCACGGCGAATGGTGTGGAAACTTCAAGGTGGCGTCGCCACCCACATTTTGTTTTTGCGTGTTTTCGTGCTTACTAAGCATCTTCTCGCAGCAAGCGTGGTGGTTTTGGTATCGTGAAAGAGTAATTTACTAATATGAGAAAAATCGTTTTGCTCTTCAGTGCCCCTTTAAAGACGACAATTAATGTCCGCTATGCTTTCCCTGGCTTAATTGTCTGTTCGATTAATTTGGTTGTGTCTAACAAAGAAACGAGGCCCTCGAAAAAATTCCCATTCGCTCGTTCATTAGGTTTGTACACGAGGCTCACTGTAAGGCAATTCATTTGTCTGAAACACGTTTTGAACTGGTAGTAAGAGTAAGTACACACATACAACTACAAACTTAATTCATTCGAAGTAGCACACCACTTATATGTAAATTATCGTTGGTGGATGTGAGCTTCAGTTCAATTAAACTTGTTAAGCGAGTGCATGCTCTCCTTGTTGCTGTATCTGTGTGAGAAAAATTGGGGCAAATATTGGTCCTGCCACTCCATATTTTCTTTGTTTGATGAACCATACATCGTCTGTCTAGTAAAAGTTTTATTAACGTAGAAGTAGCTTCGTTACATTGTATGCAAAAATGGGTCTGCATTTGTTTTTCGCGTATGCTTTGTCGTAAGTTCTTATATTTTTGTATCTTTTTCTGATTAAAGCTCTGTTGTAAGTCAGCGCTTGTGCTCGTCATTCTTTTCTGTGTGCTTTGCCTCGTTTTGTTTTCCAGAATTTATTGGGATAAATTTATACATCACTAATCTACAGGAACTGCCTCTAGGCAATCTGTAGACCACAGTATATTTGTGAGGTAATAAGTCTGTAGACACTCTATATACTGGGTCATAGGAATAGCCTATGGATAATCTACAGACATTTGTCTGTGGATATTTTATAGACAAAAGTAAACCAAAGTAGATTTATATGAGCCTATAGACTTTTGTTTAAAGAAATTCTGCAGACATCAGTTTAAACGCATGAATTTTTATTAAACTACAGACCTTCTATAGCCATTCTATAGACTTAGACTTTCTTGTAGACTGGTCTATAAAAACGAGTGCGGCCACTATTCCATAGACTGTCTATAGACCAGTCTAAAGAACTCAGCTATAGAACGTCAATTGATTTTATAGACAGATGTCTATAAACTTTATATAGACTATCTAAACATATTTTTGTAAGGGCAGTCACAAATTTGTCCTTGCGTGAGCAAACATAAAAGAAACGGCATTCAGTTGTCTCGGCCTGAAATGCCATGACTACACGGGCGCCTGGATTCACAGGGCACGCGTGCTGCGTGTTCGCACGATTAACAAAAAAGTCAGTTTCACCGCAAGGGCGAAGCAATGAATGCGATAGCAACAAACTGTAGTGTTACACGAAGTGAGGCTGGTAGCGAACTGTTTTTGTATCCAATCTCGCGTAACTACAAAACGCTGGTGTAAGAGAATACGGCCGCTCAAGGGAGAGATAGTCACTTCGCGTTGAGGGCGCAGCACGTAGAAGGGTATACGAGCCGCCCGCTGCGATGGCTTTCGGGATAGCGCGCGCGCCAGCGATCGCGACCGCGCCCTTAGATCCAAAGCTCAAAGTAGTGGCTGCTCACGCGACAAAACCTCCCCCCCCCCCCCCCCCCCCCCCGCTCGCCCCCTCGCGTCTGTTTTCATGGTCGTTAAAACGGGCGGGACGTTTCCTGTCTGCTTCGACGGCAGGCCGCCCGAGCGGGGTGATGTTATCGCATGCACCATCCGAGCGACGGAAACGGGCCGGCTCGTTTGATCTCTGCTTCGGCCGCGTTAGACGCCACCGCTCGCGCGCTTTTACCCGTGGTAGAATTACAATGCGCGGAAGGATCTATCAATTTGCACTTCATACAGGAAGGACATGACGGCGACTGCGATGGCAAAAACCCGTCGAGACTGTCATTAAAAGAAAAAAGAGCGACGGCGTTCGCGTGATTCTTATTCCGTCTTTGCGAAAGCGTGAATTCGAAGCGATAGAGGGGAAGATAAAGAAGACGATCCCTAGGCGCAGTAGACGTCATGGAAAGCTTCCACGGAGGGGCATCGGATGCTTGGAGAGCATAAAAAAGCAGCGTTCGCGTTACTTACTAACGTCTATGGGAGCGAAAGCCATACAAAAGCGAGCGAATATGTGACTGTGCTATATGAGAATCGAAGCAAATTAACTGAGTAGTGATTTGATTAGTGAAAGTTTATTTAAATGACGATAATAAAAACAAATTGATTATTCAATTAGTGAAAGGGGCATTAGTGACAGTCAATTAGCGATAGTTGATTAGCGATGTCGCACTAGATATATAGTGCACGGTAATATAGCCACACTTGATCACTTTAACCTTCGAGTCGCCTTAGGCGAATGCATTAAGGATCCCGAGTTGTTTTTGTTTTGTTTTTTGATCGACTTTCACCGGACGTTTAGCACTGGGTGTTTTTCGAGGGAAAGATAATACATATACAATGAACACAGCAACATAACAAAAAAATGTTGACCAAATACCGCGCCGCTTTCGACTTCATCGACCATTCATGTAGAACTTTGGTTTTAATCCAACCAAAAGCCTTTGCATGCATAATTTTTCGCCATTGACACCCAATAGGCTTCTTTAATTACTGCGCCTCCCAGCTTATTGGACGACTGCGAGTGTCAATAGTGTCCATAGCGCGTACAAGCGAAACAACACACGAAACTCAAAGCGCCGAAATAAATTAAAACGTACCAGCAATCATCAAGCAGCCTTACATGGCCGTGAATTAGCTCAAAATGAGCCATGGTACCCAGATACCCATCGCAGTTGCATGTTCTAAACAGCCATACTGTTCGTAAGAGTGGTACGGACCACTCTTGGGATTTCCTCGTGGTCACGCTGTTTCCGCCCAATTTTTTTGCTTCGTGAATTCACTAACGAGCCTTTTTCAGTGACGTCACCAAATATAGCAACTGCATCACCATCACTGACATGTTCCTGGACAGTCGCAGCGCACTTTATTGCAGCGGCCGATGTGATAACGATGGCCGGCGTTTTTTTTCGCTTCGTGAATCGACTTACGCGACAAAATTTCTCTTACGCGACAATTTGCTCGTAAGTGAGTTATTTTTTGTGAATTCGGCCCCAGAGCAATACTGGGCACGGATGTAGAAAACCGCTTTGGGCTAGAATTGTTGATAACAGTAAATATGAGCCAATATTTTCGTTGGCTATGTCGTTATGCGACAAGAGCGGCCCAATGACAGAACACACTTGCAGTTGAAAAGCTTTGTGTCCAAGCATGATTTTAAGAGCGGAGCTCTTTAAGCTTTTCGTTGCGCCGGGTGGTGCGAACAAAAATGACCATCATCATGAACCTGTACGCGCCCTGTACGCGCTCGCTTCATCCTCTTCAACGTCTGCTTTGCTCGCACAACATGTGCGCCGGTTTGTCCGGCATATACAAAAACTATGATGGACGAGACTGTTACATGACAAAATCACGTAACAACTAGCCATGGGACTGAAATCCCGTAACATCGTGGAAAAACTAGCCACGCGACTAAAGGTGACGTAACATCACATAATAACAAGGCACGTGACAACAATCACGTTAAGTCACCTAATAACTAGTCACGTCACTGAAATTCACGCTACACGGCGTAATAGCTAGTCACGTGGTATGTTCCGGCCAGAAACCACGTAACAGCTAGTCACGTGACTACAATATCACATCACGTGACAGGTAGTCACGGGACATGCCTAGCCAAATCTAGCCATACTTAGTACTACTAGCAAAAACTAAGCATCTCTAGCAAAAGATTGCCATTACTAGCAAAACTTTACAAGGTCGAAGACTAGCTCCGCTGATGGTTCCAGCCTTGCGCCATTAGTGCAAGCTGGGCACTTTTTTTTTTTACCGCCCTTTCTTCGGAAAGCGACGCCGCTAGGACGTTGTGTATGACAGTTTACGTAGTAAGTGTTTTTGCTCAAGCGCAAGACTCTTACGGTTGTCTGTCGCGGTTGTATAGCGGTAACGGTGCTCGGCTGCTGACCCCGATAGTCGCGGGTTTGATCCCGGGCACGGCGGTCGCAATCGATGGAGGCGAAATGCTACAGGCCCGTGTACTGAGCGCTGTGAGTGCACGTCAGAAACAACAGGTGGTTCAATTTTCCGGAGCCCTCCACTGCGGCGGCCCACATCATCATATCGTGGTTTCGGCACGTAAAATACTGCTGCTGCTGCTGCTGCTGCTGCTGCTACTACTACTACTACTACTACTACTACTACTACTACTACTACTACTACTACTACTACTACTACTACTACTACTACTACTACTACTACTACTACCACCACCACCCCCACCACTACCGCTACTACTACTACTACTTCTACTACTGCTACGACTACAGGTCTTTTGCACAGTAAGATGGCAATCAAGTGATTATACAAAGGCGGCTTAAGAGTGCGGTTTGGCGCAGTCTGCTGAACTCTCGGCAAATTAATATTGCCAGTGTGTATAAAAACAGAATGTCACAAACCAGAATCACTGTCGTAACACTTATTCGCATATGTCACTGTCCGTCGTGTAAGCAGTGTACGTAGTGATAGCTCAATAAAGTTCTTCAAAAAATTTGGGGAGCGGCGATGCATGTTGGGGAAGGGTGTTTCAGCTCCATAAACGTGAAACCTATGGAGGGGCGAAGCATGCAGCGTGCGCCGGTGTTCCCCACAGCAAAATCACGGCTAATGGACAATGAGAGACAGAAGAAAGATTATACACAGAGACCCGCAGTCCGCTTTTAGTTAACGTGCACGCTGCGAATCTTCATTATTCAACTACGCACAAGAGAAATCTGCCACCGGCACTACATTGCAGGTCAAGATCCAGTGCATATATATATATATATATATATATATATATATATATATATATATATATATATATATATATATATATATATATATATACACACACACGCGGAGGCCGGGTGTGCAGCGCGAGCAGTCGGTTTTTTTTTTTTCCAATAAAAAAAACTCGCTAGCAGACGCTGCCTGCGTCGGCGTTCTCTCGCGGGCGTGGGTCCGTTCTCGTTCCTTGCGAGCTGATGGTAGTTGAGCGTTCATCGCCGTTCGCTCGCCACACGGCGAGCGCTGAGGCGGTGGCGCCCTCTCTTGCGTTCATGCAAATGGAGCAGACCACGATGCACACGCGACAGCAGACAATGCGCGATACACGCCGACACGCCGAGACCCTAAGGTGCTTCGCCCCTAAAGCATCTGAAGCTCTGCCTCTGGGAAAACGAGATTTTGCGAAATATACATTTACACACTATTCACTCAGGAGTGCATGCGTAATACAATCGCAGCGTCGAACCGAACCCAAACCGAAAACTGTACCCGAACCAGAATTTCACACAGAACTTAACCCAAATAGGTGGATAGAAAATCGTGGCTCTCGCAAAAAATTGTGGGCTACGGCGCCCGTCTGCATCGACTTTCGGTTCGAGACGTCGTGCCGCCGAACAGGCACTGTTGCTAGTGCCATCGCTTTCTGTGCGTTCCATCTAGCAGTCACAGTCCCCTTTTCTCACAAATTACTGCATAATACTTTGGAGTGCTGTGCAGCTTAGTTGGATAACGAAAGCAATCACTACGGGATTCTTATAAAGGTGCGAACGGTCATTTCTTCATTCAAGTGGCATGCACCTTCGCCCACATGCATGTTGTTTCACAACAAAGGGTGTTTTAGCCCATGTTTTGTGACCTGCAAAGATTTCTTGCGCATCACAGTGTCACGAAATACCCGCCCAATCTGTTTTCATTTTGCGAACTCGTAAACTTATTTTACTTTTGTGTTGTAAACATGTGTTGCATAAAGGGCCTTCAGGCACCTTCAAGCTATTTCAAAAGCTTTTCACCTGAAAGACCCACAACAGATTGTAATGAAATGTTGGAAATAACAATTTGATTGATTGATTGATTGATTGATTGATTGATTGATTGATTGATTGATTGATTGATTGATTGATTGATTGATTGATTGATTGATTGATTGATACCACTCGGGTTTTATATAATGAATGACAATAGTGAAATGTTTCTTACTGAAAAGGTGAACGATGAACTCTCGCAGTTTTCTGACTTTTCTTTTGGGCCTTCAGATCTTCCTTCACGCGAGATGTCCTTCTCTTGCGCATTCAAGCATTGTGTGTCAATGCATGCGAAATTCCGCGCACTCAACAACATTTGTCTTTCAAGTTCCACAAAAGGCACTGACACTTCCCACTTGCAAGTCTCTGAAATATACTCGAGGCGTAGCAATATTAATGAGAACTAACAGAAAATAATGCCAAGGAAAGTATAGGGGATCTTATTTTAGTAATTAGGATATAAATGTGAAGAAAGTAAAGTGGACGAAAAGATAACTTGCCGCCGGCAAGTTTTCTTTCCGTCCACTTTACTTTCTACACATTTATATCCTAATTACTAAAATAAGATCCCCTATACTTTCCTTGGCATTATTTTCTGTTAGTTCTCATTAATATTGTACCTAACAAAGAAAAACGACCCCTTAAAAGAGTCATCTTCTTTACTTCATTCATTCATAGAGACGTACCATGCAACTCGTTGCTTAAAAAGCGAATTCGTTAGTTCTACATCCTACGATATAGCTAACTGAGCGGCCGCTTTGTTCCGTTGGCCTTTTACGCGCTGAACAGTTTTTATATACTTGACAAAAAAAGTAGACAATGCAGTACATGCAATACAAGTATACTGTATCGGCGTCCTTGATCGGGCAGAGTACGTGTACTTTTGTGTTATTTGGAAACGTACGTATATGATGACATACGTGTGCTCATATATGCGAGCGATTCTGACGTAGGAACCGTTTGTCCTCGAAAATACTAAATCAAGCTATTTCTTCAAACTATTACTGCATGTTTTAAAGCATAAACGTATATCTACATTCGCATCTGCGCTCGAGACCCGCCTCTCCCAGTTCTCCGCGTTTGCCCATTTCTATTTATCGCTTTGCTTTATAAACTACGAAATATCTTGTATCCAGTCGCAAAAGAATTCAAGAAGACAATCACTCGACAACCGGTAACAAACGCGTTCCAGAATTGCACGCCTTTCCCCCCCGATTACACTGAACAGCAGCCACTTTGAAGCAGCGAAGAGCTAGGCCTCGAACATCAAGTACCATAGCAGACGACGCGACGTTTTGCTATCCACTTATTCGAACCAATATTCTCTATATGGCAAGAAATGGTTCCAGCGTATAGACATGGTACGTGAGCACAACAGGAGTGATTCTTCATTAGTGGATAGCAGACCACGACGACTCACACGCGGCATTGTGTGCAAGTATGGCGAAAGACGAGAGTAATGCAATCGATAATATGCGGATATCCACACCTCGGCTCTCGCTCCTCTCAGTTCGGTCATGCCAGCTGAAGCGTTGTTTCAAGGACCTCCAAGAATCTCGCATTTCGACCGTTATAGCGCCCTTGGTTTCCGTGTTCTCTCTTACATACAACCAGCACGACGCCCTCTTTACTCGTACAATACTAACACTGGTTAGTTCTCTCTATTGCTTCCAAGTGCCAATAATATCGGCTAAATGATTGCTAAATTTGGTTAATGCTACTTTATGTTGGCTAACTATATATCTGACCATAGGCATCCGCAGGGTTTCCCATCAGGGGGGCCGAAGGTTCGTCGGATCGCCCCCTCCCCCTACTAAGTCAATGTAATAGGCAGATTTTGCGCCCACCCCCTCTTACGTGACTGGGGGCGTCTATGTATAAGGGGCAGATTTCGCCCCCCCCCCCCACTCTTAGGTTAATAGGAGGGGGCGCCCCCCCCCCCCTGCACCACCTGTGCGAACGCCTCGGTAACTGTCGGTCCGGGTACACCATCTTGCGATATAAAGGACTAAGCAAATATACAAAACGACGGTCTAAAAGACTGTAAAGGTCATCGCCAAATACTTGAGACTCCAACTCGCCCTTTTGCTATTCGTCCCAGTAGCTTAATTATTGCTAAAGTCAGCCAGCGTGTGTTTACTGCACTCGTTAATTCGGAAAATCGGATATTTCTGACGAGTTCTCTGGTTTCGGCCAGCGTATGCATTGTTTATTGGCATCAAACTCTCGTTAATTCGGTCGTACTCGGACGAAACTATAGGTGAATTCGGACGATCCTATAGAAGCGCCGAGCGCGAAGTGCCGTAAATCTGCGAGGCAAAGCAGCAAAAAAGGCGTTCGCGGACACCCGAGACGGCCGCGTGCTTTCTGAAAGACGTTTTCGCCATCCGCTGTCGCGTTGTTGGTATGTAATAAGGCATGCGTTCAGAGCACGTTTCGGCTTAAAGGGACACTAAAGAGAAACAATCAATTGGTTTAGATTGATAAAGTGTGCTCGGTTTAGATTGATAAAGTGTGCTCGGAGAACTCTTTTGTAGTTTATTTCACCACCATAGGTTTATTATTAGTCGAGAAAACAGTTAAAAGTTTCATTTTTAAATTTCGCGCCAAACTTTGTAATTCGTGACGTAAAGGATTTCAAAGAGCATTTAACGTATTTTGGCGCCACTGGCTCGACGAAATTTCCGCAAACTCGTTATGTCAATTCTCTGGCCCCCTCAGAGGACAACGTACTTCGATTTAACCGATTAGGAACTACGTAGGCCCAAGCAGGCGCCGTCAAAAATGTGTGACGTCACGGCAAATGGTGCGGGAATTCCAAGGTGGCGTCGCCACCTCTATTTTCTTTTTGCGCGTTTTCTCCCTTATTAAGCGTCTTCTCGCAGCAAGCGTGGTGTTTTTGGTACTGTGGAAGACTACTTTTCTAATGCGAGAAAAATCGTTTTGCTTTTTTAGTGTCCCTTTAAGACACTGCTGTCTTGAGCTGCGGTAGCATTGTCAAATCGCGGATGACGAAAATTGTGGCTTTTACACTGCTCTTAGGTAAAATGAAGATTCGATTTATGTATTTCTCAAGAAAATGAAAATGCATTGATGTTGTAGACATTTAGTTAATGTTTTCTGGGTACTTTCGATAATTCGGCGTTCCGTTTATTCGGAGAATTTTTCTCGTCTCGTGACATCCGCATTAACAAGCTTTTGCTCTATTCCCAATTGACCATTACATATGTTACTGTAAGTTAGTAGAATGAAAGAAAAGCACGATACTTGTTGATAACATATTGACATTCAGAGTCTTCTAAGTTCGCATACTAAATCACAACGCTACTTCGGGAAAGAATAAAGCGCAAACGTGACAACATCGTGATCAAATTGCAAATGCTGGTTTCTGCTGAAGGCACTGTCCTCTTGCTTTCCTCCCTTGGTTGTTGTTCCGCGATGCTGCTATTTGGCTTCTTAGGCGTTTTAAGCGTGGATCTGTCTGAGCTCGAGCTTGGTCCGGTGGTGTTCGCAAAACTCTATCGCGACATGACGTCATCATGCGTGCCCTAGCAAGGCTTAGGAGGAAGGGAGGGAGGAGAAGAAATAAATAAAGCAAAATAAACTTTCTGGGAGAAGCGGAATTCGAACCCGGGTACCCACGATCCGAACGCAAGCGTCGTAATCGGTTATCCAGGCATGCACGCTAGATGAACAGGCGCTTATGGGAACCATATTGTTGCGTTGCTAAGGCGAGAGAACTAGAAAACAATTCTGACAAAGGGGAAAAAAATAGAAAAAAAGAGAGCATCAGCTTGGCTTTGCAAGGCTCTTTAAGCCAATGCGGTTATACCTAGCCTTAATTGGCTACCTCTGGGCTACGCTTGGCTCGTCTGGTGAGGAAGGCCGCCCAGCTCCGTGGTAACTTCAGCCTTGCCTCCGCCAGTTCGAAACAGCCCGGATTTACTTTTCTATTCTCATGCTTGGTTCAGTCTTCTAAAAATGCTCCAGCCAGGTTCGAGGAAGCTTTAAGTATACGACGAAATTCAATTTAAAATAGCCAAAATAAGTTGCCGATGGTAGCAAATACCTCAGGATTGGCTCCTCTGTACTCCTTGAGGTGCCCGGCGACGCTGCCACTGAAAAAACGGGAAAAAAGAAAAAGGGCATAACTTTATGAATTTCAGGAAAATAACCACAACAGGCCAGGTGCAATCGGGTTACGTTGACCGATTCAATGGGTTCGCTCAGTTTCATCCGATTCAGTACCCATATATGTCGTCACCAGTTCAGACTTTAAGTGTTTCCCTGTCGCTCATGTTTTCGGCAGTCTGTTCAGGAACACCCTTGCATAAGCGATCACTTCGCCTCACTTGACTGTTTACGTTATCCGCCGCGATATTCGCCTTCCGAGTCTGTTTCTGCCGATGCTCCTCAAGTGCACTTGAAGTTCTTGAGGAACACAGCCGACAGTCGTAACGCTTTGAATTTAGTTATGACGAGTCTCATTTCGGTAATTTCGGAGCGTTTCATCAACTATAAAAACAATGTAGAGGGATGCGGATACACAGTTACGTAGAAAAAATAGCCTGTTATTACCTTGCGAAGGGTTGCTTGGGCCGGCACCGGCCAAGACCAGGTTGTCCAGGCTTTCATCGCAAAAGCAGAACCACAGGAACAGTTGAAAAGAGAAAGGAGAGGAGTTTATGCGCCTTCCGAAACCCACCTTAAGGGCCTCGAATACAAAGCACAGGGGCGTACCCAAGGGGGCCCCCAAATTTTAAAATTTCCTTGAGCATATATAACGCACACATAAACACGCACGCACGAACATACATAAAGTATGGTTGAACTCCACCCCCCACCCCCGTAAAAATATTTCTGCCTACGCCCTTGACAAAGCACATATTCTAAACTATGCTTGTGGAAGGCTCGACAAGGGCAAATAGGATTGGGGTACTACGACTGCTAAATCGCGCGGGAGCAAAATGAGACCGGGTGAAGTAAACGCGTGAAAAAGCGTTTCTTGAAAACTGTCAAACATCTCTGACACAGATCTGCGTGGCTGGGTGAAAAAATTCTAGATGTTGAAATCGTGCCAGTAAGTTCTGAGATGCGCACCTCCTCTTAGGACACGTTCGGGTCCTTCGCCATGGACTGATTGTATTGCTTGTGGAAGCGGCGTCGTTTCTTCTCTCACCTCGCGGCTACTCCTGTTCGTCGCGTCGAGAACGTAACGGACGCGTGCAGTGAACAACGTTCCTAACGAGCGCCTCATGTGTACGGATGTGCTCTAAATATGGGAAGAATCGACGACGATCAGCCTCTTTTCCCGATGTGTGTGTGTGTGTGTGTGTGTGTGTGTGTGTGTGTGTGTGTGTGTGTGTGTGTGTGTGTGTGTGTGTGTGTGTGCGCGCGTGCGTGCGTGCGTGTGTGTGTGGTGTGGTGTGTGTGTGTGTGTGTGTGTGTGTGTGCGTGCGTGCGTGCGTGTGTGCGTGCGTGCGTGTGTGTGTGGTGTGTGTGTGTGTGTGTGTGTGTGTGTGTGTGTGTGTGTGTGTGTGTGTGTGTGTGCGTGTGTGCGTGTGCGCGTGTGAGCGTGTGCGCGCTCCTCCTCCACCCCCCTCCCCCTGCGGTGAAAAAATAAGCGTGCAAGGTTCGGTGGGGAGGGGGGGGACGCTTGCTTGGTCACGGATCAAAATTGCGGAAGAGGCACGCGTTCTTTCAGAGAAACACTCTATTCTATACTAGTTCATTCATTGTCGTTATTTGCCCTCGTCGGGCGAATAAAAGCAGTGAATGAAACAGTGAAAATGGTGGGAGGGGAGGGCGCTTGCTCGGTTTTTGCCGCATATTTCAAACCTCCCGAAAAAGAGAGCGGGGCACTTCTCGGCATTTTGCGGTATGGCCCCACTCCTCACAGTGCTCGACAAGAGCGTCGTGCTCCGCTTCTATTCTCCGCAAGTTTATTCAATTCCGTTGGCGATTTCTGTCATCCATGGAAGCTCTCGCTTCCACCTAAGTAACTGGCTGGACGAAAGCTCGAACTTTCATCACAGAGTCCAACAACACAAGAACGACGTGCAGAGAATTGAAACTCGGCGCTACGTTCGTGCCGAGCTCTGTGAGAAGAGGGCCATGTAATCGATTTCGGCGGCGCTTTTCTCAGAGACAACGTTCTCACAGTAACACCAAAATAGAAGATACGTGGTACCTGCAATATGCCATTCAAATAACACCAATCACACTGCAAGGTGTCAAACATAGAGATTATAATGCCACCTAATAAGAGGGTGCTCACAAACAGCGGGTAGTACATCGTGCGGATGAGTTATGGCATGTAGACAGCCTAACATACGCGACAATATAAGTAGAGGCCGGATTTTTAGGCATTAAAAACTCGTTTTAGGCGCCAAAAATAGGGAGACAAAACCACGTTTTCGGCCTTCGATATCGTAAATATAGCCACAATAAACTTTTACATGATTCCAAATATTTCAAACGAAGGCATGCCGACCTCCATCTACGAGAGGAAAACAAAATTGTTACTGCTTAAGATGGCACAAAGGCGCCAACAGTTGAACATAGCCGTGCACTTTCGCTTCGTCCTGCACGGTTCGCAGAACACGGTCGCTCGCGTGTTCGGCGGGGTGAGTCAGGTGTCCACTGTGGGATCATCAACACACTCCTGGGCGTCTTCTCGGCATGACTAACAAGGGCAGAGCAGGAGAAGACAGCCAGATCGCTAAAAGACCAGAAGGGAGGAATTCCTCCTATTGGCCGGGTCGAATCGTGCAATGAACCGCAGGCGAAAGATGGGGGAGGGGGTTCAGCGACCCCCCCCCCCCCCCGAGATATGTTAGTTTTGACTGTGTCTTTACACGCACACATACAAACGCATGCGCGAACATACATTGAGTATAGGTGAAATATATATATATATATATATATATATATATATATATATATATCCAGGAACGGGTGCTGTCTCTGTGTCTCGTTCATCACAATATATATATATATATATATATATATATATATATATATATATATATATATATATATATATATATATATGCGCTTTTTCCTGATATTTCCATTACTGTAATCATCGTTATGTGGCCCGTCTTGTGTCCTGATCGTCGCCGTTTGTCATCCTCATGCATGATCATCTGCTGTGTGCGCGCTCTCTGGCTGCCTGTTCGCCGCCGAGTCCCTGGGCATGATAAACGTTGTCCCAACCAAGACGTCATATATACCGGGTGTCCCGGCTATCTTTAGCGAAGGGTTAAAAATACAATATTAGAGGCAGGCGAGTGAAGTCAGCTGAAAATTGTTGAGTCACCTTATTGCGCACTAGAGACAGATTGTTTTGTAATTAATTTGTTAATTATGCTTATTTAACTAAATGGCTAAATATTGAATTTAGGTAAGAAATGCGACTTGCAAAGTTCAGGAGCGTCTTCAGAAACTCCCATTGCATTATTTGCGATAAAGAAACTCTCACGTATACCATTTTTTCCAAGCTGCAAAGAAAGCCCGCGAAACACAAAAATAACCACATGACTAGCGCATTCGCGCGTAACGAGGGTGCTGCTTTCAGACGTGGTTCGAGCGAACTAAATCAGCTTCGGCCGCGACTCGCCGGCTCCGTTGCAGCGGTAGGCCGATAAGTTGTCGGTGGTTTCTTGGCCCGCGTCAGCCAGTTGGCGCGCGTGATGGTGCAAGTTGTAGCGAGCGTGGGCCAAGAAACCCCGTTTAACTTATCGGCCTACCGCTGCAACGGAGCCGGCGAGTCGCGGCCGCAGCTGATTTCGTTCGCTCGAACCACGGCTGAAAGCAGCGTCCTCGCTGCGCGCGAATGCGCTAGTCACGTGGTTATTTTTGTATTTCGCGGGCTTTCTTTGCAGCTTGGAAAAAATGGTATACGTGAGAGTTTCTTTATCGCAAATAATGCAATGGGAGTTTCTGAAGACGCTCCTGAACTTTGCAAGACGCATTTCTTGCCTAAAGTCAATATTTAGCAATTTAGTTACATAATCCTAATTTTCAAATTAAAAATTTATTTCAAAACAATCTGTCTGTAGTGCGCAAGGTGGCTGTCAGCAATTTGCAACTGATTTCACTCGCCTGCCTCTAATATTGTATTTTTTAACCCTTGGCTGGGACACCCGGTATATATAATATGTGTGTGTGTGTTTAATTTTATTCCTGGGGCATACCTTTGAAGCATAGCGCACGGTAGTAGAGCATCATTCGGTGCGATTTGCTTCAAAGCAGCGACCCTTCCTGGTGAAACAACGCGAACGGCGGGACAAGGCGCTGTCCTGCGTCTTCTTGCTTTCATCCTTCCGTTGTGTTCAGCGATGCTTTCGTTGTTGTCTTTAGCGACTTCTTGGGTGTTTTGTTATTATTGTTATTGTTATTTGATGTCGTGCTTAGTTTGCTATTCTAAAGAATGTCCTAGCCAGGGGCCAGGGGACATCGCTAGAGCAGGAAGCTTAAAATATAAGAGAGAATTCGATTTAAGATGGCCAAGATCATTTAGATGGTAGCAAATACCTCATGCTGCGCGTTATCTTCTTGGGTGCACTAGTGGAGCCTTCTTCAGCTGGTCGCTTTTCCCCTGCAGTGTCAGGAACGGAAAAAAAAAGGGAAAATAAAGAAGGGCGCTTGTCATGCGACGATGTTGATACACATGCATTGTGGCACAAAGCGAGGCACATTGAACTGAAATTTGTTTGTGTTTAAGTGCCTCTAAGCCGCGAATAAATACTATATATGAGTAGTGCAGTGAAGCAGTGATAATTTGCATACAATGAAGTAGATATTGCATGTTAAAAAAAGATGCAGTAAGTCAAGTGGGTCAGTGATACTTGCAGCGGAAACATTCAACACCTTAAACGATAAGGAGCAATACGAACGGGCAGAACTGGTACGCACCCTTGATCAGAGTACCCAGGCATGTGCACATGTTAGCGGATAATACACGCAAGATTATGTAAAAAAATGTAGAGCAATTAATGATAAAAACGCGAAGAACACAACAAAGAAGATGAAGAATAAAGCAAGAAAAAATGCTACAAAGAAAGAGCACAAGAGCACACTGACGTCTTCAACGAATAAGCGAGGGCATCCATGTGTGTGTACACTTAAATAATTTTTTAGTTTAGATGGGAAACCATGATGTTGAGTGGACACTATCTCACTACGTAGCATATTCTATATAAAAATAGGAAGACAGGAGTGAGTGGATCAACGGGTAAGTGCGCGCAAGCGATTGTACATCAAAGGCATGGTGGAGAAGCGAGAAGATGCTATGGGTGTGCCTCTTGCGTTGCATGCGCTGTCCTATCATTCTTCAATTGTCTAGAAACGGCAGTTTTAGGGCTCTTTCAACGTTAGTAATAGTTGACGTTCCTTGATTAATTTATCGTACATAATAATGCGCGCTGCTTTGCCTTGTACAGGCGCGCGAGCTTAATGAGGCATGGCTGATTGAGGCTCTTGAATAAATGCCGCGCATTATATTTTTCAACGAACCGGTGCCGTATAGGCTAGCCATTTAGTACAAATGTTAGCTGAGTTTAGGCTACGCCTGATGTAGACGAAATGTTCTGCGCGTTGTTAGTAATCGCATCGATGTCATGATTTCACGAAACATTTGAACTTAAGTGAACACTCAAGTGCTTCATTATCTGCGCATGAGCAATAATAAAGCAGCTCCAGTGAAAAGTATGTCCCAAATTCTTGAAACTGTGAGGAGGTTTATTGGTGGTCTCAGGACGTTACGCTTATCAGCGGCGAGGCAGCGTTAGGCACGTTGGCGATGCTAGGGAGCGTTGGCGATGGTCTACTGGATGGAAGCCCACCTTCTTCACAAAACAGTTATTTCCATTTGCCACTGTTCGCAACATTCGCCAATTTCCGCGACGCAACCTCGCAAAGAGGCAGTATCGAAATGCTTAATTGCGCAATCACCTGCAGACAGTAACTGTCAATGAAATAATTTTGCTAATGTCGTTGGCGTATAGCAAAATTAAAATTGGTGTACAGAGCCCTGAGGTACACCAGATTTAACTAGTAACCGCGAAGCAGAAGATTCATTCGCACTTACAAAGAACATTTTCTTCGCAGTTACAAAGAGGTATTGGTTCATCAAGAAGCTCCTAATCCAGATCGTATAGTAAGCTTGCTCTTTCGATTAGAATGACCAGGTTGTAGCTCATAAATGTATATGTCACTCTTGTGAGCGACCCCTTTGGAACGAGTGTCGGTTAATCTGCTCTGTTAGATATTTCGTATTTGCGGACCATATAATGTGCTCTAACAGTTTATGGTGGTCAGTGAAGTATGCTTGTAGATGATGAAATATATGGGGGGTCACAGGATTTGAATACTGAAACTATTTGACCTGTGTTTGATAATTGTTTTACTTATTCTCCATCCATCAGGAACACATCGTGAATCAATAGATTGTTGAAAAAAAGAGAAGCGAAAAAACGAGATATCACTTGCATACTAGTTATTTCTCGTAGTTTCCAACAGATTCTGTCAGGACAGAGAGGCGAGCTCCAACACGATCAATAGCAGAATCGATACTCTCCTGAATGATTATCATATTGTTTATCGTGAGAAGTAAACGCTGGACCAGAGACGGTCGGAAGCTGCCGATCCCTCGCGCCAATTCTACTGCTTTCTTCTTTCGCGCTGTTACATTTTCCTCCGGGCAAGACCAAGGTCACCGAGCGAGTAGGCGTAAAGCTTCCATCGTGCAATATGCACAACTTGCGTCTTGCACGAACGGCGGTTCTGAGCTGTCATTTTCGCAACGACGTAAGTGACGTCACTCAAGCACTGGGTGATGACGAATGGACCCGAGTACTTGGACAGGAGCTTCTGGCAAAGTCCCTTCTTTCGAACAGACGTCCACAGCCAGACAATATCGCCTGGAGCGAAAGTGACCGGCAGGTGTCCTGCATCGTAACGGTCCTTAGCACGAGCATGGGAGGAGAGAGTTTTAAGCCGAGCAAGTCGACGCGCTTCTTCGGCGCGATACAAAGTCTGCGCTACACTGGCGTTTTCGTTCGTCAAGAAAGGAAGTACGGCGTCGAGAAAACTGAGCATGACGAGCATAGAGAAGAAAGAAGGGCGTATATTCTGCGACCTCGTGTTTTGCGGTATTAAAGGCGTATATAACGAAAGGTAATACAGCATCTCAGTTCTTATGGTGCGTTGAGAGGTGCGTTGAAAGCATGTTGACGACGGTACGATTGGTGCGCTCAGTTAAGCCGTTGATTCGCTGGTGATGAGGCGTGGAATGTCGATATTGACACTCACAGAGCCGTAGCAACTCTTCGACAACGTCAGCGGTGAACTGCGGGCCGCGATCACTGATCACCACACTAGGGGCTCCATGACGGAGGATAATCGGGCGCAGTAGAAACCACGATACATCAGATAGGTGGCTGAAGTAACTGCCATCGTTTTAGTATACCGTGTTAGGTAATCCACGCACACGATAATGCAGCGGCGGCCGGTGGAAGAATTGGAGAAGGAGCCTAGTAAATCAATGCCGACTTTTTCGAAGCGTGAATTCGGTGGCTTAACTGTGTTAAGTCACTATGGCCATGTCACTAAGAACAGGATAAGCTACACGTTTAGTTCCTAATCACTCAGTTCCTAGCACTCAGTTTGTCGCGGAGAGAAGGGAAGACACGGTGATAATCTCACCAAGGTCAGTAATGAAGATGCCTTGGAGCGAAGCACGGCAGCGAATGAGGGACGCCGTTGCCGTCGGCGTCTAGCGGCTCGATGATGTCAGGTTGACACTGGAGTTGAAGCGCCGGCTCCGAAGATGCGTTCCAGCCGGACAGCCGCGTCCGAGCTCGAGCCCGAAGCCCGACTGCTTGGACCTGTCCACGGGCACAGGAACGTGTTCCCAGCAGCAGCAGCAGCAGCACACCAGAGACCCACGGCCAGAAACAGCAGGTACCCAGAAGGTCGCTCGCGTCTCAGGTAGACAAAGGTAGACGCCGTGGCTCGGGTCCGAAACCCGACGGCCGAGACGCGTGGCCCGTCATGCTCGCTGTTTCCCTGCCAGTGCTTCCATCTCGCTTCGCTTCTCTCTCTCACCTCGTGCTCGTGCTTCCGAACTATCGCCGTGGTTTCCTCCAATTGGCGTTTCATTTATTTATCCTTTTGCTTTTTCACGCCCGTGCCAGTTTCTTCTTCTTTATCTTCCCTCATCATTTCACGGCGCGCACTTTAAAATCCGCGCACTTCGCCACAAACTGATTGCAGTTTGTCTACCGGAAGAGTAACAGGTTGTTTGTGGCACTGGCAGACATCACAACTCGCGACGTAGTGCTAGGTCGTCTTCCGCAGTCGAGGCCAGAGAAACGTCGTCGGATACGGTGAAGCATCTGGGCAAATCCAAGGTGCGCAGACGTAATGTCGTCGTGCATGGCCCGGAATACCGCAAGGCTAAGCCATTCTGGGACGACGAGGAGCAGTGAGGCGCCATTGTTGAAGTAATACTTGCGATAGTAGGCCATCATAAATCACAGAATGGCGCTGCGCGTTCAGAGCTACGGGTCGCATCGATATTTTGTCTCAGTGAAGGGTCGCGCTGTTGCTCGTGACGAAAGTCTGAGGAGATTAATAGTTGTCGAAATCCTCATCATCAGTGTCCGCATTCTGAGATGCAAGACGAAATAAACAGTCGGCGTCTGCTTGTCGTCGACCGCTCTTGTAAGCAACGTACAGAGAAGTTATATTCTTGAAGTCACAAGGCCTAGCTATCCAAACGGCCAGTTGGGTCGCGTAGTCCGATGAGCCAACATGGAGAAGGGTGGTCTGTGTCGATCGTGAAATGTCGGCCGTACAAATAAGGTCTGAACTTTTGGATGGCGAAATCAACCGGAAGACATTCCAGTTCTGTGACTGTATAATTCCTCTCAGCCTTTGTCAAAGTACGACTTGCATAAGCATTGTAACGACGTGTTCCGTGTGTTCTTCACTCGTGTCCTCGTCTTTTAGTGCAGTTTAATAACGTCAAATAATATGCACGAACACGCTTTAAAAATTATAGCTTTTACAACCCTTCGTTGATCACCTAAGCCCTATTTCAAAGAGTGGGTGTGCTTCCTGTTCTTTGCGCATATAAAGCTAGCCTGATGGTCCTGCTGTGTAAAGTCATGAAACGTCAAGTTTCTATTTATGCCTCTCCAATTATCCTGCTTGCTAATAAAAATTCAACTATGTTTGCTCTGTCAAATAACCCTCTGCTACCATAAGTTGCTACAAATTGTGGCAAACAAACTTCCTGTTTGAGTGGAATTTCTACTTGGAAACTCTTAACCCAGACTTAAAAATATTACCGTTAAACCGTTTTAGATCGCCTTTGAAAGCATACCTGCTTTCGTCACGTTGATTAGTCTAATATTCGGTTTTTGCGTTGTCTTTATTGATACTCTTCTATATTCATTCATTAAATTTGTATACGTATAGTCAATCCAAACCGGTATAAGCAATGCATTTCTGTGCCTACTCAAGTTGATTTGTTCGATTCTGATAGGAGGCCCTCGCACAGTTCTTACTTTTGGGCCTCCTCGTGAAAATGTTCAAACTTCTTATGTGCATTGTATTTTACGATTCTGTTAATAAAGAGGAAACATAAAAAAACTGCGTTTGAGGTTTTCGAAGAACACAGCCGACAACCGTAACGCTTTGACTCGAGTTGTGAGCAGTCTCAAGCCGTTCCTCAATATCGGAGAGCCGCGCTTGACATCTCTCGAAACAGCGTGGATGTCTTAAAATTTCCTTGTCGCTTTCTTGTGAATTCGTCCATTCCTAAAGTCAGTCTGGTTAACTTTCAAAACAATAAAGAAGCATGTGGCTGCACACTCACGTGGTAAAAACAGCCTGCTATTACCTCGTGCACATCTGCATGCTTCGACATCCTTGCTTTTTATCTCCAGCTCAGGTTCTCGTTGAGGGTCTACTCTCTCTTCGGCGGTTTCCGCACGTTGGTGAGCCATGCGGGGAAAATCAGGAAGAATGATGTCGCATGGGCTGAAGCTCAGAAGCGAAGCTGTAAAGAGGACAGATATGAGTTAACACGGCTACAGAAAGCCACTTTAAAGGCTTCGAACACCGAGCACCCGTTCTAATTTGAGCTTGGGAAAGGTTCAAAATAACGAAATCGGAAATAAGCAGGATGGGATCGGGTGAGGCAAACGTATTATGAGCGCGTTTTATACTGCAAGCATCCTTGACAGGGATTGGTGCGGCTGGGTGAATTCTAGATGTTGAAATAGCGCCAGTCACAGTTTAAAGATAGATAGTAGTGAAGTTTTCGACAAAATATCGTCTGGTGAGGAGCGAACATTGTAGAAAAACTGAGCATTCGACGAAATCAGGAGCAAAACAAAAGAAAAACTATTTAGCCCGCCGTTTCGAAACCCGTACGGCCGTCTTGTTCACGACGGAGCGTAAGCATATATTGCATATTCTTCCGGCATGTTGCCACGTATCCGGTTTAGTGTACGATTAGTCCATTGAATGTATAACAATTTCAGCTGCAGGCGAGAACAAGAAAGAACGTGAACTTTATTGCCGAATCAATAAGATTCGAGTGCGGCGTGTTTTTAGTGGGCCTGGGCACCTACCGCGGACGCGGTTCCGAGACCTTGTCTCGAAGCGGCTTCCTCGGCACGCTGGACGGCCCAGACTTGTTCGAGCTGAGCAGTGTGGTCTTCCAGCGCGAGCGGAGGCTGGCGGTGGAAGAGACGGATGAATCGGCACTGTTCGAATTGTCTATTAGGCCCTGACACTCCCACAACATGTGACAACAAGTGTGGCAACCTAGCCACACGATCTGCATCTATCATTTGTAGTGTCTGGATATGTCTGAATACATGGCGTGCATAAGTCTGGTGTTTCTGTATGAATCTGTTTGCAATTGTCTGTAGTGTACCACATGCGTCCTGTTTAGCCTAGCGTATGGGGATGGGTATACGCGTCTCTGTAACTGGCAGTGTGTCGTGATATCGTGAAACCTGGTCATACGATCCTCCCACGCCCAGACGTTTGCAGTACCCCGCGGGGGCTCTTAGTGCTCCGATTATGCTCGGTGAATGAGGCCTCGAGCAACGTGGTGAGCCGATTCGTTGGCGGTGCCCAGTTCGGCGTGTGCCGGGATCCATAGCAAGAACCATCGGTTATCGAAGTCGACCTCTCCTGGATGTATGAGATGTCGCTGGAGTTTGCGGAACGCCTCTTGCGAGATGTTCCCGTTCGCAAAATTGCGAATCGCTGATCACGTGTACGTGGTCTTGGTCTGTGTGAGAACCAGTGCTATAACCGCTTCCTCTGCCGCTTCGGCGTGTGCCGTGTTCACGGTGAAACTCGTGATGTGTTGCCTCGACGGCTGGTAACTACCGCCACGAAACTCTTGATGTCTGTATAACGGGCAACATCAGTGAAAACCGCTTCCTTGTCTTTGGAGTAGCTTTGGGCCATGCTTTGTGCCCTGGCTCTACGATCCCGCGTGGTGTTGAGGGTACATGTTGCGAGGCAATGGGGGTACGTATACTTGCTCGCGTGCGGTTCTTGGAATTTCGACCTTGATGCCGTGCTGCGTGTGGTATGTGATGCCGAGTTTTTCGAGCACGTGTCGGTTCGGGCGGGTCTTGGATAGACGCTCCAGCTGGGACATTTGTTGCGCCTCCATGAGTTCCTCGAGCGTGTTATGCAAACCTAGTTCAAGGAGTTTGCTGGTGCTAACTTCGGGCTCAAGTCCCAACGCGAATTTGTACGTCTTGCGTGTGACGGCGTTAAGCTTGTCTTTTTCCGCAACCGTCCATTTGTGAAACTATGCCGTGTACGTTATTTGTGAAATGACGAAAGCTTGTATGAGTTGTATCACGCTGCCTTCGCGCATGCCCGCGTGTCTGTTCGTGATGCGTTGGATGAGTTGCATCGTGCCTTTGCCGTTACTCTGCGCAGTGCTTCGCCACTGCCGCCGTTCAGCTCCATCATCATCCCCAGTACCGAATCTTATTTACCATCGGGATCGGTGAGCCGTTTGATGCTGTTAATTTGATTTCTTCTTTTTCCGAGGGAACGTAGCCCTTCGGCGGGCGCTCCTTTCTGACCGGTCTATATAGCAGGAATTCGCACTCTTCGGCCGAACAGGTGAGCCCAGTGCCCACGAGGTAGTCTTCCACGCATTCTATGGCCTCCTGTAAGCACTCGAGCTCGATCGCTCCATCACTGCCCGTTGTCATCCAGATCGTAATCTTATCTGTGTATATCGTGTGGTGCAGTCCGATTTTATGTAATCGGTCGGGTAACCCCAGCAGGACGAGGTTGAAGAGCATCGGCAAGATCACCAAGCCCTGCGGAGTGCCCGACCTCCCGATGTTGATTTGATCTGATTCTAGTTGTCCCACTCGCATGCGTGCTGTTCGTCACGCGAGGAAGTCTAGGACGTAGTTGTACGTTCGCAGTTCGAGATTCAGCTTGTCTATTTGTCACAATATGGCGTCGTGACGAACGTTATCGAAGGCCTTCAGGTCCAGGCCGAGGATGACTCTCGTCGAGCGCCCAGAATTTTCTATGATTTGATGTTTCAGTTGCAGAAGGGCGTCCTGTGTGGAGAGATGTCTTCTGTACCCAATCATGGTGTGTGGTAATAGGTCGTTGACCTCGAGGTAATCCGTGAGTCTATTGAGAAACGCATGTTCCATCAACTTGTCTACACAGGACGAGAAGGAGATGGGGCACAGGTACTCCAGCTGTAATTTCATGCCGGGTTTTGATATAAGTACGGCCTGCACATGCGCGTGCTTCTTTCCATTGCTTGGGTAGCTTGCCACGCGCCCAACACTTGTTGATGTATTCTGTGAGTTTCTCTATCGACCCGTAATCAAGACTGCGCAGTGCCCTGTTGGATATTCGATCGGGGCCTGGGGCAGACTTACTTGGTGTTGAGTTTGCACAGGATTTCGGCAACAGAATTCTGCTTCTAGAGTGGCGTTGCTTTCTCTCGTGTAGTCCGGGTGTACTTACGGTGGCGTTTGGGATATGTAACGGACTTCCGCCTCCCGTAGGAAATCTTGCTTCGTTCTCCCGTAAGCGTGTACGATTTTGCACATGCCTTGCCTTTGTGTGGTCTTGGTGTTGGCGGGATCTATAAGGTACCGCAGTATCTGCCACGTGCGACTCGTAGGTTGTTGACCGTCCATCTCCGCGCGTTTCTCTTCCTATTGTTGTTCTTGCAGGTTAAGCGCGTGTTTTTCCATTTCTTTGTTGAGCTGCGCTATCTGTTTTCTCAGTCTCCTATTCTGTCCCTGTTTCCAACGGTAATGGAGCTGGGTTTTGGCTTCCCACGTGTGTAGTAACCGCGGGTGCCTATTCTCTTGAGCCCAGCTGTCGACGGCATCGTCTGCGTCACGCGCTCGATGTCCAGCCGTAGTTTGTCGGTCCACTGTTCTATGTCTTTGACGTCTTCAACCTGTTGCTTGTCACGATTTTTTCGTAGCTGGTTCGAGTTGGTGATCTTCATTCGTCGACCGAAATTGTGTTCCTGCCCAATGGACAACGATTATCCTGACGACGTCCGCAGAAGAGCCTAACGTCCGCGTCCCAGAACGGCGGTTCACGGGGCGTGCAGCGGCCGTCGCGTTTTGGATGTCCAAAAAAAGGTCTTCCGACAGACGTCCAAGAATATATAGCACGTGGACGTTTTCAATAATCCAGGCGTGGATATCAAGAGGACGTCGACAGGAGATGGCCGTGCGGACATTTCAAAGCTGTTTGGATGCAAACCGCTACACGCTAGTTCATCTGACAATGCGTGAAACTGATTTTGCAACATATGGAAACCGCCGCTAATTTTTATCTTTCGGAAAATATGTGATTGAGGAAATAATTCATGGATAATTGTGCGAGCATGTATGCATTGCATTCGTGGCATTTCTCGCGATTATTTACGTGCTTAGGAGAAAGGTGAATGGGTGACGCACATACGTAAACGTGACTGCAGTTTCTTCCCACGAAACACACAACCTCTAAAAAACGTCTTAGTTTACGAGAAGACCAAAAATATATGCATTTTTTTAAATATAGCATTAATTCGCCCCTCAAATGTGCTTGCATACTCTTTATTAGCATTTTCAACAGCTACGGCATACCCAGAGTCTACTTTGCCAAAGAAGTTCATAACGCCTAGTTCGAGACATTTTTCAGACATTTTGTCTGAAAGTACGAGTGCACAACGACTATCTCAATGATTCTTCGAATGTTTTCTCGAGAAGGGCCAATATACAAAAACGGCATGTCAAAAGAGCGGTTACCGTCGGTTTTACTCAAACAAATGACGCAGACAACCATACCCCCAAAATAATTTGTTTCACAACGATGCCTCTAACAGCACGCTCGCACAGCAGCGCTGCTATGCGAGCGTGCTGTTAGAGTCGCGCGACTGACAACAGTAGTAAAACCGGCAAAACGCAGGCACGCACGCAGCGCACCCGGCGCACCATGCGGCGCACCGTGCAATCAGCTTCGGCGGCACTCATAGAGTTAATATAGAGACGCTTCTCGACCGAGGAGCTGGAAGGTTGTCGCGGCGCGCTGCTGCAACGAACGCTTCCAGCGTGTGTCTACTGCTCTCTTGCTCCGCTCGTCACCGTGCCGGCTCCCCTTGTAGGGGAGCCCACCGAGGAGAGGAGATGATCGCCCCGTCAAGATTCCAACCCCTCGACCAACTGGATGAAGCTTCTAACAGCCAGCCAGCAGACCTTACCATCCAAGGACCATCCCGGCCAGCGCTGCTGAGCGACGCACCAGCAAACAACCCCGCTGCCACAGGAAACCAAGTAAGCCCGCATCTTTTTGCTGAGCGTCATGCACTACCCGAGCATACAGCGAGCGGCCGTGATACAGCTATGGAAGACCAGGAAAGCTGGACCGTAGTCCAGAACCGAAAACTCCCGCGACCCAAGCCACCAACCACGCCACAGCCGCAGACCTTATTTGAGACCATAATGCTGAGGCCTAAAGCATTTAACATCACCCAAATTCCACCGTACCAGTTTGCGTATAGACTCCGTCTAGCGCTTCCTCAAATTAAGGGGTCGGACATTCAATGCAGGCTCCTCACCAAGTCTAACCTAGCAGTGGTTGATTGCTACACAGAGCAAGCTGCACATTTGCTGCTCAACCTGGAGCACCTGATCATTGACGACCAAATTGTGCAGTTTAATACATATGTTGCTCTCCGTGAAGGGCGCATAAGGGGCGTCATTCACAGAATCAAGGGTCTAACTGAAGAGCAGTTAATGCAAGGCCTGACAAGTTCGACCCACGAAATCGTGTCGGCACGGCCCCTCGGCATGTCTAACACAGCACTAATCACGTTCAACGGCACAAACCTGCCAGAATACGTGGCTTTCGAATCAGTGCGTTTCCCTGTGCACAAGTACAGACCAAAGATAACCTCATGCATGAACTGCTTAGGCATAGGCCACAGAGCTGACGTCTGCACAGCCCCGAAAAGAGACCCAGAAATTTGCACAAGCTGCCATACAAAACATGCAGAGGATTTTATCTGTACGCCGAAATGTATACATTGTAGTGGACCCCATGACTCGCGTTCTCCCGACTGTCCAAAGGTAGCAGCAGCTACTACTGCTCTTCGTAAACGAGTGAACAAACCGTACAAGCCAGCAGCGCCCTACTCATCACCGCACCGCAACGCATCAGGCAAAGTGACCCAGAAAGCGCAGCAGTCACAGGAACAAAACTTTCCGTCTCTCGAGAGCGACCACCAAACACTCACGCCGCAGACACGCACGCAGTCGGCAACACAGTCTCCGACGCAGCTAGCGTCCACCGCCACATACGCAGCTAGGGTGCATAACGCGCCGTCTCAGCAGAATGCCTCGCCTGCACCGCAGACGCATCCAAGCGTTCTGCAAGAACTCGCGGAACTACGAAACACCCAGAAGAAATATCTGCAAATCATCAGTGACCAACAGAAAACTATTGATGAACTTAAAACGGTTATTATCCAACTAAAAGAACAAAACGCTGCTAGAGACGCTCTAACCTTGAGTCAAAGACAACTCCCCCCCGAGTATGAGCAGTACGAACGTCGCTTCGAGCAGTTCGCTGCACAGCTACAACACATGCAGCACATTATTCAGACACTCAAACCAAAAGCGTCGCTTACAGGTAACAAACGCAGTAGGCCAGCTGCCACTGAAGATCAAGAAGAAAACAAAGATTCAGAATCATGCCCCTGATAGTCCAGTGGAACGCGCGAAGCCTTCTCAACAAAGTCAATGACTTCCTTTACATAATAAATTCCCTCGAAAAAACCCCCGATATTATTTGCGTACAGGAGCCGGGCAAGTATTGCCACATACCAGGATATGCTGGCGTTTCATCAGGTCAATGTGTTACGTACACGAAGAAGAACCTTCCTGCCGTCCACAATCCGCTATCTTCAGATTCATTCTCGTGCATTCAGACACGCACCGAAATCGAGGGCATAACATATGAAATATTGAACTGCTACAGTTCTCCAAAATCAAGTAATGCGAAAATTCCCCTCAGTAAAATGGACACTAAAGCTCCAGCTTTAATTCTGGGAGACTTTAACGCGCCTAGCGTCTTCTGGGGATACTCAAAAGATTCTCCAAAAGGGAAGCAACTCAAGGAAGCTCTGGAAGACGCCGGTTTTACTCTTCTTAACACGCCAGACCAGTACACAAGGATCGGTGGCGCGAAGCAGAATAATACATCGCCGGACCTCACGTGGGTTAGGCACCTACCACAAGGTACGCACTGGGACACATGGCCCGACAATATTGGCAGTGACCACTTACCAATTGTGATTGCTTGGGGCAGGATTATTTCTCAGGCAAAGGAGGGTTCATTCATTGACTGGGACAAGTATCGGTCTTATATGGACGGATGCCCAGAAACAGCGACCCTTAATGAACTTACAGAACATATACGAAAAGCGACACGGAAGGCAAGCAAAACCTACAAGAAAGTACCTCAAAAGCCTGCGCCCGACAAGCACCTCCTTAACTTATGGGAGGCACGCATAGCTGCTTTACAAGCATACAGGACAGAAAAATCAGCTCGTAATCGTCTGAAGCTTAAGGTTCTCACAAGACAAGCATCAAAGTACGCTTGCAAATTACGTAGGCAGCAATGGCAGGATTGCTGCAACCAGCTACACGGTCGGATAAATAATCAAAGATTATGGAACATTGTCAAATCATTGGAAGGCCGGGGCAAAACTAGAACAGCCGCTGAAAACCTATGCTTGGCTTCCCACTCATCAGCGCAAGCCACCGCCGATACCTGTGCCAACACATTTTTTCCACAGCCGGGAAGGGATCCGGAGTATCCAAAATGGCCAGAAGAAAAGCAAAGCAACGACGTAATGGATGCTCCTTTCACGATCCAAGAACTTATGACAGCACTAAAGGAGTCAAATAGTAAAACAGCTCCGGGTCCCGATATGATCACGTATAAACAATTACAGCAACTTACAGAAAACCAACTAATCTCCGTTCTTGCCATCATCAATCAATCATGGGAAGATGGAAAAATTCCTACGGAGTGGAAACATTCCAGTGTTATACCACTCCCTAAGCCAAACAAACCTCCTACAAGTGCCATTAACCTCCGTCCCATTTCATTAACTTCAGTAATCGGCAAAGTGATGGAGCGAATGGTAAACAAACGCCTCACATGGATGTTGGAAAATGGGGAACACTATCATTGGACCCAAACCGGCTTCCGACCCCACCTATCTACGCAGGACACACTCCGGCGCCTATACGTGGATGTACTAAAGGATCCCTCACCGTACTGGCCGAGCACTATTGTAGGCATTGACGTAAAGAAGGCCTTCGACTCGGTGCCTCATGACACTGTACTACGAGAGCTGTCAGAACTACCTGTAGGTAGAAGGCTGTACAATTACGTTCGAAGTTTTCTGCAGAGCAGGACCTTTTCTATAAAAATAGGTTCATTTACCAGTGAACCCTATTCGAACAAAATCGGAGTTCCGCAAGGGGCTGTTATCTCCCCAACGCTGTTCAACATAACAATGCGTCCACTTGCCTACCTTTTAAGTGAAGTCCAGTCCATCTCGGCGGGAATCTATGCAGACGATGTTACAATATGGTCTAACGCGCGAGACACCTCTACCCAACAACAGCAACTCCAAAAAGCAATAGATGTTATCGCCAATTTCCTTGACAGACAAGGTCTCCAGGTTTCACCAGAAAAGACCGAGTTTGTAGTGGTTCTCAAACCCACAAACCATAGAAAGCAGCAATTCATTCGAGATAAAATCCAACTTGCTGTTCGAAACACGAGCATACAACGCAAAGAGCACATTAAGATTCTAGGTATAATATACCAACAAAATGCAAGGTCTACCCAATGGGTAGAAAAATCTCTGCACACGGCGAAACAGACAATAAGAGTGCTGCGAAAGCTGACAAGCAGTGCCTCGGGCCTATCCGAAGGTCAAATTAAAAGGCTCGCACAGGCGCTGGTCCACTCAAGGTTCCTATACGGGCTACCCTTCCTGCCAATGACGCCGACCCAGCTTGACAGAATTGAATGCATCAACAAAACATGCATTCGTATCGCCACAGGGCTACCGAAGTACGCCAAGCTCGAAGACCTGTACGGAACAGGTCTACTTCTTCCAATAGGCGACTACGTTGAGCCAGCACTGCAAGCCCAAAATGAGCGCCTCAAGCTAACCCGTGCGGGGAGAGCCATCAGAAGCGAACTAGGCCTAAGCAACGAAGACCTACCTCAAATTCTACCCACCATTCCACCATGGGAAGATATTACCGTGACAGACAATCGGCCGCTTCCGAAACATATGAACCAAGCCTCGGACACACAGAGAAGGGATTACTATACGCTCAGCGGCACATTGAGTACCTAAAAACTATATCTGACGAAGAAGAAATCATTTACACGGATGCCTCGTGCACTCTAGAAGGGTCCAACACTGGGGCATTTTTGAACCTGAGAACAGGGGAAGCATCCTCATTCTCTATTACGCATTCTTGCTTGCCACCCGAAGCAGCCGAAGGGCACGCTATTTCGGAAGCTCTAGCCCACTACACTCAAACAGAATCATCGCCAAAAGCTATTCACATCTTCACCGACTCTCAGCAAGTGATTCGAACGCTCCAAACTCGAAGTAAGCTACCAGAATACGCCAGGCACATCCTCAACTATGCCGCCCAACTTCAAGAACGATCCATCCGGGTAAGGATTCATTGGATTCCTGGACACACCAATATACCGGGGAACGAGCTAGTTCATCACCGAGCCTTGCAGCATCAAAGCAAGGAACAACTCGGGGATGCCAGCTCGGAGCAGACCGCAACGTTAATCCAAGGCGACACCCATGACGCCAACTACCGAGCAAAAGTCCACCGCCGACGAAAGTTAAGGGCTAAATTAGAAGAAGCCACAAAACACGACGCCCCGCCACCAAGATCCACCCGCCCCTACGAGGTCATACTCAGAAAACTACAAACACGAAGCTTCACAACAATCCCAGTGCTACACAAGATGTACCCGACTAAATACCCTGACCCCAACTGCGACTACTGCCAAGCCCCAGCAACCACGGAGCATATCCTCTGGGAATGCCCAATTCACGAATCAAGCCGAGCTGCTTTCATAAAAAGAGCCCAACGTACGCTGCCCCACCTACAGCAAGACATGGAGGAAACCACCCACTGGATACTCGAAGATCCACTCATCAGAGCCAGGCTAAATATATGGTGCAATGACTTGCGCAAGACGGCCATCCCGTGCCCAGCAATTACAAGCACAACAAGCTCACCAGTTTGAGAAAATCACCTTTTTATCTTTTTTTTTTCTCTCTTTCCTTTCCCATTTTTTTTTACACCATGGTGCTGAAGCAAACAAGCGAGAGCACTTTGTATATATTTCAATAAAGTTTTCAATCAATCAATCAATAGAGTTAATATACCCTATGGCGGCACTCATGTTGAAACGTGTCCTTCGCGATCGTGCTGTGCACCGGCGCCGGCGACTGCGGAGACGCCGTTGGCGTCGTCGCGTCGTTTTGCGTTGGCAGCAGCTCGGCTGTCATCGTTTCGCATTTTGTGTAGCGTGCCAGCTTTTCTGTACGGTTTACTGGCTGTTATCTGGCATGAAGTAACTGTGCTCATGCCATTTGCCGCATATTTTCCATCAGTGATTCGTGAAACAAGCTCTACTGTGTGTTTTCGCCGACGGTCCGTTACAACAATGGCCTGATCTGCTCGCCACCTTCGTTGCAGCTAGCAAGCAGCTATTCGGATAACCTACTTCTTTGGGTAAGTAAAATTAAGTGTGGCTGACTTTTCGTCATTACTGCTAGAACTTTTGACAGTTCTTTGCTGGTGGTTGAATCTTTGTCGAACGCGAAACTATATACGGAGGACGCGCCGTTGCGAATCGTAAGCCAGACTTACTCGCCCTATTCCAGGTCGGTCATCTTGTTCTGCGGGTTACAGCTCGTGTGTGGGTGGGTGTATGCGTGCGAGCGAGTGTTTGCTTGCTTGCTTGCTTGCTTACAACCATGCCGGCCTGTCGCTGACAAATAGTGCAACGATTCTACAACAGGTGCCTCGCTTTGTGAGTAGTTATGATTGTCGTTAATAAATACATGACAGCATTTGTGCACATCTGTAATTGGAAATCTGTCTTTAGAATGACTTGATGCTCAATTATTTGTTGTAAATTATACCTAGCTTACTTGCTTCTTCTTGTATGCAGCTTTTTTTCACCGCTGTTTGTACAAGACATGAGGCCCGAGACCACGCCAGCTTGTGTGAGAGCCAGCGCAGTTTCTTTGACGGGACCTGGAGTGCATTCATGCAGAACTTGAATTTATGTTGCTGCTGCGTCAATCAGCTTCACCTTGTGCGGTCACCTTCTGTCGTATTTTGTGCCACATTCGGTGCGCTTTATTCATAAATAAAGCCGCTTTTACAAGATCATTGGATAATTTATTGTTTCTGAAAAGCATGATTATTTGCGCGCCATACACTAAACGTCATTTATGAAGCACGTGTTCATCCTTTGCATGTTCAGATTTATTATTTGTTCAGTAGTAAACCGATGTGAATTCTACATGGAAATTGGATATAAGTGGTGTGTAGAAGATAAGTAAGGACACAAAGAAGCGCTTGTTTGTGTCCTTACTTTTATTGTCTGCGTCTCGATTTTTGAGCTGTATTCGCAATGAGCCCATTGGTGCCCCGCTGGATTTATAGTGAGGCTTTTGGTCATTATCACGTCCAGAGCTGTACTTTCTGTGGATTTTTGGGCACCTTCAGGATATCATATCCTGAAGGTGCCAAAAATACACAGAAAGTCCAGCTCTGCACGTGATAATGACCAAAAGCCTCACTGTGTCCAGCATATGGGTCATTCCACGGACGTTTTCTGGACGTCGGGTAAGATTTTTACTGAATTTACATACGTCCAAGCACGTCCGAATATCCGGTTTTGACGCACGGTGGGATTAACTCGAGATGTTCAATTCCTTTGCGCCATATAGTCCTGCGGACGTCCCGTTGAACGTCCCACGGTATTTGTCGTGCATCCGCCGGATGTACGTAATGTCCAGTAAAGTGGTCCGATAGACGTCCCAAAGTTATTGGTTGCCCATTGGGTGTGAGCCGCCTTCTGCTCAGTGGCGGATCCAGGGGGGGGGGGCGATTGGGCGATCGCCCCCCCCCCCCAAAGCTATAAGCCAACCCAACCCCCCCCCCCGCTTTTCACCTCACCGAAGGCCATTTTTCAGAACGTAGAATTTTTTCAGGTGGTCGCTGTGTCCATCCCAATCCGAGACTAGGGAAGCACCCCTCACACAGCCCAGCGCTTTTGTTAAGAGCGAAACAGGCTTTCTAGAAAAGATTTCTTCTGCGTCCTGCATCTTTCAAATAGGCACCGACGAGCACAAGCCTCAACTATTTTGCTAAAGCAACTGCTGCCTTTATGGAAGCGAGCTAAAGTTTCCTCCCCACTCCCAGGGCCATCAGCTCTTCAGCAAAGCGAGGGGTCTTCAAATTCTCCCATCTTTTTCTCAGAGACAGGAGTCTGTTCTCTGTCATTCAAACTGGCATCTTTCGTCCCACCACGGCCGGGCTAGACTGCACGTGCGCGCTTGAGCGCGCACGTGCAGTCTAGCCCGGCCGTGGTGCCACAAAGCGTGCAGAACAAGTTACCTTTTAGTCAACCTTCAGCGGCTGGTCCAAAAAAAAAAAAGAAGGAAGGCAGGCAGTGGTGCTGTGAATTATATTCGCCGAAGTACCGAGCAAGCCTCCGAGAGCACGTGCGCGGGGTATAATCGAGCGCGACTCCGAAAGCTCCGTTTGACCAAGGGCATTTTCTGGCAACACGACCGGCCAGAAAAAAAAGCAATGGGGAGGAGGGGGCGGGGTAACAAAGGGAGGCTTACTCCGAAACTACGTTCAAGGAATACTAGAGCTCGCCGTTGTGGGAATACTCATTTATCGAGCAGGTGGCCTGCCCTTCCCTCTTTCACCCTCCTCTTACCAACAACACTGATACGTGCTCCCCAATGTTTAGCGGAAATATGCGTTTTCTTCTTCATCAAACCAATACTGTTCATTCATTAAGTGGCAGCGCCAACCCAAGACAATGAACGAGAATGGAATGCAAGGGACCAGACAAGCGCCGACTCGTTGCTCAGTTTACTGCGGAAAGGCAGTTACATGAATATGCAAACTCTAGTAGCGCACGTGAGCAAGGCCATACAAAAAAAAAGGTATCACATTGTACAACCAATTTGCAAAATAAAGTATTTTGTCTACAAAAACCACAAAATAATCACGTGACACTGCCACGGGAAAATTCTTCGTTAGTAAGCTTTACGGCTCGCTTACGCAGTTATCTGAACGTCTCCTGATATGTAAGGCTTCTGTTATATTACGTGCAATTTTGTTTCTGTAAGCAAAGAACATCTTTGAATCAGGCCAAACTGGCTCACAAATTTGACACTCTTTTGCAATGATCAGCTAAGTGTGAGTAATTAATTATTTTTGCCTGGTGGTTGTCCATGCTGTTTCAACCAGCCGGTCTAAACGATGTAAACATTATCGTAAGTTGGTGGCTACATGTAAACTACATCCAGCTGAACTGTCTAATGGTCCTACCATCTGTTTTTTCTCTTTTTTTTCTCGGAAACGTTTCTGGCCGGTCGTGTTGCCAGAAAATGCCCTTTCTATCTCCGCAGCCTAAGGACGGTCAAACGGAGCTTTCGGAGTCGCGCTCGATTATACCACGCACACTTGCAAAAAGGTCCTCCCAAGTACACGGTTATACATGCACCGAGGGGGAATTGACGAATGCCTGCTGAATTTTGTTCAATGGACTGATTCGACACGCTCAATTGCTCTCGCAAGCTTGCTCGGCGGCACCTGCCTTGGACCAGTATTTAAGCAGCAGCGCAATACTGTCAGAGGGTACTCTCAGTGAGGACTCTCAGGTGCCACTGTAGAGTGTCAGCTCCGAAGTCCCATTTTTCGTCTCCGCCCAATCTCCATCGTGGTCTTCGGGCACCCATGGAAGGAACCGTTACTCCGGCCTACTAGCACTTGGAAGATTGAACCGCCGGTGACCAGCTTTTTATCCGAGTTTCCTGGGTGCCTACTGCGGCGACCAATGCGTAAGTTTTTCAAAATTTTGTTATTATTAATCCTTGCGTATGAAATGCTGCGGGTAAAATGTATGGCGCTGTCCTTTGTGTGTCACCTAGCAAGGTTTTAATGAAGTGAAAGCCATATTTTGCGTTTATCAGGTATCAAATATTGATCATCCCTTCACATCACTTTACTTCACTTTATTTTCCTTACAAACGTCACATTTGAGGTATTACATGAGAAGTGGGGTTTACAAAGTTCTTCAAATTCGTGGCTCCATACATTTATTAAGTGGTGCTAGATCTTAGTTTTATTGTAAATGTTGTTGAACGGGTGATTTCGGCAATGTCGCGGGGCAGGCCGTTCCGATCAGTCGTAGTCTAAATTCCATGGCTGTGCCGTACGAACATAGGTCGGCAAACTCACTCATGAGTCGACTCACTCAGACTCACTCAGACTCATATCGAGACGTGAGTCTGAGTCTCAGTGACTCCGGGTGAGTAGAGTTTTTGTGAGTCTGAGTCCGAGTGAGTTCGGTCGGGAAAAATTTTGGTGAGTCTGAGTCCGAGTGAGTCCGGTAGAAAAAAATTTTGGCGAGTCTGAGTCCGAGTGAGCCCAAAGGCCAAAATATATTGCATGAGTGAGTCTGAGTGAGCTCCACATTTTTTGCCGACCTATGGTCCTGTCTACTCAACTTCAGCATTGCTATCAGCCTTATGTCGTCTCACGTTTATACTCACGTATAGTCCCACGGTGGACGGTGGAGAGATTATGTTAGAGAAACTGGCCACCCTGTATACGAAGTGCCTCTCGACGGGGAGGATACCAGAATCTTGGAAGAATGCCAACATCATCTTGATCCATAAGAAAGGGGACGTGAAAGACCTGAAAAATTACAGGCCCATAAGCTTACTGTCGGTTGTCTACAAGCTATTTACAAAAGTAATTGCTAACAGAATTAATACGACATTGGAGTTCAATCAACCAAGGGACCAGGCAGGATTTCGTACAGGATTCTCAACAATAGACCATATTCATACTATCAATCAGGTGATAGAGAAATGCGCGGAATAAAACCAACCCCTATACATAGCCTTCATAGATTACGAGAAGGCATTTGATTCGGTGGAGACATCAGCAGTCATGCAGGCACTGCGGAATCAAGGCATCGACGAAGCCTATATAAACATAATGGAAGAAATCTACAGCGGATCCACAGCCACTATAGTCCTCCATAAAGAAAGCGACAGAATCCCAATAAAGAAGGGCGTACGGCAAGGAGACACGATCTCTCCAATGTTATTCACCGCGTGTTTACAGGAGGTTTTCAGGGCCCTAGATTGGGAAGAGCTAGGGATAAGAGTCAATGGAGAGTATCTCAGTAACCTACGATTCGCTGATGACATTGCATTGATGAGTAACGCGGGAGACGAATTGCAGCTCATGATTACTGAACTGGTTACGGAAAGTAGAAGAGTAGGTCTGAAAATTAATATGCATAAAACTAAAGTAATGTGGAACAATCTTGGTAGAGAACAGCGCTTTGCGATAGGTGGCGAGACACTGGAAGTTGTAAAGGAGTATGTCTACTTAGGACAGGTAGTAACCGCGGAGCCGAACCATGAGAGTGAAATAACTAGAAGAATAAGGATGGGTTGGGGCTCATTCGGCAAGCATTATCAAATCATGAATGGTAATCTACCACTATCCCTCAAGAGGAAGGTATATAACAGCTGCATCTTACCGGCACTTACCTACGGAGCAGAAACCTGGAGACTTACAAACAGGGTTCAACTTAAATTGAGGACGACGCAGCGAGCGATGGAAAGGAAAATGATAGGTGTGGAAAGGAAAATGATAGGGTCAGGGAACAAACGGGGGTTAATGACATCATAGTTGAAATCAAGAAGAAGAAATGGATATGGGCCGGGCACGTAGCACGTCGGCAGGATAACCGGTGGTCATTAAGGGTAACTGACTGGATTCCAAGAGATGGCAAACGCGTGAGGGGGAGACAGAAAATTAGGTGGGTAGATGAGATTAAGAAGTTTGCAGGTATTACGTGGCAGCAGAAAGCACAGGACCGGGTTGATTGGCGGAACATGGGAGAGGCCTTTGCCCTGCAGTGGGCGTAGACAGGCTGATGATGATGATGATGATGATAGTCCCACATACTTCAACGCGCTACCGTTCATAGGTCAGCTCAATATTTATTGATCAGATGCGTGAGTTGAGGAGGGAGAGGGGGAGGAGTCGCCTTGACCTCTCCCCCCAAACTTTTTCACGGGAAGTTACTGATAAAAATATCTCGTGTTTTAGTCATCTCATTCAATAAAAAGGTCCTTATTGAACTACAAACTCAGATAACTCGTATTTGAAGGTACGAAATCAAAAGATGCTAAGTAGCGCACCGATTATGCGAGATATTGGCGTTAAAGAGCATTGACATTATGCTAGAAAAAGGCTAATTATAGGCTAACGGACTCATGAGTCGACTCACTCAGACTCACTCAGACTCAGATCGAGCCGTGAGCCTGAGTCCGAGTGAGTTCGAATGAATTATATTTTGGTGAGTCTGAGTCCGAGTGAGCCCTAAGGGTAAGATATGTTTAGTGAGTGAGTCTCCACATTTTTTGCCGACCTATGCGTACGAAGAACTTAGAATGGGCTAATCGTTCGAGTTATTACTATTCACTTGCTAGCCCGGTAGTGAATTTCACTAACCCGCATTTTATTATCTTCCATTGCCAAGACGGTAGTGCTTTTGTGACTAGTAAACGGTTAGTATTAGGTTAGTGATGTTGCCGGCCTTTATTTTTTAAGAGTTTAGCTGCCAGGAGGGGACAGGAGAAAATGGTTTTGATTACTTCCCGAAATTTTCTAAAGTTAAAAATGCGATACATTTGCGAAAAAAAATGGCGAAGTCGAGTGTTGTGCTTCAAATGCAGTGTTTTCTTGTTCCTTTTTTAGCTAGTTACGGCACGGCCGGGCTAGACTGCACGTGCGCGCTCGCTAAGGAAAGAAGCGTGCGCACGTGCAGTCTACCCGGCCAGGCCTCCCAAGCTCGGCCAGGGGACGCTGCGTCGCGCGCGTTTCGCCGACTTTCTTGCAAAAACCGGTCGCTGCTCTCCCCGCACCTGCCTTTTGACTGCGCTGTCTCAGCACGTTCACGCACCCTGCACGCGCTGTTCTCTGCTCGCCTTGCACGTGCAGCTTCACTTGTCGCTTGCTCTGAAGGTTTAGAAAGGTGGAAAAGATGGAAAAAACGTTTTCACGGTTTTGTATCACTCTAGATACCTCATTGTACTTCTTGTGTATGACTCATGAATGATGAGTGTCGCTCTACTTTCCTATGTACAAAGCTCGGTGAGACTTCGTGTAAACGTACAAATCGCCGCTCTATGCTGGTTAATGCTGCTTGCGTGATTTGCATTCTCTCTTGTGTTCATATTTGTCGCCGATATTACTCAGATTCCTGCGTAAACTTTTAGGTTTTTGTGATATTACAAGATTTGACCATGCCCACCATGTCAATAAATTGTTTTCAAAACTGCACGTGGTTTTCTACGAGATATTATTTTAGATAATGAAATGGCACTGAGCAATGCAACTGAGAACAAAAATAATGAGCATTTGGTTACTAACGTGAAGTTTTAAAGTTGGGCAACGCCCCCCCCCCCCCCCCCCCCCCCCCCCCCCCAACAACCAACCGCCCCCCCCCAAAGCAAGCGCCTGGATCCGCCCCTGCTTCTGCTTCTGTGGAGATAATGTAGGGATCACTACACCCAAGTCTTGCACGGTGTTTGTCCAAATGAATTTGCGTGTATTGCACGTAACAGTTAGGTCCGGCGTCGTGTCGGTGCTGACGCTGTTGCCCTGCCTTGTTGGGGCCGCTGGGTCAGGGACCAGCTCGAGGACGAGGCCGGCATGTTGCACCGTTGCCCACATATGTCTGCCTTTCGGGTGATCGTGCTTACAACTTCGTGCCGTGTGCACCGCGTTAAAGTCGCCCCCAATGAAGAGATGGTGCCCTTGTGCGATGTCGAGTGCTCGTTTGAAGAGGACGTGGAAGCGGTGTTTGCGGCATCCGGACTGCATGCTGTATACGTTGAGTACGAAGGTATACTGTCGGGCATCTTGCGCGGTGGAATTAGTCCTATACGAGGATGTTTTCAATCTCTCACTTGGGTGTCGTGTTCGATAGCCGTGTGCGCTCGCTTGACCAACGTGGTGGCGTTTGGTTTATCCGCCTTGACCAGGGGCGTAGCCAAGGGGGGGGGGGGGGGTTGGGGGGGGTTCAAACCCCCCCGAAATTTTTCAGTTTTGCTTGCGTATATAGGCACGCACACATACAAACGCACGCACGAACATACATAAAGTATGGTTGAACCCCCCCTGAAAAAAATTTCTGGCTACGCCCCTGGCCTTGACTGTAATACAGGGTATGTCCGAAAAGTAATGTCAATGAGTCGATTAAAAAATATGTATTGATCAGATCAGTACAACATAATGGTTTCAAAATAGGCTCCTCCTGCGGCGATACATCGCTTCCAGTGAGATTTCCATGCATCGAAGGCGTCATGGTAGGTCTCCTCCGGAATGTCCTTCAAAGCCGATGCAAGCCTGTTTGGCATTGTCAACTGTCCCGAAATGATGTCCCTTCATTGAAGTTTTCAAGCGTGGAAACGAAAGGACGTCTGGAGGAGCATTATCAGGAGTGTAGGGCAGCTGGATAATCCTTGGCACCTTTGAATCGGCAAGGAAGCGGGTCAAGACGAAGGCGGTGTGGACTGTCGCGTTGTCATCGGTGATGGCCGTTGACGGCCGTCCAGAGCAGGCTTCACCGTTGACCTATATTTACGACCTTCTAAAAAGGCTTTAAGCTACCGGTACACTTCACGTTATGACTAACAATTATCACCAAAGGTCTTTATCATAAGAAAAGTTTCCACTTCGGACTTGTCGAGTTTCACACAAAATTGATGGCAATTCTTTTTCCAACGAGCGCTGCATTGCGGTTTGCACGGGAAAAGTAAACGAGTTTCACGGAAAAGTATCTCCTTACTCTCCAGATGGTAGCATACGACAGTGCGACTGCACGTGCGCAAGCTAACTTCGCCCTCCACCGATATCAAGCAGTCCTAGCCTGATGTGAGGTATAGACGCTTTACAATTTAATAATTGACATTACTTTTCGGACAAATTAACCCTGTAGACTGGTACCCCGAGAGTTTGGCGGGGCCGTTTGTTTCCTGCAATATGATGACGTCTGGGCGTTCGGGGATCGTTTTCGTATTGTTGAAGTGCGCTCGTTTGTTTTTGGTAACCTTTGCAGTTCCACTGCCATATCGTGTGTTTTTGTTTCGATGGGTGTCGGGCCATGGTTATGTGGTGCTACATGTGCAATTCCGGATGCAATTCTTTAAAAAATGTTGTTGTACTTACTAACTTCGGTTTGCTAACTACTTGTCACATATGTTACTAGCTGTAACTGCAGTTAGTAACGGGAAGGTTAGTAACCGTTACTATACCCTTGCCGTTACAAGCGCAATTAGTAGCTGTTACTAACCTTCTCGTTGCTAACTAGTAAAATATAGGTAGCAACGTTTAGTACCTAAAAACATAGTAACAGCGATCATTTACCTCACGAATCGCCCGTTTCTATAACGGCTAAAACGCGAGCGTCACAACGGCAAGGCTACGAGCGGTTCCAGTAGTATTTATAGCCTTACCTCTGGGGAACGCAACTGGTGCCGGTGTGCAGCTAGACTTTAGGATGAGTAGTTAAAGTTATGCGCCTATATTTACGTAGGGCACAATTTTATTAGGTGTGCGAGGTAACGTAGCGTAGGACTGTTAATCAAACATATTAAAACAAACAATATATTACGTCTAGTGTGCATAATACTGCCTCAACAAGGCATGGGTAGTGATGACAATTTCGTTTAACAGGGGCATGGCAAAAAGTTAGTAACGGTACGCATGAGGTAGTAACCGTTGCAACTTTTAAGCGTCTGTTAACATAGGTAAAAAAATTACGCCATCTCCCACTAAAGGGAACCATGTGGGGATGCGAAGCAGCGCATGGGTCGACTTAGTTTCGTTCATCACGGGCACCTCGCCCGATGTTAACGCGTCCTTGCAAGTGGAGACTGTAGAATATTGTTCCCCGACGCCATCACGTGATTGCTGAGAGAGCGTAAGGGGGAGAGGTCACAGCGTCTTACCCAGCCCCTTACACAGGCACAAACGCGCTAGCGTGTGCCAGCACACGTGGTTCCCGAGCGGACCGTCGACGATGGAAGGACGGACACAGCCCCGAGCAAAAGCTGCTTCGCATCTAAAAGGTAGCAAGAAGTTAGTAGAGAGTTTGAGAATTGGGGCCCCAGGGAGCTTGGGGACCCAAGAAGCTTGCGAGGCGCAGCGTGCGCCTCGCAAGAAGCTTGCCACGCAGCGTGCGCTACGGCGCAGTGTGAAACGCGTGTCGCATGATTTCAATTTCGCCACGTGTGGCGCTCCCATGGGACTCAACGCAGCCTGCGTTGGCCCAATTCTCAAACTCTGCTGATCATCCGAACGCAAGTGCAGGCTGCTCAACGCAGCTTGGGGACCCAGCGTCTTTGGTCACACACGCAAGACTCACCTGACAGGCTGCTGCGTAGATTACAGGCTTTCACGGCTCAGTCAGTCGACCTGCTCCGTGACATCCAGCTTCGTATGACGGCAGGGTCCGCACTGTCGCTCGAGAGCTGCCCGTGACCACGCACCAACCACGCGCGAACCGCGCTTTTCAGCCCCGCACGCGGAACACAAGCACTGCCGACGACGCTGAAGTGCTCCAAAGATACTCGCGACATAATTATAAAATGTGATTAAAAGTAAGTCATACAGTCAAATTTGGTTGGGTCAGGTAAACTCAGCTGTCTGGTCGGATCAAAATTGTAATTAATGTAATTATCCTCCATAGGCTATAATACATTTTGTAATTTGATTGCTCTTTATCTTCACGTTTTTTTTTCTACTTTACTAATAGGGAGGTAAAAATTAATGTAGTTATCATCCATAGCATACCATAATTTTTCTTGGCCAATCCCCCAGAGTGGGTATGTGCCAATATTGAAAGGCTTTAATCAATCAATCAATATGAACCAATCCTCCGAATACTCCCGGAGTGGGTATGAGTCATATCTGAAGGATATCACAATCATCATCATCATTTACCGCTCTCCTACCACACTCACAAACAGAGGCGGTTTTTCCAAATAAGTCCCCCAATTTATTTGACTAAACAATTAGAGCAGGTATCATACTGTGGGCTCCAGACGCAGATCTTGAAAAACGGGGCGTCCGGTACAAAGACTCTCGCGTCCTCTCAAGCTTGACCTTATAACAACTTTAGGCGACCATAATGTTCCATTTAGAGAGAGATTTATGTGCCATAATGGCCAGGGGCGTAGCCAGAGGGGGGGGGGGTACAACCCCTCCCCCCAATTTTTTCAGTTTTGCTTGCGTATATACAAGCGCAGGCACGAACATACATAAAATACATAAAGTATGGTTGACCCCCCTCCCCCCCCCCCCCGAGATTGGTGAACTTTTGGTTCACTTGGGTGGACATTGAGCGAAGGGCTGACTGTTCTGTAGTGGGTATGTGCCATATTGACGGCACACACTCACTAGAGAACAGTTATATCTTTCAGTTAACACATTTAATTGTTTTAAGCACACCCGACGAGTCGAGCTAGCTACGCTTTCCTCTGCGTGGCCTCCGCAGTAAATTCCTGCAGCGCGCCGTCGCGCTGCCGAAGCTGATCGCAGAGGCCATGTAGGAAGAAGCGCGTGGTTGAGATCTGCCCCGCTAGGTGCCGCAACAATCCCTGCTGTTCTAAGGTCTGCTGTTCACAACAAAACAGCCTGCATATTCAGTGAACTCACTCAGTTAATTTTCATAAATTATTCTGTCACTTAATTGAAACTAATGCAGACTAAACTTATGCTCCGATATCATGTGTATATATACGGCTCTCAAAGTATTCAGCTCTTGCGCCTGCGAGAGAGGCTGTGGCGTCTTCTGCAAATCCCCGTTTCTTTGTCTTTTTCTACTGTCAGTACACGTCGCCCGGTGAGCCTCACTCAGGTGACTGTGACTGTGCTTCCAGCGACTATCGGTCGTTTGCCGTGCGGCGTGTTTTCTCTGGCGACCACAATGCCTGCGACACATGAACGCTCCCATGGCTGAGTTCGCACCCCCAACTTCGCGCACCCCTCCCCAGGGCGATCGCCGTTTCAAGCTAGTACGTTTGCTGCGTCCTTGCTGCCCTGAAGCTATGAGAAGCTCCGACGCTGCAGGGCCCTCCACGCAAACCAGTGGCGTAGCCAGGAGGGGGCACACCGAGCCCGTGCCCCCTAGAGTCACTGTATATGTTACCTTTAGGTAGCAGAGTAGCGCACAGGTCCGGCTAGCAACCACAGCTATGCGGTGAAGTCGCACTTCGTTTTGGGGGCGAAGCTCCTTAAAGCGGCACCCGTTCGTCCCCGTCGTAGTGCGTAACCAGTCTTAACGCTAGTACCAGATCTTGACCTCCAAGGTGGTGCCGGTGGGAGATTTCTCCTGTGCGTTGTTGAACAATAAAAAATTCGCAGCGTGCGCGTTAACTAAAAGCCGACTTCTTCTGTCTCTCGTTCCCCATTAGCAGCCATTGGCATGTTCCAGTAGGAAACGTTAGTAGAAGTAGAAGTGTAAGTGTTAGCTAAAAGCCGACTTCTGTCTCTCATTCCCCATTAGCAGCCATTGTTTACCTCCAAGGTAGTGCCTGGTGAGATTTCTCCTGTGCGTGATTAAACAATAAAAATTCACAGCGTACATGTAAAATTAAAGTGGCTGCAAGTCGCCATGACTCTCATCGACCCTTTAGCACAAACCGGCCCGATCTCACGTCGTTGATGATGCACTGGGCGTGAAGCTGCGCGACGCCGCCGCCAAGATCCTGCCGTACGAGAGCTTCGCCCCACTCATCATCATTCATCCCGTGGATATGCTGTGGAATTTTTTTGCAGGCGACATGCTTACCGCGTCGCCGATTAACCTGTCTGGCGTGTCGAAGACCGGCGATAAACATTGACTGTCGATGGCTAGTGTTAATTCAGTTCGCTGCAGCGGAGGCGTCGAGAAATAAAAAAATTGGCCCAGGCGGCAGCTTCTCCGCAATGCATGGTTGCTAGCGGCGTTGGAAGACAGATGCGCAACTCTGCTACCTAAACGTAGCATATACAGTAACTCTAGTGCCCCCCCTCCCCCCCTCCCGAAAATTTTTTCCCTTTATTCATCCATCCATCCATCCATGGCATACAGAGCTCAAAATGACACTCGATCACATCTGCCTGCCCGACCCCCACTTCAGATCAAGGAGGCACGTGCCTCGTGCGCCTTTACTCATGACAGCCTTTAATACTCACATTTAGTTCTACCACTTCACCTAACACCTTACAGAGCGACTCCATCAGGCTTCATGACGGACTATATTCTAAACCCGCTACGTTATTCAAATGTGAGAACTTCAATCGTGCATGCGATGCTGCCGAGGGTGACCAACCTGTGCAAAATGCGATACCAAGGAACAGTGTACTGACGATTACAGTGAGGCCCATAGCACGAGATGCGATGGTGGCCACCCAGCATAACCTAGAGCTTGTTTAGCCTCTAAGAAAGAAACAAAAACATATTTCCGAGGGGAGCGCGGAAGTGGTTCGAAAGAAAGTACACAAGTCATCACTTGCAACTAGAGGTCGGCAAGTTCACTCATGAGTCGACTTAGTTGGACTCACCCAGACTCGGACGAAGCCATGATTCTCAGCCCGAGCGAGTCCAGTTGAGAAAATTTTGGCGAGTTAGGCCATTTGAGGAAAACTTGAGTCCGAGTGAGTCGTGTTGAGGTGCTTTTCACAAAGCTATAATTTGCATTCGGTGACGAACACTCTCCAAGACATACGTCAGCTAAGCTTCAACAAACTATGCTTCTGCAACACCGCATAAACAAACATGCCATACTGTCTTTCCATGGCATTCGCGTACTTGGTTATGACACTGGCGGCAGGATAAGCCCACATTTTACGTTTGGCGGTCCTGGAGAAAGTGCAATATCTGAAGTGAAAAAAAAAAGCATGTATGACAAGCACAAAGTACAGACTCCCTCATCCCCTCTCCAGAGGAAGCAAAACTGAAGATTCTTGGTGAAACAGTGCGAACGGGACAACAGAAGACACAGGACAAGGCGCTTACTATCAAATGGTTCCTTTATTGGAAACAGCAGACTGTGCACCGAGATAGGTCGGCATACTCACTCATGAGTCGACTCACTCGGGCTGATATCGAACAGAGTCTCATAGATTCCAGTTGAGGAAAATGTTGGCGAGTCTGAGCCGAGTGAGCCCTAAGCGAAAAAACTAATTTCTTAAGCAAGTATTACTCAGCTCCATTTCTTTTGCCAACCTATGCTTGCAGCAGATTTTATGATAAAAAGACTTCCCTCCACAAAAGTTCATGCGCAAGCACAGTCACAGTAAACTTCATTTCCACTCTAACCAGAGCTCATAAATATTGCCATATCGCAGGAGAGTGCGATAGCAAAACTAAACATAAGATGGCAGGGAGGTGGTCCATTTATTTTTTAGCTGAATCATTCAAATTCTTCAAGATGAAATTTCGTTTCCTGCTAAGTGATTTATCATTTATGCTCATCATACATTCATGTCATGTCATACCAATTAAGTATACACCAAGTTAATGAAATGGCCAGGAAGTGCCAAAGACTTAGGCGGCATAATGGATAGATGGATGGATGGGCGGGCGGACGAAAAGAACGGAACGACCGACCAACCATCACTTTTCCTGTCAAGGCATCTAAGACACTAAAATATGCCTTCACTTCGGCCACAACCCTCAATTTCGTGCTAGACTGCCGAACCATTTACACTGATTGCTGTTTATACTGATTTCTAACTTTGACACCAGTCTCAATTAATTGCATACGTTAATGCCCACTCCCATATTTAAACCTCAGCCTAACTCATTCCACTCAATTTTTTTTATATAAGATTTTCCTGACAACATGTGCCGGCACCTGACTGGGAGGTCTGGAAGAGAGCAAAGAGTGCCACTCGGTACTGAAAAAATAGGTGGGAGCATGAAGCCGTAATCAGCTTTCGCACGGCAACATTTCCGACGCCGTTGTGTACAGTTACCACTGCCTACTCAAACAAGACCTTGGAATGCATGAAGCCATAAATGCAAGAAGCAAGGACCAATAACTGCGATGACCTTTCGTTGCATGAAAGCTAACTGCTGCCCTGAACTTGCCAACGCCACAATGTGCCGTGTAAGGCCTTCTGCTTTTAGGTAACTGCGGAGTCCGGTGGATCAATGATTCACACTTCCGTGCAATTACGGTGAGGCCTCTAAGGATAAGCGTCAGAAAGGCGAAGGCAAGATAGCGGCCACGGTCAAACACACCAGCAACAACCTTTTCATAATGAGCATGTTTCTCTGTCAGCTCGGCTGCGCGTGTGGCGTAGCACTGTTCTATGCATACTGCACGCTTTTAATAGGCAAGCACCTAATCACGTCATGCAGTATTTTGCCAATTCTCCATTGCTGTGTTATACGACACGGCTTTCAAGTGCACATCGCTTTGTAGAAACGAAGCAGCAAGCTGTTGCCGAGTTTAGCGGTTCGGCACAGAGAAACTCGTTGCACTGCTAGCAAGCTTGTGTACTTATTCATCATGCTCTCCTATAAGCGTGTGTACTTATTCATTATACAAATGGAACATACAACTGTATTAAGCAAAGTACAATAAGTGAAGTGCACCGCAAAGTGCCACTTCTGCGTAAAAATACGAGCAAAAGTGAGTCAGCAGTTTTGCCACAAGGCCATTTACACCGAACTCCATAATAGCTGCAAACAACAACAATAAGAACCACAGACAGAGCAGAGGTTGCAACATTTCTATTCGTTTAATTGTCCAGTGGATGACAACCGGGTACAAGAAAACTCAAGCGTGTAGAAAAACAAAACAAGAAAGAAATTTAATCAACCTCATACTTAATACACAACGGCAACAGACAAGGTGTGGCATTGCGCCAACTCGTACATATCCTTTATTTACAATTGTACTTGATGCCGCTGATCACAGAAACAGTTTTTCATAATCTCGCTACAAAAAAACAAGTGCAGAAAACAAACTGCCACCGCTTAATATACGATTGAATCATCGATGCACTTTTTTTATTATTCATCTTAAGTTGCATCCCTCTCTCACGAGAGCTGGAGATTGCATGCTATCGTTTCTTGGAGAGAGTTTCCTATCCCATCCGAAAATCCCTAAACGCCTACTCAAGAGCAGAATGGTTGAAAAGAGTTCACACCTTTCCATGGAAGAACTGTTTGCTCACAATCTGCACAGTGAAGGCAAGACTCTAAAGGACAAAAGAAAAACACAACAGGAACAAAGAGATAGCTGCAGTGTTTGTAGTCTACTGGGAAGATGAGAACAGAAAACAACACTGCGAAGAGCGCCTCTACGTGACTTGGCAAATTGCATATATGGGTTTCAAAGCCTCTTCTAGAAAAATACCTCAGGAATCTTTTAGTAACAACAGAAGCGAACAAACAAAGGTGAAAAAAGAAAACGAAGGAAAGAAACGAAAAAGGCATGTCGCATTTTAGACCCCTGCATCTTGCCTTCACTGACTTCATCATCATAACACTGATCCCCAAGAAATACAATACAGGAAACGGCAAAACACTACAGAAAAAGTGTGTGGAACCACTTAAACAGTCAACATTTTCTGATGCTACATATATACACATCGTACACATCCAGTTGGTGGTGTGGTGGTGCTGGTGATTTCTGCTGCATGGCGGGACTGTGTGGTGGTTGGTGGTGTGTGTTACGTCTTTTTATTTTTAATCTTTCGCTTGCTCTGGGCACGTGAAACAAACATTACAAACAGAAGATAGAATAATCAAAAAGAGAAGTGAGAACTGAACGAATGCTCAAAATTAAATAGTTTCTTTTTTTAAAGGAACGGGACACACAGCAGTGGAATAGAGTTACGACCTTCCTACTGAGGAATGTACGTCACAGGGCAGCAAACCGCAGAAGTCGCCAACTTTCGACGCATCTCCCGCAAGGAAGCGGCGCCAGATGCTAATGTGCGGAGAGAAACACCAGGCATGACACAACGCAAGACTTCCACATTCCAAAGTATATACCCTTAAACGAGCCTTACCAACAATGGCGCACATCGTGCATTAACGCAGCTGTTACTTATGCCTACTCCAGCGAATGAGAAGTGTGCAGTGCCATAGAAGTTGCTTAGTGTTAACAAGCTGATGGAGGACTCTTGTGCAGGATGGTGGTCCAGAACCTGAATGCACGCAGTAAACTATAAAGGAAACTGTCTGATAACGGATTGCACTTTAAGGGATATTATATGTATCAGCAATATAACCTATGAAGACACTTCTTTTTTTTTTTTCGTTGTAGCATCCACTGAGAGCCAGTTATAGCCGAGCCACCAGTAGAAAAGAAATACTGTTTCCACCCGACAGCTCAGCTGCAACAGAAGGTGATCGGTGTCACAGTAGCTGCCGCAGTGAAGCGTGTACAAGCTGCTGTGTGGATATACACTCGTAGCTTTCAAAGCTCACGCTATATGAAACTCCGTGCTTTTATGCAGGGTCGTGCTCTAGTCATCAGGAAGGAAAAGCAATAAGCTTTTGTTGCGTAGGCTGTCTAAGACCACTTGCAGTTGTCAAGGCTAGAAAAAGTTGCCAATACAGTCATGACAAGCACAGTTTTGATCTTGCTCAATATATAGAAACAATGCATATACGCTTTTTGATTCGCTGTTTCGTACTATGTGCTTCTGAAGACTTTCCCACTGCTCTTTTCCCACAAATTTACATTTCACAACTCTCCTTTCATAACGAAGCAGCAGACAAGGGAGCCCTCTCGTCCAATGCTAAAGGGAAAGAAAAACAGTGCCTTATTGTTTGTGAGGTATATTTGCCCGGTGACTGAGAAATCTGAAGTCTTCAAGTCATGCACTTGCACCCCACATGCACAGATAAGGTATCCCAGCCAACCACACGTTAGCGTGACTTGCATCCAGACGGTAAAAAAGCAGGCAAAGACTGCCTATTGCTATTGGCATCACACACACAGAACTTAGGCTTGTTTCTCTTTTGCCTCTAGCACGCTCCCATTGCTACTCGCGAAGTTTGCTTAGAAAGCTTTACTACAAGATCTCACGCTCTGCCAAGCCAGTCAATACTTTCCTTACTCTTAGCTGTTGGCAATGACAGAGGAAATACTTGAGAGTATGCAGTATATAAAGAGTGCATGCAGAGACGGTAACTCCCTTTCTATAGCGCTCTATCTGTCCAGCTGCCGTTATATGATTCAGTACTGTTTTGAGCCGTTTCGATATAAACAGTAATGCGGGTCCAAGTTGATAAAGCCCATACGAGAAGGTGTCGGACAAGACTGATTTGGCCGTCCACAGACTGCTCCTGCTCTCGCCGTCCTAATCACCGAGTGATGCGATCTCGCCATTCTGAGAGATGCGTCGAAAGCGTCAGCGAATCAAGCTGGCGTTTGTCACCCTGTTGTGAAAATCACAGAGTGGAGGCACACACCAGGAGAGCGAGTGAGAGGGTTTCGCAGACCTCCTCCTGTCGTCATTTTTCTTTCCCCCTTAAAACTGGTACCACTTCTTATCCTTGTACTTGTTCATGAGCTGGTGCGTGGTGTTGGCAAAACTCTCAGCCTCGGACATCATGCGGGCGGTGCGCTCTTCAAGCTGCGTGAGGGCCTCGCCACGTTCCGTCAGCCCCTGGAGAGCAATCGCAGGGAAAGCTTGTGAGAGATCGTGCGACAAAACATACGAGCAGCAAGCGTTGACACTTTTACACGGGGTCCTTCCAGGTAGTACATGTTTCACAGCCCACATGATCTACAATCTTTCGTGTCCACTATGTTACATCAATTAAAACATGGACTTGCATTATGTAGAGCTACAACAATTACATTTCCTCGCATTTAAATGTGAATCGTGCTGGTTCGTGCTGTGAGCTTATTCAGACAGTCTGCAAAATGCCTTGTGAACTCACCTGCCTAGCCCTCATGACTTCTCCAGCCAGTGTGCCAGCCTGTGCCCTCATGGCATCCATGTTGCCAGTACTTCCAGGGATGTGACGAGCAACAGTCTTTGATGGCTTGCCGCTTGCCTCACCAACTGCAACCATGGTGAGACCATGAAAGTGGAAGATTAGCAAATAACGTTCACAGACTGCTTGGAATTTGGGTGGACAGCGAGAGAAAGCAAGAACCTGCCGCCATGTAATCTGACTGGTGCACTCACAGAGTTCCTCTCGGTCCAGCACACTTTGTCCACCTCCAAATAGACCTTTGAAGAAGCTTTGCTTCGGTGCTTCTGGCATTTCCTTGTTTAAGAATATGGTACCAAGCATTTCCTGCAAGTTGGCACTGCAAGACAGGTACATGGAAATATGTAAAGTCAACTAAAACGATTAAAAAAACAGAAAGCATGGCACTCCTGCAACTATATCAACAGCACTAAATGCTGTTGATATACAGCTTTATACAGCTTTATACAGCTTTATATTAAGCTAACTACTGCAATTTATTAAAGATAATTCACCTCTGTACCTAATGCGCCCAAATAAAATCAACAATGAACTTTTTAGACACCTGAATTTTCAGACATGACTGACGATTCGGATGCCTTTGCATCCAAATAACATATGTATCCTCCATATACAGGCAGGGTTGAATGTTTACGAGATGAAGGTTCAGCAAAAAAGCTTGATATCAGCCTAGTTTTTCTGGGCAGCCATAATCAGATTACGATTACAGCAGTATGTTGGTCGCATACTCCACTACGGGTCTGACAACGAAAATGCAGGTTGCATGCCCAGACTAGGGTGTTTGACTAGGATATATTACTTTTTTTGTTGAACCTGCACGACGAACTTTTGACCCTGCCAGGACATACAAGTCTCTATGCCCAATCGAGTCAAGGGATCTGTATAAAAATGTCTGCAACTACGGATGTTGAAATCTTTTGCCGTATGTTATTTTCAGGTGTGTGAAACAGCATTAATAAAAGCACCCCACCACCGTGATTTTGACTGTTTTGCACCCTCAAACCAGCACGCTTGCACGTTGATCTGCTCGCCGCCGTAGCGTGGTGCTGAGTAGTGTGCCTTGCAACACTAGGCCTAGTTGCTTTAACGTGCCTTTTTTTTTATTCAACAGATTTGCCACTGTCGGCAACGGTGCCGAATCCACCTTCATCATGCTCGCCGATTGCTTGAGGGCACAGAAAGCATGGCAGGGGGCGCAAGAAGTGTTGCAGAATGATGGGTCGCAAAAGTCCTCTTCTCTGCAATGCAGTGGTGTTATGCAGTCACGCATACATAATGAAAAGCGGTGAGGCACAATAGTTAAAAAAATTCTGAGACTTATAACTAGGTTAGTGCGAATGTCTATTTTTTTGTTTAAAGTGAAGTGAAAAGAAATCTGAATAGTAGCAAGACTTTAACAGTAGTAGCATGCAAGTTATAAGCGATAAAATGGGTTATGTTTTAAAATTTGCTATACTTAGCACATGTAAACCCATATAACACGCTTTTAAACTTTAAAAAAAATTAACCGCAGTGCAGGTAATATCTAAATTTAATCTTGAGGTGTGGTTTAACAGCAGTGCGGATTTCTCCTGGATAGGTGGTCTCACGGCATAGCAGCCCCACGCTGCAGTAAAGCCACCTTTTCAGATGGGTTACATGCGGCAAAATATACGTATATTCGTTCCCTTTCGGATACTTCAAAATTTCGAAAATTTTAAATTCATGTCAAAGCGAATTCGATTATTGCAGTATTTGCCCATGCCTTAAAAAACAGCGCAAACAACATGTGGATGCAAGAAGACAATTGGTATGGGCACTGACTCGCAACTAAGTTTATTAAAATGAACACATACTTTGATGCGCGATCACGTCATGAGCTCTCAGAAACTATTCTACAAAAACAAGTGTTACACAATCTTATACAACAGTATGTGTTCACTTTAATAAACTTCTTATTTGTGAGTCAGCCCACATCCCATTTCTCTTGCTCCGTGCATGAGTTTAGTGGCCAGCTTGCTCAATTGTCTGTTCCACTATATTATGTTCTCAAGTTGAATGTGAAGATTGCAGAATCTGTATTGTGCACAGAAAGGCAAAATAAAAGTTAAATGTACTGCAATGTGTTGTTTGCTTAGTACTACACAGAGTTTCTTCACATTGACAACTGAAGATAGGCATTTTCAGCACACTGGAGGAAAACTCACCAAAAATCAGAAGAAATGGTGAACTTCTGTAATTCTGATGGGGAGCACAAGAACATTCCATGCCCATTCTTGCTAAAGCAAAAGGTCCTCGCAATTCTGCAAAGTAAGGTGAAAGCCATATTACAGGCCATGGCATGGTTGAAGACAATTACTCAAAGTGGACCTTCAGCCAAGTTCAAGCAATGGAACAGCTGAACATTTTATGTGTGATTGCAGAAGAACAAAAGAAAGAACAATGGGAATAAAAAAAGAAGGCATGCGCAGCACTGCTCTGGTGAATCTGTGTTAAACAAGTCATGCCCACTGATGCTAACGGATGGGCTCCAACTCCACCAGTGGTATATCTGTATGAAACATGACAACAAAACTTTCCAAAAAACACATACCTCATGTCGACAAGTGGCAGGAAGTCTGTCTCGTAAAGTGGTTTAAGGCTAGGAAGGCTGTACACAACAATGTTGCCATTTGCAATGTAACACACCAAGCATGCAGTATCTGTAAATGAGAAAGTAAAAAAAAAAAAACAGGATGTAATGGCAGGTCAGAACTCTAAAGATGACCTATTTCCAGATGCCTTTGTAAGCTTTGTCACATTCAACACAGAGTCTTTCTTTCTTTATGAGCACCTCTTTACAAATATGAAGAGATGGAACCACCTGTCATAACATTTAGGTAATACCGTTATCATTCTAAAACCAACAGACAACCAAGCCAAGAAAAGTATACGGGGCGTTATTTGCAGTAATTATGACTCAAATGTAAAGAAATTAAAGGGGACCAAAAGACAACTTGCCGGCGACAGGGATAGAACCCGCAACCCCCGAATAACATGTCTGATGCTCAACAGACACGGTCGAGCATCGACCGTGTCCATTCAGTGATTGCGGGTTCGGCCCCTGCTAATGGCAAGCTGTCTTTTTGTCCATTTTAATAGCTTCATACTTGTGTCATAAATACTACAAATAACGCCCCCTATACTCTCCTTGAGTTGACTCTGTTGGTTCTCGTTAAGGTTTTGTCTAACAAAGAAAAACGAGCCCTTAAATTCCTTTAGCATTCTCATTATGGCAATGCTAACACATTAGTGCATTGTGGTGTTGTCTCTCTTGCATCCTTGTCGGCTAGCGCTGAATATGTTTTCCTTAGATTCCCCTTCTTTCATTCGTTACCATTCTAATACTACTTTCAGCCCATGCCAAAGAGTGCAGAAAGCTTCTTTATCGCAGAATGCTGTTCAACACACTCACCGATGCTCTTGATGGAGAGCACCTCAGCACATACAACAAAGGAAGTCTCTGTGAGGGTCGCCTTGTATAGGCACGTCTGGGAGGGCAGGGCCACAATGCGTGCTTGCTTTTCTGAGGCCATTACCACAAACTGGGTGTCCCGAGGCTCCAATGACTGGGATGTTGTGGGCGAGATGCGGGCACCCCGCGATGGCACACTGCGCAACCGTCGATCGTCCCGCTCCCGCGAGTCTGGTCTGTCCTTCCACTGTTCACTCATCGGAAGCATCAGCACACCGCTGCTGTCCAGAAAGGAGATGGACAGGATGGGACCCTTCAACCGAAATATGCTCCCTGCATGCAAAAGGACAGAGGAAGAGCTCTACATCAAACGGATATTACCGAGCAACACTCAATTTCTTCAGTGAGGCATTCTTTCTCAATTCTCTATCTCTTCGATGTGAAGACGTTGGAATTTGAGTGTAGAAAACCAATATTCCCGCTCTGAAGTTTTACACGGCATCAGTGCAATTTCAGAGATTTCACTGAGGCTTCACTTCACCGACCTACTGTGGTACTCACACATGTGAGTAATGACACATATATATACTCGGTACAATAGGCAAGCTGTCCTCGAAATTAAATGTTGCACTAGTTCAGCTTTGGAGCCCCAACAAAAACAAAGATTTCAAAAATGTGTGATACAAATCACTCTTGAAAATCCAAAATGGTTGCAGATATAAAGAAATTACAGCAAAACCATTGTGACACAATCACAGTTGGTACAAATTCTGGTGCAATAAACATTCGCAATATTCCATGGCTGTAATCCTTGGCATACATGCATTCAACCGTCAGCTGTACTTCCAAATGTACTGCGATGCAACTGCGGATGCTACAGAACGTGAAAACTGTGACTTCGGCTGCCGACATGGGATGCTGATAGCCTGTAGCCATCAGGCCACCTCAGGTGAGCATGACATCAATTAGCCAGCATTTGACGTCCCATCAGGTTATGTTATCCGAGAAATGGTGTGCACTCACTCTGATGAACGCTCTCTTTCTGTGCCTTTTTGCTCTATGCAACCTCTTTCTCTCTCTCTCTCCCCTCCGAGCCTAATGCTCACAATGAAGGAGGGAACAAGGGGGAAAGGTGATCAGAGCACCCTGCGCAGCCGTACTGGCTGTGCCAGCTCGTAGCGTGACTCAGTGCATAGCTGTCCAACGCGACCAATTTTGTATGTAATCTGAGGCAGGCGCAATGCCTGGCGACGTGGTTGTTTGTTTGATGCGTGCTTCTTTCCTTCCTGCACGCCTAGTGTTGGAGGTTGCCTAAGCTTTGGAGATGTGTCAGATATAAGCATTAAGGCTGGTTCCTGTTGCCTCATGCCTCAAACAGCATACGGAGTTGGAAAACATTTGGAAGTTTACTTGCCACAAGTTTTCTTGACTTTTGCCATTCCTTTGATGGTACAGTTTTCGGGTGGTAGAAACATTTCGTGCTGCCTCGCAATATTCGCATCACCTAGCTTTTACAAACACACTGGACTTTAGGGAAGAAAACAGAGCCAGAAGGGAGTGAAAAAAATGCTAAACGTAAACATTGTGCCTTCTTTAGCCTGCTGTGCCCCAGGATTGCAGCACAGCGGCACTCAGCATGATGACTTGAATGGCACTCACCACTTGGAGAGGCAATGACTGGTTGCGTGTGCCTTGATTCAGTGGGCACAGAGAGGGAAATGGCGAGCACAGATCCGAGATGAGTGCCAACCCAAAGACTAGGGGATGTTGATGTGTCTGTGCAAGGCAAACAAAGTGCGTCACTGAGTCAAAACATGTACTGCTACACTTTCTGTTATACTAAGTTTTAAAAGGGACACTTGGGAATTTCTTTCGCCATTTATTTCGTTTCCAGCTGCTCATGTACTCTAGTGTGTTGCTTCATGGAAGCACCGAAAGCAATGACAAAATTTACAACAGGATATCGCAGCAGAACAGCAGTTTAGCTGTCTGACAGCTGAACTTTAGAAACGACTTGTTTTTATGGCTTCCTGCGACGGTAACCTGCATCACTGGAATCCGTGCTGGAAAGCAGCTTGCAATGTTAATATGGCAGCAATGAAGTTGCTTGATTCCTCCCTCGGCACCCCTCCGACATTGTAAGCATGTGTATTATAGAGGCTCATGCATGAAGGCACAGAGTGCCTAGCAATAAAGCCACTGTTTCCAGTATTAGCCAATTTTCCTTATTTTCTTTTGTTGTATTGGGGATTTCACTGTGTCTACAGAACAAAAACAGGAGAAGTTGTAGGCCGACATATATCTAAAAGTACATACACAAAAATTTGACGTACATATGTATATAATTTAACTAACCACCCAATCTCACCCCCTTCTGTGGAATTCACTACTCACCACTTTTTCGACAGAAGGCTTCGGCATAGCTAAGACAAAGGATTGCTTCGGAACTAATATTTTCTAAACTTGACATGCTTGAGCTTCGTGACCGTGAGAAAGAGCTGTCCAGCTTGTCTGAAACAGACATCGCACAGTGATCAGACGTCCCACGATAAATCGATTAAAAGTCCGCTACAACAACACTGTGGCTCAAGGGGAGAGGTGTGCGGTATCAAAGTTCTTTCTCCAACATGCACTTGCACTTCGATATACAGGAATGTTGTGTTGCGCCCACATACAACAGCTACGCATCCTTACTAAAAAAGTTAGCTCATGCCCAAAATGGCAGTTAATCATATACGAAAGAACAAACCCTTCACCAGACATTTAGCGTATGCAAAAAGTGCTAACCAGCCTTAAATAGGAATGTCATCCAACTTCATAATCATGGTGCGCCATGGACGCAGCCAAGTCTGTAGTGTGTAATAATGTGCACAGAGGTTTATGACACACTGCGCATTAAGAACTAGCTTGCACTCCTTTGGGGTGTATCTTGTCCCGAAACATTAATCATTGTCTGTCTAGCTTGTGTTATCCTCCTTAAAAGGGTCATGAACAACTTTTCCAAGTAATGATTTCAAGCGCTCACTCTTCTCTCGTCATAATGAGTGTGCTGGAAGCCACACAGGGAGGAATGGCATGGAGGAAAGAAGTTATGTCAGCCTGTGTCATGACCTTGAGTGCGCGTGATGAAACACGATCGCTGTCTCCCACTCTGATCCCTGTGCACAAGTGTGGCTCACTATGTAATGTTAGCAGGCTATGAAGCGCAGCGCAGCCACGTGGCGGCACCACGTGGCAAGAAGCGCATCTCATCCAAGCACTGCTCTTGATTTACACCAGCTATTGGCCAATAGCATGCTACCCGTTGTTCGACATCAAACAGCAGGCGCTGGCAGCTTCGAAGCGAGTGATGACGGGCCTCTGTATAAAAGAGGGCGCCTAAGAAAATGGCAACTTTGCGCTGCGCTTGTAAACTCCCCTTGCTGGGCAAGACTGCAAGATTTGACTGAGATGTTCATAACAGTGCCCGCTAGTCACAGGATGTGTTTTTTTCACCAAGCCCAACAGTGGTTTGTGACCTCATTAAAAGTTCTGCACTAGCTACCTTCCTGTCAAGAATGCTGTGACATGACGATGTCTGAGAACTGGAAATGCCAGCCATGCAGCATTGAAGAAAGAAAATCCATGTAACATAGATGACAATCACAGTTTGAAGAAAAGCTAAGCTTCAAATGGTGCAAACATTTTTAGAGTGAGTAGTTTTAAAATGTATTACATAATGCACGAGCACCTGTCTACTGCTGTCTGAAAACTAGATTAATAACTTGAGCGCTGAAGGTAGTTGATGTGACACAAGAACCAACATTCAAGTTTTTAAGAATGAACATGGTTAAATACAAAGGACAAAGTATTATTGCTAACGTGTGTGCATTCTATCTACGTGCACCTTTTCCTTTTTCCTGACTTGGAGGTTCGACCTAGACGTAAGAGCATTATACAATATTGCACACAAAGCTGGATGACAACATCCCACTTAAAGTAGTCTGCACATTTTTCACATCAAGCTTCCTGTGATACTTAAATTTTTTATGCACTGGCTAGGGGTATTGAGTTTACACAAGCATTCGGCAGTCCTGAATTGTCCCTGTTCTCAAAGCTTGTAATAGCAACATTACTCGATTGGTCTCCTTTCACTAACCTTTCAGACTAGTAATAAGAAATCTTGCAGTAAAATCACTCTTCTACGATGAGTCTTGCTATATTACAATGTCTCAGTGCACACAACAATAATCATCATGAAAACACACAGCTCACATAGGCAAAGGCCAGCAGCCGCTGCACAGTACATGCGTAGCATCACAGAAGCTTCGCTTACTGTCCTAACAACACCAAAAGCTCCAGCAATCTTTTCACAGTTCAGACAATAAATATACTCAGCCATCTACTGTAACACTACATATGTACAGGAAGTGCATGTCACGTGACACATGCAGTGCTGGCATGTCCATGAGGGACTACATCTAACACATTGATGATGTCAATGAAGGGTCTTTCTGCTTATGATCAAATTTTTGACACAGCACTACAACAACGAATGCTTCCATTACAGTAGCTAAGTTTCTGCTTGAACATTATAACATTAATTTTTGACTTGGAATACCTTGCCAGATGTGCTTAACTTGTCTATGCAAGACCCCTTCTAAAGTATAGACGAGATTAACAATTTGTGCAATTAAGCAAAAAATATTTTTAAGTGCCAAAGTAGCTGCTGCTAGATCTGTGCTTGTGACTAGTCCTAGTCGCAGTACAAAAAAAAACTGCAAACAAAAACACATCTACATCAGCCCTGGGGTAAAGTGAAAAAGCTAGAACACTTGCATTAGAAGACCTGGACAATCTTTTTTTTTAATTCGTCAAAGCTAGAAACTTTCATAAAGCTAGAATCTTCAACCTGAAATCTCCTCAAGCTTGTGATTGTTCAACATAATGATGACAACATGCAACGCAAATAAAAAGAGGGAATGATGAATTTTGAAGTTGTGTCGTGTAGCAGTTCACTTGTTCTTAAGTTCAAGCGCTAATGTGTGCCAGAGAGATAAAACTTGAAGGACGTCAGGAATTACGTCAGAGGCAGCCAAACAAATGTGCAGCATTGAAAATGGAGAACTGCTGCACAGCACAAGCCCCACATTAAAGGAGTACCTGCCCACATTTTCATTGCTTTTTGCACACGAAAGAATGACAACCATTAAGTGAAAATGTTGTCAAACACTTGTGAGATATAGCATTTAATATTAAAGTTGGCCTTGAAATTCCAAACCTAGCATTACCATCGTTATCACTACATCATGACATCCAAAAAAAAGGTGGCAGATATGCATCTCTTGTACCTGTCAGCCTTTTCTTTAGGTATGAAAGAATTTGGGCCCTTATCTATCGCAAAAATATGGGAGTCAAAAATGGCTGGTACTCCTTTAAGTGCACAGTTTGCATGAATGTTACGCACTGATAGCCCATGCAGGACAAGAGAACATTCATGGCTGAAGGGCCAAAATGCAACGCTGCACTGCGGGTCGGCGCAGCTGTGAGGGTAGGTGATAGTGGTGGTGGTGATGACAGAGAAAAAGCAGCACACCAAAAGCCTGGCCATACCCAGCGCCAAGAACAAGTGGGGCGTACCATCTCGCTGATAAGCGACACTGGGAGACTTCAGACCTTGCCGCTCATTTCTAGGCGTTTGAGGATTTCCTAACAAAAAAGCAGCACTTACGAGCAGCCCCTCACAAGAGCCACATTACAACACTGGTTTCATTGAAACAAGGATAAACACAACTGAAACATTGAACTGAACTGCTAAGTGGAAGAATCATAAAGACTAGGTGTCACAGTGTAATGTACACCTTAAGGCAAGGTTAAATTGAACAAAACTAAGCGGCAACAGGTCAAGAATGCAGTGGCAAGCTACTCTCGAAATGAACATCTGTGCATGTACCCCTGCCCGATTCTCCTTTACCTTTCTACCTTTATCCACTTGTCATACAGTACAGTGAAATTGACCATCTCGTCATAACAGAAAAAGGATGGGTTGGAAGTATTGCCTGACTGTAAGGTCGAGGTACTACCCCCTCTTTGGCCATCGTTAACTCAGACTTCAAACGTGAATCTTTCAGCTGCTGTGCAGACCCTGTGATTCACGTTTTATTGGTGCGGACAGCAAGCGAAGAGGACCTTCAGGCACCAGACAATATCGAATACAAGGTTACCAGCATGTTCAGCACAATTTTACTTTTTTCAAGCCATTCCACATCACTAAGGGCGCATTTGTGCGACAAGCTTCCTTCTCTGTCACAATTCCTGCTGATCTTGTCTGTTCATGCATGTGATGCATCGCCATCACGCATTTGTCTTAGTACAAATTGACCAAGGTGTCCCGTTCAAGCTAGAACTCTTCCCCGTGCTATTCAACCATGTTAATGAGAGGGCACTGTGCAATCCATAGAGCACACTTGCGCGAAAGCAGTCTTTCATGCATTCTTGACCTGCCCCTATTATTTCGCACACTTACACAATCCCTTGCCATGGAAGCCAGAGACACTATCAGGCACACAATCGTACACCCAAGGCATAAGATTTTCTTAACTTCTGCTAACAGGTGCACATTTGAAGCGGTAAATGGTGAACTAAAAATTAAAAAAAACTTTAGAGCACTCAATCTGCCATATGTTTTCTAGGGCTCTATGAAATATGCACTGCAATCTAGCTCCCTCTGTGACCTAAGTAGGCACACTCACTGTTAACACACTCAGACTATCAGTACCAGCACTCTTAAGTAATACTGCTTTTTCGTTGAACACAGGTACATTCAAAGTGATTACAAACAACCTGCTGGAAAGGTTGATGCATGTTAATTTTAGGCAACGTAAAACAATACCACAAAGCAAATACAGGCAGGCAGGCACAGACTGCCGAGTGAATTTTGGCTGACCTTCTCAACAACTTAATCGTCTATCTCATTATCTAATGACAAACAGAAAATCTATCTACATTAGCTTTAAGTGCTTAGCATCGGCCATCTGTAGCCTCTAAAGCCGCTATATTTCTTGGCAACAAAGCAGTTATCTGGAAAGAACAACCTTTACAAATTCTTCTCGACTAATTCTGATCGACTTGTTTTTTTTCTTACCACAGCAACTGAAACAATGTTTGTTCTATTGCTACTAGCTAGCCACCTGAGTTTATGGGCATGTGCACAGCCCGGAAGTCCTGGATTGTTAAGGAAAGCTAGTTATGCAATGTATACGGAGGATCCCAACTAACACGAAGCCAGTTTTAAAAAAAGCAAAGAGAAAGATTCTGTTAAGATGAAACCAACTGTACATAATGTGAAAACTCCTGGACAAGCCTCCAGTATCTTTTTGTCATTATAAAATTTATATTAGAAATGACTACATATAATTAATACACTCCCTTTACAAACTGAGTGTTCAGTATATGAGGCCTTAGAGCATGTTCGAAAGCATCACTTTCAGAAGCTTACAATGGGCTAGCTCTTGCATAATTTTTTTTTACATTAAGTCACTTGTTCCACATCAGTAGCAGGCCCCAACAACTTTGTAAAGGTACTGCACACTTCTTTAGGCACAGAAAAGAAGCTTGGCTATTGATTATGCATTGCAAACAACAGAAAGTTGAGCTTTCATTTGCTAACATTGCATTGACATTGTGGCCATAAAGCTAGACAAGCCTCCAGTATCATTATGTCTTAACATTTATACTACTAATGACTACTAATTAATTAATACATTCCAACTGTGACATGTCAGTTAGGACACCGCATACAATGCACCCACAACACAAGTAACAATCGTTAGAGAAGGCTGCAGACTGCCAGACACGTGTACAAATAAGCTACACCTAGCAGCATGACTACCCAATTAAACAACCACTGTATGCACAAGAAGTAAGCGACACAAGCAGGCATCTATGCGACTGCACAGAGCACCAAACCAGCACCACATAAAGGACTTCACCCGAGAAGGTGTCACAAAACGAGAAAGAAAGAATAAAAAATCAAATAAAAGCCGAGCTCTTCAGCCACCTGGTAAAGTGTTGAAACAGGGTGGTTCCTCAGTGGAAACCAAGTTGGGAAGTTTCTGAAGTTTGCGTGACTTATTGCGGCGGGAGTCTGCTTGCCGCTTCGACTGAGTTGGCTGGGCTGCAAGCGTGCCGCTATTGCAAAGACCGTTAATCTGAGGAAGGAGGAGGAGGAGGAGGACAAGTGTCAACAGTCAGCAACACAGCAGCCCATCCCCCACGACGGCATTGCAGCCTGTTGGAGCACCCCGAGCACGGCTAGCGTTTCAGGACACAGATCGACGCATACATAATGCTTCAGGAGTTGCATGAAACAGTCTGAGGTGAGTTCATTCAAAAATAGCACTTAAACGTACGCTATGCCGAATGCAATGCTGGAAGGAGCTTCTTTCGGTGGCGATTTATCGATTTCTGGCAAGGTCCATCGTTGCCGGGCCACAGACATGGCACTACAGTAACATTTCATTTACACACCAGCCATTCAGCCAGTATGTCTTACATTCAGCTGGCTGGCAGATTATTCCGTACTTAAAGCTGTGTACCTATTTGGCACACCAATAAGAATGTAATTACTTGAGAATGCACTGAAAAACATCCAACGTAAGTCAGGTCTGTGCCGTCAACGCTTTCCGCTTTCGCACGCCCCACCAATACACCTTGGCAACCTTGTGCTGCTTCACCTAACGCGCGATCTGTACAAAAACAAACACACAAGTGCTGTCTTTTTCTCAAGGTTCTGAAAGCAGGTGCCACCTACCTATAGACCTCTGCTCCCAGCCAATACAGGAGGGCACAATTAGCACGGGACAGTCAGGAACCAGTGGTGGTTGTGGTGGTGGTGGTGGTGGTATTGGTGAAGGTGATGTGAGGGTGATGTGACAGAAGATGAGTGGGCATGAGGTGACGGCAAGGGAACGGGGGGTAGAGGAGAAAAAAAAATGAGGCATACGGAGCACGCAACAGGTGCCAGCAAGGCAATGAGCACGCATGTGAAATCTCCACTGTGGGTCACGGCACAAGGGAAAAGAGCAGTGTGTGTAACTTGCACAAGCTTGTCTGAAAATGCAGAGGGTGTTGTTTTTTTCTCCTTTTGAGACCTTGAAGGTTTATGCACACAGCAAGAAAAGCTGTAAGAATAACTATTAAAAAAATTCAGGACAAGTATTGAAGCAGTGCCACATTTTTTTTGTCAATCCCCCTGTACCCAATTATAGTTTTACAAACTAGTTTGCAATGGAACATAAAGGCCATTTAGGCATAGCAACCTGTTGATCTTTCACTGCAATTGGATTTACAAAGGCCTACTTAATTCCTTACGTAATTGGCACTGCATACTGAATTAAAATGCATATAATTAAGAGAATGAAGAGTGGCTTATCAAAGATATACCACACGGTCTGATCAGTCTCACCACAACTCTCGTCCCCACATGGTAGTGAGAACATTCAAAGGTTGCGTAAGATATGGTGGTACTTTAAAAAGAGTGGGCCGTAGGAGTTTCCTTGCAATTTCATGGCTAAGTCACCCACAACTTCCTCTGCAATTGAGAAATGCACAGCCTTCCGAATGCAGTGAATGTAGTGAAGCATTTAAATTACCTTGAGAGACACCAAAGCCACACACTTCTGCAATGAAGGTTGCTGCACGTCTTTTTGAATCACCTAGCTAAACATGGCTTTAACAGATAACAGCCAAAACTCTATGCAGTGGCACAATAGGCATTTGAGCTTCATTTACCTTACATGTTGAACAGATAGTTTTTTTATTTCTATAAAAAGAAGAACAGCTTTACCTCAACGCAATGCTCAGGTCCAAAAAACTTTCATATTTGCATGTGTATAGCATGACAATAACTTTAACATGGGCACTGACTTAATTCTGAAGCACTGAGCAAGCACATTATTAACGCGACAGCGTTAAAGAGCTCGTTTCGCAGAAATTTCGGTGTTGGTGTCGGGGTCAGCGGCGGCGTCTTTGGTTGTGAGTGAAAAATCAGCATTGCCGATGAGCCAGAATTTGAGGTAGATGCAAATAAAGAAATAATAAAAAATTTTTGGTTCGAGTGGGATCGGGGGTTCGAACCTGCGACCCCTCATTCAGTGGTGCAACGCGTTTAGCCGCTCAGCCAACACGCATACGTTCTCTAGCATACTAACAGCGAGCTATTTATATACACCATTTAACGTCGGTGGTACACACATCTCAAAGGTTCTTCCGCGGCTTGACTATCATCCGCAAGATGGCGCGAAGGGCCGACGGGTGCGCTTTTAAACGGCATCGCCTCATTGTGTGGCTGTGTTTCATCGCACTGCATGCATGGATATTGGAGCAGGAGGGCGTCCACAGCTTCGCTTCCCCTGCAGCACAGTTCAGGTCTCCACCGAGAAGCGAAGTCAGGATAGCGATTGGGAAGGCGATACGAACACGGTCTGATTACGCTATCGCATTCTACTCTTGAAAGCAAAGCTCAAGCATCCTCCAAGTTTTTACAGTTATAATATATTCCAACAATGAATACAAAGTATGCCATGGGCTTAAAGAAATTGAAGTCACAAGCATAAGCACTCTGAAGGACGGGTTACTCTCAATATATTAGGAACTCACTCTGCTAAATATCAGTGCAACCCAGCAAATGAGTTGGGCCAACGTTGTAAAGCTCTTGCCATTGCATCATTTCAGCACTGTGCTCTCTAAATGTTTGGGGAAGTACTCTACCACTCAAGGCGCGTTGTTGGGCTAGTTGGTTATGATCCATGAGACTGTTTGGCGTAGCGCACACCCACAATGACAAAGAAGGACACACACACAGTGCGTATAGCACTGTGTGTGTGTGTGTCCTTCTTTGTCCTTGTCGGTGTGCGCTACGCCAAACAGTCTCATATTCTACCACCTCACGAACACGATGCTTTGAGCCAAAGACATTGAAGAAAGGAAAGCTTAAGTTACGTTTGTAGCTGCCTAAGTATTGCAGGTAGAAGGAGAGGCTATGCAGGCCCTATGCAAGATCAAATACAAGGTCAGCATTATGTGACAATAGAGAGACATTGGTCCAGCATTAGAAAATTAGCGTCAGCACCAAATTGGGCCAGCATTGGTTTTCAGCGTAGATTTCCTTGCCGTTATTCCACGTAGGGCTTATGTACGTTTTGCTTTTAGTTTTGCTTTGGACAGTTTTGTAATGTACTGAGCGGCCATCATTAGAATCGGATAAGAGCGTCTGAGAGCTAGTGCTATACTCGTGCAAATATGGTAATTTGTTGAACCATGGCAACCCCGAGAGGAACAGGATAAAGGCGACACATAGCTACAGCAGTGCATGCAAACACTCTTACGGACAGCCAAATTCCAAAAAAATCAGGGTCTTGGGAACAAGGGTTAAGGCCACAGTTTACACATTAGGGTACAACACCAAAAGCCATGCAGTTGTTTAAGCAGAGGTTCTGCGTGCAAGAGCTAGTGACATGGCATTCTCTTTAATCATTCAAAGCATGTCGTGTGTGCAGCTGTTTGGAGCGCAGCTCGCTAAAGCTTGCTTTCCTGCTCTCGAGGCGTGTGAAGCGGAATGTCATGCTTTGCTTTCAGAACCTCCACTAGCACATGCTTGACAACAGCCTGGCCTACAAGTGGACCCTGATATAGTTTCTAGTGCTCGACAAGCTCACTCACTTCGGTTTATCACATGTGGTTTGGGCAAGAACGTTCTCAGCTTAAGTTAAATCAGAAGCCTACAAATTTGGTGCTGAATAGCATACAAAGTGAAAGGCTTATTTATGGAATTTTCAATCAACTCTGACTCCTTGGCCAACATTCAGCACAAAATTAAACAAACACACAGGAACGAAAAAAAAAAACATACTGAGCACAGTCGTCCAGCTAAGCTTGCTTTGCAAACCTGCACACACTCATATGTGATGCCCGAGTATGTGTTTTGTGAATAAATTTAGTCTGAAGAAACTAAGCACTCTGCCTGCGTCTTTTTGTTTTTATACCAAAGTGCTCACATAATTATATGCTGAAAGCCTTTCATGGATTTGCAGTTGCAACTAAACAAGATCTGTACATTTTAACAAAGTTCAAATTATTGCTCTTGTAGTGTCATTAACTGTCATGACCATTATAATCGCAAACACTAGCTTTTTATGACTGCGCATACCTTCCGATCACCTGAAACCACATCAGGGTCCTTTTTAAAGAGGAATGTCCAGTGGGGGTTAATAGCTTAATCCTGAACAATTAGCACACGAAAAAAAAAACGTATACCAACAGAGCTTAAAAAAAGAATCAAGCAGCATTTTTTGTTCCACTGGAAATTCCTGTCAACTATATAAGCTGTCTTACAAACAAATGTCACGCACAATGAAAAACCACAACTATGCAGCACAGCCTGAGCAACAGAACGCTTTCACCAAGAAAGCTCAGAGCGCGTGTTGTAACAGAGCTCGTGAGAAAAGTCGGCGTAATCGCACAGCAGTCACCTTTCACACACCACAGCAAGCCAGTTTCCTCACACAGTGTAAACTTAACGCACTAATCCTGCTTATGTGCAATGAGATGTCCTCGAATTATGTGATAAGAGGCTCGTTAGACATTAGCAAGCGAATATTTTTAAAACTATGCACAAGAAAGGTGGATTACTAGCATTTAATAAAAGAAGAGGTAAGCTTTCATTGTCAAAACTAGTGTAAAAAAAAAGAGAACAAATATTTCAGACAGAACTGCAGATTTTACCCTGTCATGTATTAATAACCTAGTTTTGTCACATGGGAGGTTTTCAAAAGAAACCCAGAACTACGAAGAGTGTATGAAATAAAAGCTACTTCTGTAATATAAAATGCGAAGCTCAAGATCACATCGCTGCAGGCGAATAGGATGAAGGCTGCAATTTTACATTACACAGCAGCGCAGCTAGCTGCAGCTTTTGTTCACACAGCACGTGGAACCGTGGTTTCAAGGTACATACTCTACAGACTATGTTTATATGAAATGTCCGTCGACAATTTCGGAAGTGCCTAGTCTGGGCTCAAATGCTGTGGACAGCTGCACTACGTAGAAAATCTAGCTTGCAGGTTGTGAAAGATGCACTACACATAGCAGCAACGGCATGCAGAAAAACATTCAATGTGCGCTGCAGTTACACACAAGGTGTCTCAGCAAGGACTCGAGGCAATTCTTAAAAATATTGTAGCAAAAATAACCAACCTGTTTTTCTTTTTTCGATATATTATTCTTGCTGGTGGATATCGGACGCCACACAGCAATAACTCAATCACTCTTTAAATGCCGAATACTTATTGATCAACCTTTAAAAAAATTTAGTTTAGGAAAAACAGTGCAGTTATGAAATTGCAGCTGTTCGGTGCACTTGGCATGTTAATTTAGGAAGCAATCTGAAACCAGCACAAGTTTTGGGAAATCTATGATAACAAACTTGTGTAGAAAAGTGCTGGCATTCTGTTTTTTTATTTCGCCAGATATTGCTCCTTCCATATTGTGGAACAAAACTACATGAAACACAACCGCATTTCACAGAAAATTTTGAGAGCAGACGTTTCGAAACTAGTAGTAGCCGTGGGATTTCTACTCAACAGACGTGCCTCAAGAATCAACCAGTACTATAAATTTTGCAATCGAATTAACATAATCATTTTTTAAACTTAACGTGCTTTAGTTAATTAGTTAGCTTACCATGATCACCAGAGGGCAGACATTTAGACATTAAAAATGCACCTTTTGGGCACTTAAAATAGGCACCTAAATTTTGGCAAGCCTTCTAGAAATAAATAACCGAATGTGCTTTCGAGAGCAAAACAGCAACCTGAAAAAACATTTCCATGTGCTTTTTGTGAAAAACAACTTCCCATTAGTAAAAATAGACATATACAGGGGCAAATGAAACAAGTGGGCATGCATGGGCACAATTATGTCATTGGCAAAGTGCAGCTACTTCTTTACCCACATAGTGTGCTTCTTAATATTAATTCTTAGGGTTTAACATCCCAAAACCACAATATGATTATGAGGGACACTGTAGTTGAAAAAAGACGTGCTCTTTCATCAGAAAGGTGGCGTCCTGGTCAGCAGGAACGAATAAGCACTTTCCAATAATCCAATCTAAGTTTAGCAAAGTTTAGCAATTTATACCACACTATAGGTAAAATCACTTACAAACAAAAGCTTTTATTTCCATTTGGCCCTTAAAACTATACTAGAAAGTGAAGCTTAAGGTTAAACGGTGTTTGTATAAGTGCTCCAGTTTGAAAAATGCCTTTATAAGCACTAAGGACAGAACAGGCATTTGTATATAGAAAGAACACTAAGCTTACTGTTTACTCTTAATTAGTGCTCATATAAAGAAAAGGAATATAATATGTGGAAACCACTGATGTCGCAGCAAAGAATGAAGAAAGTATTTGCCTAAAATTTGCTCTTCAGTGAACATTGCATAATGTTTTTTGTACATGACTGCTATAAATTTTGACCAGCAATAATAATGCTTAAAATTTCTATTTTTAATAATTGCAAACAGTCATTGCTGAAACACCTCGAATACATGGTGTCCTTTTATAGCTTGAGCCAGGTTGCACAATAATTTGACAAATTTTGCGGTGGTCAATTTAAAGCAGTATTATCGATAGTTGTCACATGCAAATTAAATTAACATTTGTTAATGAGCCAGAGTGTCAGTGCTAATAAACTTCTAAGGTCGGTTTCAATTAGAAACTCGCAAGGCACGAAAAAAGTCACACATATTAAAACTTTTGAAAAGGACCACCTGGCATAGCTCACTTCATATCCTGACCACAGTTTAATGAGTGGTCAAAATAGATAGTGTCTTTATTAGTGAACAATAGTACTCAACATGGGATCACTTAAATACATGCGTAGTCTTATGCCTATCTCTTTATATATGTTTACCATGGTTCAAGCTATGCAGATAGACTAAACAATGACACAGCAGCTTTTTCATATGGAGCTTATTGCATACAGCTACTACAGACTCGGCATATCTTTAATGCAATCTTGGTACTCGAGCAACCAACCATGGCTTTGAGAATAGCGCTGGCCAGAAAATAAACTGATCCAATGACAAGACTGGTTCTAAGATGATCACTAGAATAAAATTTTCAGAAATGAGCCAGATTCTAGCATGATAATAAAAATGCAATAAATTTTTTTTCACACACTGAATTTTTTTGTTATCTACAAGTTATATATAGCTACTAATATTTGTACAGTTTATCCGTAATTTTCACACAGGCCCCCCTTGCAGTCTTGCACTGTGGGACCCTCATACGTGTGGCATTTATATGCTGTAATGATATTAACACAAGCGAGATTGATTGATTGACTAAATGAAGAGTAGCACCTTCAGCCAAGAGTGAGCAGCTTCTTCATAAATCATTCATTGATTGATTGATTGATTGATTGATTGATTGATTGATTGATTGATTGATTGATTGATTGATTGGCACCTCTGACTAAAAGTTTGCACTTGCATCATGACGCAAGGAAGTGCATGTGACCGTCTAGACATAACTGAGACACGCCTACTGCAAAACAAGAGGCTTAACATTTCGAGTGAAGAAAGCAATGAACCAAAGACCTGACCTGGTCAGCGTTAGGAGAACGACATTGTTCTTGTTCACCAGAGTTGTTGTCACAAGAAGGCAGTATTGCATTCCGTTTGGGTGATCGGGCAATTCTTTGGTAGGGATCAGACGAACCTGTGAACAGCAAAGACACGCCCCTGAGAAAGTGGCTGCACTTATTTAATTGCACGGCTCTCCAGAGTCGCCAACGATTGTCAAGAGTCACCAGAAGTTCTCTAGAGTGAAACAGCCCTAAATCAGTCCAGAGTGATTAACTGTTGTTTGGGAACTCCATTGTCGTCAATTTTGGGATTGTAGGTTCATTAGAGGAAGTGAAGATCAATGCTTAGTTTCCGAATTTCGCGTAGAGTCACAGCACTTCAATGACAGTGCAACATCATGGATTTCAAAGCCTTTTTTTGGGTGTCTAGGCCACACTGGTTCAATCAAACTTCCTGCCACTTGTCACGATTAGTCTCTGGCTCGCTTAGAACAGAATGTAACTATTTTTAGCAATAAAATAGTCATGTAGGCCCTAGCAGTGTACCCAAAGTATGTTTTAAATATAACACGAGGTACTTTCTTATGATAGTAATTATGAGGAGAAAAAAATTAGTGCAGCTTGTACTAAGTCACACATATAGCATATAAGTCACACAAGGCTGGGTCCCAGCAGAGTTGGTGATCGTGTTTCAGATTCTCTTGTTAAACATCTGAACAGAATGCTTGGGCGGTCATTGAGCACGTGCTGGTTCATGATGATGACAATTTTCTATCTACGACACATGGCACATCTTGAACATAACAGCTCTGCTGTAAAAAAGAGCGAGAGCTGATACTTGCACTATATTACGCAGATATGGTATATGTCAGCCAATTCGGAGGAAGAAAAATTGATCAGAGAGTACACGGCATGTTTCCATACAGCAGAAACCAAGAGAGGGCAAGAACTGAAGTGCTCACCATACAAATCGGGGGTACCAAGGTTTAACACACAGGTCTTCGTACAAAGGTCCACAACAACCAGGCCACACTCATTGCCATAGGCTAGACTGGAAAGCAAGAGAGAACCACCATACAGATGCCTAGGATGCGAATAGACATCATCTTCAGTACCGTTCTTTTATAGCATAGAACTATGCATCTAGTAAATAAAACTGGGCACATCGTACGCAAAGCAGATCTGTTTACTTCAGAAAGTTTTCCAACCACCTACGTTGAACCCACACAGTAAACCGTACTTGGTAACATATACAGGCAGCAGCATGGATGAAACAATAAATGCAGATAATTGATGCAAAATGATACAAGACAATGTGTATTCAAATGGCCCTCACTGCAGCCAAAGAGCTGTGTAGAATACCTGAGGAGGAAATCAAGGGCAGCCATTGCAATGGCCTTGAAAGAATGACCGCACACGTAAGCTCTCTTCCACACATGCACGCACACATGCACAAGCTGCCTCTCACAATTCCACTCAATCTGTGGAGCATACAGTACACCATAAATAGTGCTTGACAGTTCAGTTCCAATTATATAAGCATAATACAAAAACCAGGAGTTATGTCTCCTCTGAATATAACTACAAGGAAATCCATTGAGAGCACCTGAGCCCTGTATGTTGCACATAGGCACACTGTGCTCCAGCACAGCGGTGAACGCAGACTAAAACCATCACAAAGAGTGCCATAAAAGAAGAGTTGTATATTGCAGTGATTACTCAGTTTCACCCTTTCAATACACTTATCATACACTGCAATAAGTGGGCTAATCCCAGCTAAAACAACTATAAAGTAGAGGCTAGCAGGTTAACTCCGAAAACTCGAAAAAGAACAATAAGACAAATCAGATGGTGACAGTGATGAAAATTCAGTAAGATGAACACGCATGAGGAGAAGGCTCAGTGCCTTCAGAAAAACTTGTTAAAAATATTCTACGTGCTAGTCTGCATGCAGCTCCGTAATTTTTGTCTTTCCTTTGTCTTTCTTTTATGCCATAGAAATACTGTGGCATGTAGGGAGAGTAGAGGCGAGACAGTAATCCATAAAATGTAGTAAAGAACAAAAGACAGGATTGGTATCGAGTACAGAAAAGACAGCTTTTTGCTGTGAGAAAAAGAATACAGTAGACTCTCAGTAAACGAAAATCTCTTAAACGAAACTGCTGCTTAAACGGGACAACTGCCTCTAATAAGATTGGTTTCGTATTTGAATTCAGCACCCCTGTTCATCTCTCAGTAAACGGAACTCCCGTTAAATAGAACACATTTTCCTGGTCTTTTTCAGGTTCTGTTTAACGAGAGTTTACTGCAGTCCCAAAACCAGTCTCAGCTATACTTCCGCAGATTCATGAGTGGCGGGACGTACAGATTGTACGTAGAGTTGACGCTGAGAGAAGTGATGTGTCCAGGCGTCTCCCCCCGCACCCATGGGAGCATGCACACCAAGGAAGGCTGGAAGCCTGTGCCCCACTTCTGCGGGCCCGACTTGACGTTCAACGAGGTGTAGTGCTCCGAAGCAGCCTGCACGTGAGGACCGGCAAAAAAAAGACCCATCAACCCGGCTGCGCAGTGAATCATAACATGTGTCCACAAGAATTTGCACTCTCTGGTACGAATGTTACAGTTTCCGCCATGTCCTCAATTGCACAGAATCTCAATTTCATATCCCTACTAATTTTAGCTGGATCTATCAAGAATACCAATGCAAAACTATTATGATCCGACAGTATAGTAATTATTGAACGCAAATCAACTCTGCGGAATCCCGGAACAAGGTGAAGCACAACTACTTAATGATGCAATATACTTCTGTATTACACCCATAGATTCTGTGTTAGTACAATATAGACTTGTATTACTCCGATAAATCTCTACCATGCTGAAACAATTCTGTATCACAACAATACCGTAAATGTATAATAGTATGTTTACTGAAAAAGATGTATGTTCTATAAACAAGCAACAGTGTGTGAAATACCCTTTCACGTAATAAAAAAAAATTGTAAATGGGATATGCAAAGCAAAGAACAATGACACCTCCTGGATTTTGTTTCGTTGTTTCAGCAAATAGCTTTCAGCATTTGAATCGATTTTCACAGCAGCAAAGACTATGGCACACAATGAAGACACAAAATAATTTCCTGACCACACACATTATTATAGTACCTGCATAATAACATCTTGTTGATAATATCTGGTTGATAACTGTGTCAGTAAACATTCTGTCACATCACTAAGAAACGAAAGAAGGGAACACAGTGATGCTACCGAGGACTTCTGATTTGGAGCAATTTTTGGAGCAGCAAAATTTCCGTTTTGAAGCACTTTGGAGCAGCAAAAATGTTCATCTTGGAGCACTTTGGAGCAGCAAATTTTACATCCTGGAGTGTACTACAGAAGCATATTGCATCAACATTCAAGCACCTGAATATTATTATGGGGCTCTTATGAAGGCTAGAAATATTTCGATTCATTGCAAATCTGATGGAAAAAATTATCTCAGGAGAACTCCATACTTCACTCGCTAATGAAAAAATAACGGCTCATGCAGTTGAGTGTTCTGAATTAACCCCTTCGGCGATTATTTTCGACACTAGCAAATAAACAAACTACCGGATCAATAAAATTGCAATTTATGAAATAACACACTAAATACATCTACATGGTTATCAGCAGGCGTGGTAGACAAACGCCGTGACGTACAACAGTGCATCAATGCTATAGAGTCACACTGTCCCTAATGCATTCCCCTGAGACGACTCAAAGGCGAAAGCTAAGTTCTTTTTCTCGATCGATGTGTTGATCCTCCCCTCCCTCTCTGCAAGCTTTCTGCACCTCACCTGGTTTTACGCAAGCTCCTTGATCGGCGCACCGATCACGGAAGCAGTGTAAAGTGACGATGTCATGACATCGTCACGTGACATCACGATATATGACGCCATGATGACGTCACAAGTTTTGACGATCTATGACGTGATGCTGACATCACATGATGGTTATGTTTTGCATCAATCGAACGCCGCCGACGGTCTATTTTTGTGTTTGATAAAGCATCTGAGGCTTTCGCATTAATATTGCGGATTGAACGCTAACAGCCTGGCCGTTAACAACCTGGTCTTACATACCAAACTGTCCTCCACCATGTCACCTCTGTGCCATGCGCGAAACAACTTCGCTTATCATCCACTTCACAGCTCCTCAATTAAAAAAAAAATATTGTGATAGCAATTATATGGACACTCGGCGGATTTTTGCCGTCGCCGTTGCCATAATTTTCCGTATAAAGTCGAAATTAATAACATCACCACGCTCATTCTAGCCGCGGGTAAAAGCTCGCGAGCGCTGGCGACGAACGCGGCTGAAGCGGAGATTAAACTAGCCGTTTGTCTGTCTCCGTCGCACGGAGAGAGCATGAAATAACATCTTCCCGCGTGCGGGCCTGCCGTCGATTGCTCATCAAAGAGAGAAGAAACCCCCCGCCCGTCTTTCGTAAAGAGCACGAAGGGACGCCAGGGAAGCAGAGGGGGGGGGGGACCGCATCGTTCGAAGGGCGCAGTCGCTTGCGCGCGCGCTATCTCGAGGCATCAGGAGACGGCTCGTGAATTTGCTGTGCTCTCAACGCTTACTTCGCGTTCAGAGAACTAAGAGCACGAAAACGCTTCGGTTCCTGGAGCGGCCATATTCCCCTAAACCAGCGTTTTGTTCAGTTACGCGAGATCGGATCCAAAAGAGTTAGCTGCTAGCCTTACTTCGTTTAACCATACAATTTGTTGGTATCGCATTCATTGCTTCGCCCTTCAGCGAAACTGAGTTTATTTAATCGTCAGCTATTGACCCTCGAAAGCGAGGGGCGGACGTGTAACATGGCGTAGCCGCTTCACTGTGGGCCGTCAGCGACGGGCCCGCTACTGACAGCTGAGCATTTGCGGCTGCTCCGACCAGGAGATATGCTGTTATTAATGAGATGACATTTTTATAAAAGCAAGCGAAAAATTCGAATTGGAACCCTAGCTAGTGAGCTCAAAAGGGCAGGGCCTTTTAGCGCAGAGTGATTACAAACTCGGATGTGCTGGTGGAAGGAATTACGAAAAAGGTCTTCTGGATGAAGATCCATGGATAAAGTGTATCTGAGGAAAAGTGTCAACGCGTTCCCACCGTTCGCGTGCTCTTCCATAAACGCGAAGCAAGGAGAATTCGATATTGTTCCATATCTACTGCTAGCGATCCCAGATTTCATTCCGCAATGTCCAGAAACGGAAGTGACAGACATTTTAGCGGCACGCGTGTAGTTATTACTGAACATTGTTTTCATTATGTGCCGTACGACTTTGAAACGAGCTATCAGCAGCGTTTCTGGAACAGACGACGTTCGCCGATGAACTGCCGTCGCACTTTCTCGCTACCGATAGGCCTAGACGTCATGAGCCTCTGGGGAGAGCGCGTTTTGCTGTCGAACCGACTTGCAGAACAGAAGCTGCGTCGGCACCGTGCATGGCATCGTGGCTTACTCGGGACGCACGCGCGAGCTCTATTTATTCAGCGGAATAATTCTTGGTCCATGGTTGCGACTTTGGCAGCCCCAAGATCAAGCTGCACATGTTCTGACGCGCCGGCAGTGCGACTGCCGGTGATAGACGCCGCCAAACCCGAGACTTTGGCGCAGTTTGGCGCAATTTTTGTCGATATTATCAGGATGGCGCAGTAAATACAATTTGGCGCACTTTGGCGCAGTTGGCGCAGGAGTGGAACCACTGGGAACAGGGTATCATAATGCTATCAATGATGTGGTGAGCAGTTTTAACGAGGAAGATGCATTAAAACTACATGTACAGACCAACTGCTCTCCAGTAATGCCATGTTTTTGTTACAAGAAATCAAAAAGCACTGAATCTGAAACACATGCTCGATAAACATTTCAAGCCAAAACATTCCTGCATGCCATGTGACAATGCATCATGGAAATTCATTGCTGCTGGCAGACAGCAAGAGTTGAGCACTGGAAACTAAGCTGCATGCTTGGCACACTGGTTCATATTTGTCACCAGCAAGCAGTGTTGCAGCTAATGCAGGAACAGCTACGTTAAACCAAGACAGCACTCTATCTTCGTGTTTCTTTTTTTTTTTTAGTCCCTGTGTTGTCTGTCGCACTTCTTTACAATGACGAACACAAGACAGTGTGTTCACAAGGCAATGATGAACACAAAGCCGCCAGTAGAGAGCATACGAGCAACAAATTTCTTTTTTAATTCTGGAGGTTTTACGTGCTGAAATCACGATATGATTATGAGGCACGCTGTAGTGGAGGGCTCTGGATTAATTTTGAATGCCTGCAGTTCTCTGACATGTACCTAAATATGCACACACAAGTTCCATTGAAATGCGGCAGGTATGTACAGTTCAGGCCCCTATTTGGCAGTTATCCAATGCACCTCTCCTCTAGCTCACTCAAATTTCATTTTTTACACTAACCCATGCACAGGAATGAGACCACTTGCCTTTCTACAACCCTCTTCCAAGGCACTGGGGCAGGATCCCTGCTGCGACGATTGACGTTGATACTCGCATTCAGGGGAACAGTCACCGTCGTCATCAACCTCGTAGAGGATCGGTGTCTCGAGAACCTGAGTAGAAGTGCTACATACAGTGATTCCTGCCGAGACAGACAACTCGCTTGAGTTCGCTTTGCAGGAAATATCATCTCTACTACAAATCTAAAGAAGCAGCAGGTAACAGAACAACACTTGTAATCTATTTGCAGCTTAAAGAGATTAAACATTAAGAAACTACTAAGCAGCCTTCGTAATGTCCATAACAAAAGAAATTCAGCAGTAGTATTAAGGCAACATTCCCATCTAGGTCATAAAGGTTATAAATGTGGGCCATAACTTGAGAAATTGGGGGATAGCTACGCAAGTTGCCATAACTTCACCAAGTATACAGGAAGTAGTCACTACCATCCTCTAACATCCTTATCTTCAAACTGGTCAAAGATAGCTACTTGGTGCGCCATCGTGCAAAATGGCACGAGTTGCACCCCACTTCATCTTAATCATCACATGAAAGCAAGGTAAAGAAGACCCCGGCCTCACGTAATGTGCAATCAACAAGTACAGGAGTGACTTTGATCAGTGCAGAAAGGATTGCCACTGATCACAGTAGAGACAGTTTACTGTGCAAACACTCAATCACACATGTGCACCAAAGTAACAAACATGGTAAAAAGACACCAGGCCTGCGCAGAACGTGCAGCACAGTCACTGCAAAAGCTGGAGAAGTGGTCTTTCTAGGGCCAATTGTAAATGCTCTTGGGGCAACTACTGCAAGTACAGTTACAAGATACCCACTATGCCATAAATCATTATAATTTTGTGAAGTAGGGAATTTGTAAGGCATTATGAGCACTTTGTTGGCATGGCTGCTGATGATGAAGAATTGTAATTCGTGTAATTACAATTCTTTGTAATTAGTGGGAAGCTATAAACCACGCACTCATTATGCGATTCGCATTGTGCGATGCCTGGTGTGTGTAATGGTACTTGTCTGCAACGCTGTATTACATCTGCTAACGTGATTCCTTGCCCGTGTAGGGCTTTTTTGCGAAGGTGTTTCGAGCATGGCCCTGTGGTAGAATACTCAACCACCACAGAAAGTGCATGGGTTCAAATCTTGCTTGAGCCCCTATTTTTTTCTTATTGCGCACGGCAGTGGTTACAGACGCCGGCGGCGCCAGAAACTATGCCACCAAAATTGGCTGTTGCTGTGATCTTGTAACAGCGTACGCTGTAAGAGAGAGCTGCAAGGCACACAGCGCACTCACATCCACTTCCACCGAGGCCTCCTGCTTCCTGAACACAAACACGATTACGTAGAAGCTGGAGCCAGCCACGGCCAGCAGACGACTGTCAGCACAAAAGGCCACCTTCTCCACGGCAAAGGGGTCGTCATCCGGCACCTCCTGACTGCCACGGCTCTTGGGCTTCTCAAACACCTTGGAGGTCTTCAGCCGGTACAACACCTGAAGCGTCACTGCAGGCACAAAAACAGTGATTGTACGTTGTTTTAACAGTGAGCTGCACACTCTAAACACAGAATGTTCTAAAGCAGAGACACATATAGGAAAATACATGCATCAAAACACACAATAAGGAGTTTGTAAGGAAATAATGATCCTGCAGAACTCATTACTTCGTATGGCATGAAAGCAGATGACATTCTATAATCAACAAAAACCCAGGAGTGCTGCGGTGAGCTAGTAAAATGAAGGATGTGAAAGATCATGACCTACTGGGAGCAAAAACGCGGTACTGACATCGCACAAACCAAAACAACCCTACAGCAGTCTTTAGGAGGCTTGCACTTAAAGTAAAACTAACAATATATTAGCTAAGTGAACAGTTTCTACCTGAAGACGCATCCCACACCTTTAGGGAGCCATCAGCATGCCTGGAAAAAGAAAAGTTACGAAGATGAATGTACCATCCTTTAAAAGAAAAAGAAAAAATGAAAACCAATTTTCATTTCTGTACTCTGAAATATAAGTACCAGGTCACTCCTGAGCTAGCATGTCCTTACTATGTCAACAAGAGCAATAAGCTATGTTTAAGTTTTAGCAACTTCATAGTGCTTTTATTTCAAGCAATACCAATTATATCCAGCACAAGCATGCACATAGCAAATGTTCCAAGTGAAAACTCGAGGCCTACCCAGTGATGATCACTTCAGGATAGCTGACTGTTGATGTGCCCCACTCACCCCCGCTGATTGGCCACTCCTACGAAAAACAGAGGAAACGAGAGGAAAGGGGGGTCAGAAACAGGAAGGCTCAAGCACAGGCATCTAATGCCGGACAACCTTACTTAGAGTGCACAGAACTTAAATGCAACAGGTTTTCTAGCCCCAGTGTGGTTACAACGGGCAAGTTCTTATTCATAGTTAAGAGCAACTTTTGTCACAGTATAAATGTTGCTTCAGCTTTACTTTGCTTATGGGCCCAGCTTGGTAAAAAACAAGTTATATATCCAGTGCACTATTGAAGCACACCGCTTTTGAAAGTGATCTCAAGTTTGAAAAATCCTTTTCAATGCAAATGTTTTCAGAGCTAGCAGAGTGCTCTCAATTACGCAGCGGTATAACATATAATGCAAGAGATGATATTTAATTAACATATAAGATGATACAGCAGTGTGACATACGTATAAAAGCACTTGGCACGTTTTACAAATTACAATGATAGCGTTGATGTGTTTTACGAGCACTTTTTAAAACTGCTGAATAATGCTGCTTATTGCTTACTTCTCACTGAACTGAACTTGTTCAGTAAGAAATAAGCAATAAGCAGCCTTATTCAGCTGTTTTAAGAAGTGCTTGTAAAACACATCAGGTTTACTATAGTAAACTTCTATAGTAAACCGTTTTTGTACGGCCCAGATATATTTCCATACTTGATCAAGATGGTTAAGATGCAGCCCAAGGAGAAAAGATCTTAGGATAGAAAAGACCGTCTTTCCAGTTCGCTTGTCCTGTACTCAACTCTTTTCACCCTGGGTGGCATCTTAACCATTTTGGTCAAGCATGAACCAACTACCCCACAACACAATTTGACGTGGGCTAGTTCGTATTAGTATAGCCATCATAATGATAGCAAACATGCATAACAACAGTAGAGAGACAAACGAGCAGAGATAATACAGCCAGAGCAATATGCGCACCTTTTCCGAGAACCCTCCCCTCTTGTTGGCCTTGCTGCCCACTGAGTAAAAAGCAGGGATGAGGTCCGTCGGACAGTCGGCCAAGTAGGTACAAAAGGTGACAGGAGATTCATGCAGGTCCATCGAGTAAGGGTTCTGGAAACACGGGTAGCTGCGACCAGGAACACGGAATGTTATACCACTGCAAACTGAGTTGTGGTGTGGAAGAAGCCAGTTTAACACATCCTAAGAACAGACTAGCAAATGCACTAACTAGTGACTAAAGGCGATAGCACACACTAGATATTTACTCCTCTTCGTGTCTCATGCAAAGTGGCCCAGTGAAAACCTAATCATTCAGTGCATAAAGGTATCCCAGTTTATAGATGCTTGTAGTTAAACCATCGGTACACTTGATTAGTCACTTTCATGCGCTCTATGGCACTCTTGCTACGAACCCAATCACCTGACTCAAACGAAGTGCTCAGAAGTACATCCACATTCAAGAAGGGAAATACGAGAGTACCACCTACAAAGAAACCATGCACTTCTGGTCACATGGTTTCTTTGTAGGCTCTTCAAGCAGCTTATCAATCAGTTAAGGCAGGCATATCTCGAGTGGACTTTCATATCACTGCAAACCGAGTTGAACCGGGGTAGAAACCAGTTGAGCGAATCCCAGGCGCAGACTAGCAAAGTGATCGTCAGCTGGGGTAAGGAAGCTGCAATATCGTTCAGTGCGTGAATTTGTTCAAGTAAACGCACACACACAGAACCTGGGTACGTAAAATAATTGTTCCCATTCAGCTGTTGCAATGTCCCCTCGGAAATCCTATGCAAAAGCATAGGGCTGTATTATGCGTACATTGAAAACTTTCACAGCCACCTTCTATATATCTCAAAAGCTGAGTTGCATCCTTGCAAAATGGGGTTCTCCTACAAGCACGACCAGTTTTCACATTGTTAGGAATATTCATGCCAATTTAACGGCACCATGGTGACATATGCTTTGGTTGATGCATTACTTTGGCAGAAGGCACTTAATCAGAAGGGTATCAACGAGGAAAAATTAGCAAGCTGCATGTCCCAAAATGTGGGTGGCTCACACAGAATCTTATCTGCCTTTTGTTTCAGTGTTTTAGTAACCTATCTGCAACACAGTTTTGTGATGCTGTGAAGCATACCAACAGCAAGAAGAGCCAACAAAAAGGTGCCAATGTGTACTACGTACCTCTTGCATTTAACTAGTACCAATATATCAAACTATGCCTAACTATTTTATCATCCCTTTCATATTGAACATGTCTAGATTCGACTGCTGTCGCATTCGCAAATTGACCTTGACCTGAGGCCTGCCCTTGAATTCGTCAAGAAAAGCCCAGTGCTGTCTTTCAACTTATCTGTGGCTTTAAAGGAACACTAAAGTGAAAAAACATTTTTTATTTATTTGTGAATTAGTGAATTATTGTGTTGGTGTATTAGATGCATATTAGTGTATTTGATGCAAGTGAATTAATGCATTAGATGTGTCTTGAGATACACTTATACAGGCATAATAGAGGTAAAAATACAGCATAATTCGGACAAACAGTAGCCTAGTGTTCTGGTGGCACCCACATGCGAAAGAAAAAACGACGCACAACGACCTTGAACACTAAAGTGAAAAAACATTTTTTATTTATTTGTGAATTAGTGAATTATTGTGTTGGTGTATTAGATGCATATTAGTGTATTTGATGCAAGTGAATTAATGCATTAGATGTGTCTTGAGATACACTTATACAGGCATAATAGAGGTAAAAATACAGCATAATTCGGACAAACAGTAGCCTAGTGTTCTGGTGGCACCCACATGCGAAAGAAAAAACGACGCACAACGTACCCTTGGCTTGTGAGGTCAACCACCACTAGATCATTCTGTAGAAGAACAACAACAGCGTAGGGTTCATGGAATTCTGGAAGCAAACAAAGCATCTGTCATTTAAGCCTTCCAGTGATCAGTTGAGTAGGCTCACTACACCATACCGAGACCTCTTGTACTACATCCCACTGATAACTACTTTCAATCCACTTCCATATTATTTCGCTGGATATTATGTCTCGTCTATTTCGCTAGAAAAATGGATACAAAGTTAATTGCGTGCAGAACTGCATGGCAGTGGTTCTTTGCATCAGTTAAAGAAAAAAATTGGAAGTAATTCAACGTAGACCATCACGCATTCACTGACGATAATAAGCTGCCACTGGGTCTTTTCAAACACCACGAGTTGACATATGTCAATGTAAGATCACAAGATGCAGCAATAGCACAGTAAAGTACCATCAAACCGGACACCTTCCTCTCTTGTTAATCCAAGGTAAGTGGTTTCCGCCACAACAAACTTGCAAAGACAGTCACTTAGTCCACATACATAAAAATGCAGCCTGCAGGATCGAACCGGTAAATTTTTAAAAACTTGGTTTTTTATGTTCAGAACGTACCATTTGGTAATAAGAAGCAACTCGAAAAGTTATTATGTGCCTTGGCTGTGTTTGGGGCCTGTCATGCCCAGAGGTTTGTCCAGTTATATGGTAATCAACCAAGGCAACGTCCCACAGTACATCACCAATTGTCAAGATAAAATTTTAAATTCTGGAGTTTTACATTCCAAAATATGGTTACGAGGCACAGTGTGGCGGAGACCTCTTGAATAATTTTTACAACCTGAAGTTCTTTAACGTGCACCTAAATTTAAGCACACGGGCGTTCTTGTATTTCACGCCTATCGAAGTGCGGCCACAGTGGCCAGGAATGAAACCTGCGTCCTTGAACTTAGCGGTGTCAACTGTAGAGATAAATGACAGAACACACACACTGGCCAGACGTACCACTTTGGAATGGGGTTTCACAGAGGGTAACGAAATCAACTATGTTGTGCTCCATTTCCAAAACTGTTGTGGTTTTTCCATGAATAACGGTCAAGGCTGGCGTCTGGCCACTCTTGTCGAAGGGAAGGCCTCCCGAAAAGATAACAAAGGAGTCCCTGGAAGTCAGAAAAAAAATGCGCACGTAAGGAGCGATCCAGGTCCTACAAGCAGCATAAACAAATTTAAATTTAGGATTTGAACATGCTATGCCAGAGCACATTACAAAGCCAAGAGCTGAAATTTCATCCCTGACAGGAAATTTTTTCAGAGCACTTTCCAGGTTCGTTAATAAAGAAACCAGAACTGAATGTTGCAATGTAACCAGCCGTGACATGTTTAATATTAATAATTCTTGGAGTTTAACGTCTCAAAACCCCGATATGATTAAAAGGGACGTCGTAGTGCAGGGCTCCAGACATTTCGACCACCTGGGGTTCTTTAACATGCACCTAACTCTAAGTACATGTGCCTCATACATTTTCGCCTCCATCAAAAATGCGGCCACCGCGGCCGGGATTCGATCCAGCAACCTTTGGGTCAGCAGTCAAGCACCATGACCACTAGATCACCGTGGCGGGATGTGTCCTAGCCAAAAAGCAAAACTAACCAATCTCTAGAACACTATTAATACCAACATCCATCATTACATTGCATTTAGCAACGCAATACTACTAACCACCTATAATGCCATGACGTAGCCATTGCACGACGTCTCAGACTTTTTAAACTAAACGGTGTTCTTATAATTGCATTTAGCCTTTGTGAAATGCCTTATTGCTCAATATTTTCATCATATAAATGTACCGCGCCCCTCACACAATACTCCAAAGAGAAGCCATTGAGAGCTATTCAAATAAACACATACAAAAGGTAGGGCAGAGAAGGGTGCATTTCTTGCCATACACACCACGACTGCACATGAACCTACGGCCAAAAAAAGAGCCACGAGTATGGCTACAACATCTGCACATCGTGTTATCCTTTATGTGTCCTACCCATTAATTCAGCCACTGTAGCTACAGTAACAAGCCATGAGTGGCTCATATTTCCAAATTACTGACTTCATCAATCACAAAGATGACCGATAACCCGCATATCCTGCCAAGACATAACCGATGACACAAAGGAATAAAACATTTCGCCACATTCCACGTCATCTGTTATTATTTGTCGAGAGCTACTGTTATCAGATTTCTGCTTAGGATGCACAACCAGGAGTGAACAGGCTCAAATGTAACAGTGTCTATGCGCCTGCAATCAAAACACTCATAGAACGGCCGTGAGTCTCTCGTCACTTATAAAGCTTTGATTCACTCAATGATATCCATGCAGGTGGTGCTGGAAACTACAAATATGTGTCTAGTTCACTGTCGAATGAGCAAGCCAGAACTACTGTAGTAGGAAACGTGTTGCATGCTCACTTCTCGCCAGCGTCATTATTTTCTTTATCACTTTACACAGTTGTCAACCATGACGGGATATGCTGCAGAAACGGTAAACGCCCGTCACTACATTGATGCAAATCATTGCCTGTTACAGTATAGGAACACTATTAATAAGGATGGCTGAGAAATCATGAGGAATCTTTCGTGTGATCAAATGCCTTCAAGCTTAACAATGCTCTAATTTTACATATCAAAGCTGCGACTAACGAGCATTGTTCTAAATTTCTTACAAGCCCAAAAGACGTGTAATATCACCACAAAATTTCTCAAACATCTTTTACTCTGCATGTAGACTGTACATGAAATATTTCTAAGTAGAGAGCATAGGAAAATTCCTATGCTCTCCACTTAGAAATATTTCATGTTGATAGTAGCTACACGCCAGTGTGTGTGCAATTATAACGTTGGTTACATCTGCTGATAATTACTGCTGTCTAAATGACGATATGAGCGTGTGCTACAAGAAACAGGCGACTGTCTTCAGGCAACTTGATGCTGCAAATTTTATGTGTAAGTGCTATATGAGGTAAAATAGTGCTAACACTATGCTAACACAATGTGACATATCTGTGGCACAGGAAGTCACACTTGTGAACAAAATCGTGCCATTAACTGTGCAATTGGCTTTTTGAAGCAGTTATCAACAGACAAGTGCCAACGGTGGTAGCATCAACTCGCACTCCAGCGCAGGCATTACCGAATCTTAGCTCTGTGCCTAATAACATTCAGAGTTGGCATGGAACAAAGATATAAGGATCCTGCGGAGCCCGACCGAAGATCACAAATCTCCAATCCACTCGCACGGCTCATGGCACGGCACTCAGTAAAGTCAAAGGTTACAGCATGCAAAGCGTATAAAAGCACCCCAGCTATGCGAGACACACATCTTTTCCTGGACATATGGCAGCATGCAAATCATTTCTGTTAGGGTACTTGCATGTCGTGCTTTCCTGTTTAGAAAGGAGAAAAGAAACAGTCATTGTACTTAAGCTATCAATGCAGGCCCAATGACAATAGTATTACAAATTACTATATATCAAATTTGACATCAAACGAAAAAGAGGCGAGAAAGAAGTGCAAAAATCACAGATTGCAGATACGTACGCCCCCCTCACTGTTTTCCATTCCGCCTTGTAAATGGGCTTGCATGGATCAGGCTTGCCTTCTTTGGAATTCCGCACTGAAAAAAAATTAACGAGAAAGAAGAAGCAAACATGACTATATGCACTAGCTGTTGAACATGCATTGTGATGTGATGAACATGTGAAGAAAAATTGAAATAGTTCAGAGTTTTAGCCATTCAAAAAAATGATATACCTTCTTTTACTGTCGTTTAACTGGAGGCAAACTAAAATGCAGAGCTACAACTTTTAACTGGCTATCAAAGCAAAGATATGAATGCAAAGCACATATGCGTGGCACTGCTGCTGAAAATAATAGCAAAACTTAGCCGTCATTTACTGTGCGAGAAATAAGAGCACTATCGTAATCACAGTGTTAACAGTCAGTACTGCTATGTTAATTACAATAGAGTGTAATTAAGAAGTAATATTTACGAGTCAACAAGGACTTTTTACTTCAGTTATGAGATTGAAAACGAGCTGATCATGTTTGTTTCTTGTGCCTTTGTTTGCACATCAATTTGTTCTACTTTATTTCATGCTTGACCCAAGTTGCAATAATATCAAGCCTGGAACCAAATCAGCGATCAGTTAGTATTTAAGTTCACCTCTCCGAGTCCAGGCACATAAGGAAGAATCACACATTTTATGCATCTCTCAAAGGCTGTCCATGTCGCCTGTTGACCAGTATGCTGGTCTGCCTGCAACACTCAGCATCGTCCTGTGTCCATCTTTTCTTGTGTATCGTGTTAGTTGCGCCCCCCTCTACATCATAAACTCAGTGGCTCACAACGAACTCCAGTGAACAGGTGAAGGAAATAATGCACTACGTGAATGCAAAATCACTTGTGGCTGCCTTTGTTAAGCGAATAGGGCCATTATAATGTAACTCAAGTCTCTTTTTTATTCCAGATTTACCATCAGCTTCCCATAATTGGTCGAACTGGTTCAAAATTTTCTTGATTCGCCTCAATCAAGTGGTGACTGGAAACCACACACAAAGTCCCATGATGTCAAAATGACAAGTATATATGTGCAGAGATTATGTAAAATTATGCTGAAGAAACTTGAAGATGTGCAAGATCACTGACGAGTGTTCCCATTTTGAGGTGAAATGGAACATTCCAGTGAAACAAAAAAAAACTGCTCTAAAGGGATTATTTGACCTCGCAAACTGGTTCACTATCCCCACCAGCTATAAGTATCCAGTGCCAGGACAATCAGTGCGCAGCCATCTCCTATTCGATTCAAAATGGGACACTTCCAAGCATTTCCAAAAAAATTTCACTTCTGTTTGGCAAGGATTGCTGTACAAGGATTGCTATTGGTAGCAGAATAGAAAACGAAATGTAATAGTTTTGTTTTATAGTGTCCCAGGCTGCATAAGGTCTGAGACTTGAAAATCAGCAACAAACATGCCTGGGCTACTTCGCACCAAAGCACATGTGCAGGAACTTTCCGTCCCCGTAGCATTAGCCTTTGCAGCCAGAAGAAATTCACCGCTAATATATTAAACCAAGAATTACGGTGCAGTGTGCACTAACCTAATGTAATCAGGCAGTTCAGAATATGCACTTTTCAGCAACATTTATCGGGTCCATGCTAGAGAAAGCTTGCTCTTACCATTCAAACCGTGTGTTAGCACAATTTTCCTTAGGCAGCTGCCCTCCTGAGGTTTCTAGTAGAGTGCTCTCTAACGCACTAACTAAAATCTACAAATTTAGTACAAGCAGCACTCACAAATCCAATTTGTACATATAGCTTTCAAGTTCACATATGCCATGACGTCATGATAACAAAGGATGTCTTGACATCATGAAAATAAGGAAACACAATTGGCCAGGACATTGACACAAATTGAAAGTTAGACGGTGGCCACATTTGCCACTGCATTCTTTGGTTTTCACTAGCTACACAGGCACCGGCACAACCGAGACAATGTTGGCATGCACGACAGATCTCACCATGCGGGAAGATGATGTTCATCGGTTTGGCAGGGACTCGTATGTTCCACGTTGTGAGGCTGCCATCGGAGTGGCTGCACATGAACTGCTTGCCTTCATGATGCCACGCCACAGAATGGAGAGCCTGCGAGGAAAGAACAGCCTCAGTGAACCACAAGCTATCGCCACCATTGTGGTGCAATCTCTTATTGCCGTAAGACAGCATTTGGGACCTTGGCTGCACTATTACAAAGCTCAACGTTCACTCGAATAACTCTCCACAATATTTTTCTCACTTATTTGTCTATTCCTGCATACTACAGCACTTGTTCAAGTTGAATTGACGAGATACTAAGAATGAAGATTAAAACTACGGAAAGATGAGCTAATTGGTAGGGATTCATTTCAGAACAAAGGCTTTCAGACACAGGCACAAGAGAATAGATACAGGAAACACAATCACTGACTATCAACCAAAATGTTGTGCTTTGGTGGGAAAGAAGGCAGACACAAAACTTGTCAGCATAGCTCAGGAAAGGCACATAAAACATGCTAGTTTAAAGCAAACGTGCAAGCAGTACAAGTCGAGTAAAGCACTCTACGGCATTAAATAAGGTTACCGCAATGATATTGAGTGCACACAATTGGGTATTTCACTCCATTGCCGCAAGAAGGCTCAACATGGCATTGCCAGGATGATTAAATGAGACCAAGAGTTGTTAAATGGGCACAGCATTCAAGCAGCAAGTGCGATTCAGGCATGACTGAAAGGTGCACCCTACAAATATCCGCCATAATGTAGAGCCACCATTTCCATTTCTGTGGATTGAGCTAGGGTACAGATGGAGCAAACCTCATGTCTACAAGCCCTTCAACAAATGTAACATTTTCACCGCCTATTCGGTACATTGCAATGGTTATTTAAGCAACCTGACACATTACATCGACAAGCCAACACCTGAATCACATGCAAGTTTTGTTGACCCGAATGGTTTATCGATGAAATTTCCCAAAAATATTTTATAACTGCATTTTAGAAAAAATGTCTACAAGAACCTGTTTCTGGAATCATTCAATAGAACTCGGCCACAAGCTAAACTTTCTTTGCCAATATGACTAGACATATCAATATAAACAAGACACACAACCCATCTAGTAATGTCATGTCACCTCAGAGTGTTGAAACCTTGCTTCGGCAGTACGGCTGCGCAAGTCCCAGAGAACCAATGCTCCCGTCTCAAAGCCGATGAGCAGCTGCACAGAAAAAAATTAACACACATGACATGCAGTTTTGTTACGTAAATGAAGAAAAGTTGGAATAGTGCTATATGGATGTGTAACAAACACAGTTGGATCCGGCTTGTTTGTTGTATAACAAGCACATATTCAAAAGCGACAGACAATACGGTACTAAGCAATGTGATGGCACAAGTAAGGATGCTTCAACCAAAACAGGTAAAAATGGCTGCTCCCACCACAGGTATTTGTAGAGAACTGTCTAGAGGATATCCTCCTGATGAAGGTATGGGAAGCTAAAGTTATACACCTTGTCTCTGATATCACGTTTCCTTAAGTTTTTTTGCTTAAGTAGCCCCTGCTTCTGAAACATGTTTCTTGTTTTTGAGCGTATCATTATGAAACTTTCACAGCTTATGTATTTTTATGTGCTGATTTCAAACATGCAATTATTGTTCTAATACAATATGTAGTTTTGAAACTATTAAATAGTTTTTGTATTGTGAGGAGCAGGCTTTATTCCTAAACTGTGAGAGTTATCAAGCAAATCAGCCTATCACAATAACCTGGAATCAATGCTGTATGCAAAAAGACAAGAATGGATGTTCTAGGCCCATTTGAACAAAAGTTATGGTATTTTGAACATTCCCAGCTTGATCCCAGTTTGACTGAGCTCGACATTGCTGACTTGCCAAGTGTTCAACGCACTATAACTTTTGTTCAATTGGGCCTAGAACATCCATTCTTGTTTTATTGCAAACAGCATTCATTCCAGCTTATTGTGGTATGCTAATTTGCTTTATAACTCTTACAATTTATAAATAAATCTTGCTCCCAACAATATACATGAAATATTTGATATTTTGGAAATAGCATAATGTACTAGAAAAATAATTGCATATTTGAAATCAGGACATAAAAATACATAAGCTGCGAAAGTTTCATAAAAATGTACTCAAAAACAAAGAAATATGTCTCCGAAGCAGGGTCCCCCCTTAAGTTTAGGAAAAGCTGGAAGCTTGATGTGATGATAAATCATCAAGCAAGGAATGATGCTGGAGCCGACATTTCAACAAGACAATTTATCGTCGCGGGGGCAACAAATCTTGCCAAAATTATGGCTTTAATGACAACTTCTCACCACTTGCTTAACTATGCGCTTCTTAAAACGTATTGCTAGAAGAGGAGTGTACTTGATATGGATCAGTATGATTCAAGGGCAAGGGTGAACCCAGAAATTTTTTCGGGGATGGCTCGACCCCCCTTCATATATGTTGACGTGTGTGTCTGTATGTGCACGCACATATATAGTGTAAAAATTTCAGGGGGGGGGGGGTTGAACCTCATAATAATAATAATAATAATAATAATAATAATAATAATAATAATAATAATAATAATAATAATAATAATAATAATACTATCTGGGGTTTAACGTCCCAAAACCACAAAGGTTTTGGGATGTTACGTCCAACCTCGAAACCATCATACTGGCTATGGGACAGCACTGCAAGGTGTGTGTTTCTAGTGCTAGTTCTGCGTGTGAAAGCAAACACTCATCAAAATGATGTACAAAGAATCGTTACCAAAACAGAGCTAAACCTTGCTTAACATTAAGTTACTGCAACTGAATTAAAGACTGTGTTCAAACGGGACACCAGCGAGACAACATACCATTCTGCCCTGCCTACCTTGCTACCATAATTTCCGAGCCATTACTGTTTCCAGTTGCTAAAACCTCGCTGTATCAACTGGGCACCATTTTGAACAACATTATTAATAGAGAAATGTGGGCCATTTCCTACAAAATGCAAGGCTACACCTGGCCTTGGAAAAAGAAAAGAAAAGGAAAGTCAGAATCCGTTTTCCCAGTCACTTGAAGATGGCCTTTTCAAGTGAAAACAAACTAGATATTTCTTTAAACACGGCCCACTTCAAGCATATTGCTGCCCACTACTCGGACACGTGCAATTATTCCACAAATACCAAAGGCCGGGGTTTTATACAAACCCCTTCCACAACAAACTCCTTACACCCCCTACCCCCTAATTTATTTCGGACATACCTTTATACATATAAACTTCACCCCCACCACACCATCAATTAACCATGAGCCCCTGAAACCAGATTACTGGGTACATGGCTACCAGAAGCAGTGTCACAAAACTTCATTATTAGTAGGAATATGAGATATATAAGATGTGCCTAGGTTTTAATTGAGGGCTAAATGGCAAAAGGTTAGGTGTATTCTCAACACATGAAAAGTGTCTAAAAAGGAAAAATGTTCCAGCGCAGTTGCCTCGCGTCCCTCATACCTTTGCCCTTGACCAGAGCATTTTGTCAACATTGCTGAAGGCGTATACTAATATGCTTGTTTGTTTTTTTTTCTCTCTTCTCGCAACACACCAAGATTGTTCGTGTCATACCTCATCACGTGGACAATAAGGACAAAGTACCAAGTAATTTCAAGCCAAGCTCACTAAGTAGTGTAATGCTGGCTTAAATGTGTAGACCTTGTCAAGCTGCAATTAGGCAAGCTAATATGTCGACGATATCGGCACAGCGTGAGTAATGTCTACATCTTTCCACTCCATCTTTGCAACACTACTGACGTGATGTAGTGAGAGATATATAAATGAATCAAAAGACACGCAAAAACATAATTAGCCAAAACAGGCAAAAATAAGCTGTCAGGCAACGACATGTACCATGGAGCATATAAACAACGAAAGAATTGAGTTCTATGAGGCGGATATTGTCTTGCTTTTTCCTACCACCACCTCTTTTCCGTAGAAACTAAAATAAAGCCCTTGATCAGGTCGGTCAGTCAGTCAGTCAGTCGGTTGATAAAATGCTTTGTGCACCTCGACAATAGTATTTGCTTCTAGTCATCGTGTGTGAACAATTGCATGTGTATAACAGGGCCGATCAAGAACCAGTGGTGGTCACCAATCCTTCATAAAGGGTCGCTTCAGGCACTGGGACTGATTTGGAGGGCTAGATTTATCTGCTTATAGAATTCTATTTTTATTCAATAGATTCTTGTTTGTCATCTTCAGCATCATAAATGACATGCAGCCAACGAAACAGACTAACATTTTTTTCAATTTTTCAGTTTTGTTGCAGGCATGCATAGGAGCTCTGTGCAGTGACTCAAGTACACTTCAGTTACTGAAACACAGTTTATTATTTCCCATTTTATGCCCACTTGGAAAAACAACCGGTCACTTGAGAAAGAGCCACACACAATTCATGGCAGGCTGTTGTTTACGTTGCAAAACATAGACACAGCGCTCTCAATGGTTCCTTGATACGAGAACATGCCAATTCAACGAATGCATGTGGCTATGGATGATTTCCACTAGTGCACAAAGGACAACAAAAAAAGTTGGTCAGGCGCCTCACAGTCACACCGGCATCTACTCATCGGGTCAATATGCATGCACGAAACCGCATGTGCATGAGGAAACAGGCCTGAATGTGTGCTCAGCCAACCGCTGACCACAGTGCTTCGGGGCATACACAATGCACAATGTTCTTTTGCAATTCATCTCTGTCAACGTGCAAGGATGAACAAAAGGTTTTTAAAAAGTGCTGCGCAGCTTGAGCACGAAAGCAGCACAGCAACGATGCACCCGCCATATGGTGCCACAGAACAGTTAAAAATATGGGCCTTAAGTGTCTTACGAGGACGATTTTCAAAAGCCTTACAAAGAACATTTGTAGTGCTTCACAGAAATAGGTTTCCTGTGAGCCCATCTTGGAAGCCAAGGCTTCGCATTCACATCAGCTGCGTAAAACAGCTCAGAGAGCTAATTTACTGAAAACTCAATTAATAGCAAAATCTATTGCCTTGTGCAACGAAAACTGTCACAAACAGTGCCAGAAGTTTATTCTTAGGCAGCTGCCAAAAGCAAATAACACCTACCTTTTTTTGCGCAGGAATGCTTAGAAAGACGACAGAGGGATAACAGAAGAGCAGGAAATTGCTTTAAAGCATAATTTTTTATTAATGAGCTAAACATATGCATTCATTCACGTTTACTGTTTTTTTTTCTGTACATACAGTCCATGCCCGCAATGGAGGTATAGCCAAGAATCGGGTGCAATTAGGCTTAACCATGTACTTCAACAGGTGATCAAAGTGTTTCCTCTTGCATCACACAGATCAGAAACAGCGAGTCAGGAATGCCATGTCATGTTAATCACTGCTAACTCTGTGACATGTCAACAAACAAAATGCTATCAGCTCTATTAAAATGCGAAGCTGGGACCTTCGTAGCCCCAAGCTGGCATTCAACATGTCTTGTACCAACGATGTCAGAGCTGCTAACTTGCCCAAGTACTGGGAAGGCTACACAATGACCAGACTTGGCAGTAATGGAATTACAGTAATTAAATTACTCTTTACTGTTATGAGTAGTGTAATGAATTACTTCAAGGGAGAAAAATTGCTCCTTACTTTTCTGATTACTTTTGACTGAAATATAACATGTCCGCCTCCCTTATGGCATAAAAAAAGTCACCAAAAAACAAATGAAAGATAACAAAGACAACTTAATCTGAGTGCCAAACCTCAGGCATGGGAACCAAACAGGCCCACTAGAAAGCTGCATAGCATCCGAATCCAAAGCCTTGAATGATGTTGCTTGAAATAACTTTTGCTGAAGTAATTTCAAAGTAATTTGATTACTTTTCAGAAATAATAGTAATGTGGTGTCATTACTTTTGGCCGCTGTAATTTGCAATGCAATTACATTTGTAAATATTCTAGCAATGTAATAAGTCATTTAACTTAATTACTTTTTAGGAGTAAGTTTGCCATATCTGGCATTTATGACTGCAGTAGCAGAAAATCTGAAGCATGCTATCATGAAGAGTAATGCTTCAATATACGTAACATAAGATGGCGATATATGCCAGTCACATTCCAGCATTTCCCGAGTGAATCGAGTGACATATGCACAAAAGTAAAACAGGAAAATTTAATGGGGATAAACACATGTGCGAGAAAGAAAAGAAGCCAAAGCACTGACCTTATTAGAGTCCACAGGGTTGTCGCTGACGTGAACAACTGCGCCAGGATGAGTCTTGCGAGATCTGCATAGACGGAGCACAAATTCTGTACACCATGACAGCAGGACCACGCATGATCCTTTCTTTACACAATCTTTTGTTTGTGCATTCTCAATGTCTGCACTTTTTGTCACATTAGGGAAACAAAGTGCATCTGTAGTAAACAAAAAGATAACCACATGCAGTCATCTTAGTTATAGAGTGAGCTGGAAATCCTAAAACTCTCTTGGGTATCTTAGAATTTGGCAAAGCACACTCACAATTCTATAGCCTTGTTCCAGTTGATGACATAGCCAGAAAGGGTAAACGATTCTATGTTCACTACGTGCAAATTCCCACGCTCGGTGCCAATGTACAGCCATTTGCTCCTGAACGGCAGGTGACAATGGGTGATCCTAGAAAAAGAAAAGAGACGAGAGATACGGTCCACAAAGGAATTAATGGTCTTTGCTGTTGTCAAAAACAGGCTTGACAGCAGGCACAAGTTTTAACAGTCTCAATACAACAGTCTTTCGCCAGTTGCTCTTTTACTAGTCTCAAATCCAATTTGCCTTCCAGAAACGCTACAGCAAGAGGTTGAGTTTGTGCCTAACAAATAATTACACAGTGCCAAGAGTTCTTAGTGATGCGAGCTTTATACAGGGAGCCCCTATCCACTGTTCACGTGCACACAATTCTCCTAAACAACAGATGGCATAATTCACCATGAGTCAACAAAAAGTAGGCAAATGCTCTAGAAACTTCAGTCTAGGCATTGTCTTAGGCTTCCACTGGAATTTACTGGGGAAACTGAGATCATCTTATATAAAGGCTGGGGCTGAAGCAGTGCTTTCAACATAAACTAAACCAATAAGTGAGCGTGTAGGGACGAAACATGCCCTGCAGTTTTGAGAGAAGGGTAAAAGTTTTCACGGAAAAAGAAAACTCTCCCCACTTCTTTATAATAAAAAAGTAGTTCACAGGTAAATCTGGGAACAGCCGATCTGGTTAAAAACAATGAACACTTCCAATATGTAAAAGCTGTTCTATTTGGACTGGCCTTACAATCTGCTACCACTGTGGTTAGTCCTCCTTATGTAATGCATGCTCCGGTATGGTGATAATCGTAAGATTGAATCTCCAACAAGGTCTGATTATGCTCCAGGCGAAATATTTGCATCTTAAGAACTGCAGAAGCGGTTCACTTTCAAATGTTACATGTGAATAAACACAGACAAAAAAGCCATGTTTATATGCAGTATATTCACAGGAACAGGCCCACCAAAGACCATGATAGAAACCTGTGTGCAGAAGACACACCTCTCCATCAATTTATTATGTTCACTTAACTCTCTACACGTGGCTGATGGCAAGCTGTACCTTTCATGGGTGGGTAGTACAACTTGCAGAAATCACATCGAAGCAAGTGATTTTTCATTGTTATCTATGCCCAACTAAGCAATGCCTAACCTATCAATAAACATTTCAAGAGATCCTGAAACGATTTTCACAATCTCTTACAAACCCATTGAGCCGGTAGCATAGCTGCTTCAGATCATTAAAAGGCTGATTTAAATGCACTGCATAAAGTATGTAATTTATTATAAGGTTTTAAATAATCGCATAACTAAAGATCACAGTGCTACACCAATTCAAGTATTCAGCTGTCCCTTGCTGGGCTTGAGGTGCCATTCTCGTCTCTATTTCACCTTGTGTTCCATCAAAATTTTGTGCTGTTTCCCTTCCTTTTGCAGCTGTCGCTGTTTTATTGGGAAGTGACATTGTTTAGGAATGTAACTCTTGCAACCTATCTGATTGGCTTGTTAACATCTTGAACCAAAGAAAATATGAGTGGCCAGGTTTGTGGCAGCACCTGGTGGCACAGAGATCAACAAGAAAAACACAAAGCCTGGCATCTAAAGTCTGCAGTGGGCCAGCAGAGGATCGCAGAAGACAGCGCTTAGCCCCGACCACTCGACGGAGGAGTTGAGAAAAAGCACGGCTTGAGAGGAGGGTAACCTTTAATCGCCCATAGCTCCCTTGATACAAGATGCTTCGGTTAAATTATGGTGTGAATGATTTACTGTAGTTGTAGCCTAAACATTTATATCATTCTGAAAAAAACTGTGTCAGGGATCCTTTAGGGATGCGATAGCAGCTTAATGTTGATGACACTCCACTATTCTGCATAAATTTTCATGCTGACTTCCAGCTGTGCCAGCCATATCCCGATATTTCAGAATGCTAAAAAAGGCGCCGGTGTACTCCAGTTTAGATGTTCACTAAAGGATGCTAAGCAAAAGCCTTACATAAGTTTGGAGTGACAAATTGTGCTTCCACTGCAAAATTTTTGTCAATTTTACGGTAATATTATCATTGCATTTCGAATTTTGTGTTAAGACACTGCCACCATGCAACATGAAATTAATATTGTTTCTTCATATTTAGGTCCCTGGGGCTCAGGGAAAACTTCTGGAAACTTGTCAAGTTCAGTCTTCGGATTCTTAGTACACAAATGTGGTTTTTCTTTACCAATTGAAAAGACAACTAAGCTGAAGAAGACTAAGCTGAAGAACTGCAGAAGACAAACTTCAAGGGGGAGTCATCACTTTTGTCTTTCCTGGCTCAGGGAAGCTCCTTTTTACAGTGAGAATGGCTCTTTTGGTTTGCAGAACGGTGATTTACAAATGCAGCTAAAATTATTACTTGTTTTTGTTTTTGTCGTTGCCCGTGTACCCCAGCCATTCCAGTGGCGCAGCCCCTTCAAGAACCACCACACCTCTTGAATTTAAACAATCCTCAAATATCACTAATACAGATGTAAAAGATAGCAGAAGAAAAAAAACACTGGGACTTGCCGTTCTTTTTGGAACTTGAGCGTGTGCACCACCTCAGGCTTCTTCTGGCGTAGATTCCAGAGGTGGAGAGTATCATCTGCACACACGCTAATCAGAGCACCCTGAACAAAAAGCGACACGCGGCCGTTAACACCGGACGGGACCGTCGTTATCCACATCCCGCATTGCAATAGCAGCCCTTCCACGAACACAACTTTTCAAAGGACATGCTGAGTAAGTGAAAAAGCCTCACCTCATTCACCAAAAATAAAATCTGTATCACAGCATACTCCAACACATGTTGAATGGTACAATCCACGCCGGGCCGGCCGAACCTTTGAGACGTTGCGAGTCAAGGTTCTGTAGCAAAGGTGTCTGCACACGATCTGACAGTTTGCAATGAAGCACACAAGGCCGTTCTCTAAGATGACAGGAAGCCAAGCTATTTGCTTGTAATTCGTTGTAGAATAAATCGAGTCGCGCAGACACAACCACAAGAGGGGAAAAATTTACAACACAAACGCCAAGTGTCAAAGAAGAAATGACATGCTTAAGCAGTTATCCCTCATGTGACCCGCACATTTGCCAGGTTAACAAGTGACACAGCTATTCCTAAGGATGCACAAATAAGATTCGCGACTACCTTCTTTTCCGCCACAGTACAGCCTTTCAGGTGATAGTCAGCATTTGTATTGTATATTTCTCCTCTTTTGTGTCTGTGCCTGCATGCCTCACTTCCTTCTACACTACACTCTACTTTGTAATTAACCAAAAGGACATTTCGTGCTTTCCAATAAGCATACGATACATATATACAACCCAAATGTACACACTTTTAGAAGATATGCCACAGGTCCGGATAAGGATGTGCTCTCCCAACACATTCCTGCATCGTTTGAGTCGTCCTCAATTATACGCTAACCGTACGCCCACTTTTCTATTTTATTGCAAGCAATCCCTCTTGCCCAGAATGAATCTGGTGTGTGTTTACAAAATCTGGCACAATTATTCAGGAATAAATAAAGTAGATGTGAGAATGTACAAATTCATGCTGTAGATAGAAGGATGTGGTTCGTCTGAAGGAAAGAAAACCTGGTAATTTTAACTCTGCCGCGTTATATGACACATTCAAGAAACAAAAATAACACAAATTAATCAGGAATTTTTAGAGCTTTCATTTCATAGCTAAGATGAATTTTTAATAATTTAAATTCTGGGGTTCTACATGCCTAAATTAAGATACGATTATGAGCTGCACCATTGTGGAAAAATACAAATTAATTTCAACCACCTGGTGTTCTTTAACGAGAACCTAAACCTAAGTAGACGGGTGTCTTGCATTTTGCCAATACCGAAATGTGGCTGCTGTATGCAGCTAATTACAGAAACTGATACATAAATGAATTACATCAAAACATTGTAGAAGGTCGCTATTGCTCCAAAATGTGCAAGGACAAAAGAACAGTATGATGACCTCGCATAAGTGGTGTGCTGATCTACATGCTGCATGGTTCCCGTTATGTTGGCCGATGACTGCACTGGTGACCAATTTAAAACAATGCAAAAAGTTAGTGATGCATCAAACTAAACCACGTTTAGTTTAATACACATTTAGTACACGGGACTAGTACAGCGCCAGTTATGTGTACCTGTCTGTACTTGTGTAATTTTACGCTACAATTTTTCTTCAAGAAATAAACTTCACGCCTTCCACTACCAACTAATTTAGTTCTGTGAATTTGAATTTAAGTTTTGCCATGTTTCTTGCACCTCCGGAATCTTATCTGTACGGCTAAAGAACAAGCAAGAATGTTTTAGTTCTTTAGAGAGTGCTATCAATTGTACAGAATGTCGATTTCATGTGAGAACTCTCCACAGAAACGTTAACTGTGTTGCGTTTAGCCCATTTGAGAAGTGCCTATCCAGTCACTTAAGCTGTACTCACATAATGGACGTGATCATGGACGAATCAGTCCCGTGACATGAGACGTGATTCGGATGTATCAAGTATCTCCACAGCCAGCATTCACACAACAGGGGAGAATTCACGCTACACGCAAGGATTTCGGCCTTGCTCCCCGAGGATCCCAACCATGATTTGGGCCCTCCGTCGTTTCACGAATCGCTCTGCGCGAACCGAAGAGGGAACACGGAAACAGCTGATGCATGGTGACGTAATACGCAATCTGCAAGCTCGAATCGCGATTTCGTCCGTCGTGTGAATACAGTTTTAAATACACCAGATGTAAAACATTGTGAAACCCTATGAGGAAAGGTATAAATTCACTACATGACGATGTAATGACATCGACAGTAGACTCAGTTATCAACCTTTACACTTGCATTTTCCTTAGCGCCGTACTCGTACTTATTCAGACATGCACGTCTGAATGCGTTGCATCACGATGCATGCAACGCATTTTAATCATTTTGATCAGTGGTTTTGCATCTGCACACTATCTCGACTTGCACAGTAGGCTGCACAGCATGGCTGTTCAAGCAGAAGAGCAAGCTTTAGATTGAGTATGCAGTACAGAAAAAAAAAGAAAAATTCAAGAAAGAAAAAAATTGTAGCATGCTGTTTCAACAAAAACATGGGTAACAAAAGAAAATATACACGTGACGAAAATTATGTACGCGAATAATTCCTGGCCTGGTTAATGCAAGTGAAACAAGCCTGCATACGTAGGCATCATTTAGCTAGACATACATAAACTAAGCTCACCGTTCAACGAAACAAAAGTCTTGGCACCTCTAGCTCACATAACATATACAATATTCTCAAGGTACCACGCTGCGGATATCTTTATTGCTGGCTGTTACAGCATGTTACGTTTCTTGCTGACCCAAGTGGTAAGCTACTATGTGTGCATACCTACCGGATCTGACAACCACTGCACTCTTGCAATGCCGTTTAAATGAATGCTCCCACATCAAAACAGTATTAGGTATAAATTCAGGCTCAATCCTGAAAGACAGTAAATTATTTGAAGATTATAGCATGAAGCCAAGGGGGAAAATAAATGTGCAATAAGAGCTAGGAAACCCAGGACTTGGCATATCAATTTCTTTTGTGATGAAATTAAGCGTGAACGCCTCTTGATGCAGCTACTGACTTAAAGATCTACACTGCATTTCATTTGCTACACTGAGCAAACACTACATCACAGTCAAAAAATGTTTTTACAGTCTTACTGGTTGACCTATGCCTATGTAGGCAGTTCTCCGAAACAACAGGTGGCATGTATACCGCTTTAAAGTTTGTTGGGAAGGGAGACTAACTGGCCTCATGGAGTTGATGTGATGCAAAACACTGGAGCATTTGTCAAAATAAATGACGTTACGAGTGACAGATGGATGCCGATCATTCACACATCAGTGCAAAGGTATACAATGGTGCTGACACTTTAATGGTTCAAATGTGTCTGACCATCTAAGCAACGTATAAGCAATAAAACTACAGCAACCACAAATCTCTTTCAACGTGCTCTCAACAAACGAAGTGTTCATTAATGACACAGCACAAACTGTGAAATAAAACACACAAGTATTTATTAAATCAAGACAAAAGGCATGAACACAAGGAAATCATACAACACAAAGGAGTATGAACAAAACAGAGCAATGAAAGAGCAATAAAACTCACAAACTGAACATAACAAACTGCAACTGCATGCTTGGGGAACAAAGTATGTGGTGCAAAAAGAAACCTTGCTCAAGTACAGCCAAGTGGCGATGAAGCGTACCAAACAATACCAAACACAAATGTGCTATTTGTGCTTGAAACAGAGTGTCAGCATGCACCTGAAAGTAGTGTCAATTTCTACGTAACTCGTGCTTGCACACAATGGACATCTGTACTAAACGTTACAGCCGACACCATGCCACGCCTAAACACGCCCACATAGTGAACTTGTATTCGAGATTAAAAAATTCATCCAGCAATTTTTGTCTGATGCTCTCTGTACTTGACTGCACGTGTTTACTAACCCTAGCACGATGCAAACACTTGTGATTTTTCAAATAGTGGCAGCGCCCCAATTACACAGTCCATGAGTTCATCGACTTGTGGCATGGAAAAACAAAGAAAAGGTGTGTAGCAACATCTATAATGGCCATTGGATATAATTCACAGAAATGAACAAGATTGCAGCGATTGTATGTGCCTAAGATTCCAACACCACCATGAAAGGTGTAATCATGTTCAATGTGTCTTCTGCAACGGCTAAAACGGCAGCACTGCTCTGATGCGGCAAGTTGTAAATATTAAAATATTGCTGTGCTTATCTGAAGCGCAACCCCTCACCTGGTCGTTCAATAAATACAGAAAGTATGGACGTACACACTGAAGGATACAACCTCAAAGAGCCATTTTTTGTTCCGATGGCAAGTATCCGTTGCACGGGATCAAATGCCAATGCCGTTGGTTGGAAAGGAAATCCATGGCGTACAGTCTGCCAGGTGCGAAAAAAAAAAAGGAGGAAATTTCGTGAGTGCATTAACAAGTGGGCCAGCCTTCCTCTGCTACTTTTTCTCGCAGCAATTATAAAAATCAAGGAAATTCTAATTTTTCAAAGACAGCACACGTTGCCATTATATCCGTCTCTTGGCCCAATTTTGGCTGCCCAGCCTGCCTAGTCATGTACCAAGTACAAAATGGCCCATAAATCTTGAAGCGTCATATGCACACCTGTCCACAACAAAAACACGGGTGAAACTGATCCGAGGGAAACCTTTGCATGTAAATGTGCTTGATCTAGGCTTCGGAAACCCGTTTTGGGTACAATAGAGAAGTGTTGCCTTTTTCAAAAGCCACAGAGAATTATATAAGCTCAGAGCGTACTATATGACGACTTCTATATAATGATCTGTTTTGTTTTTTATGAACTACAGTGACAATCCTCTATGTGCAAGTCCCAGAGAAACCATGGTGCATCGTGTTTCAAATAGGTAATTTACAATACTCACGGTTAAATTCTGCTCATTTTTTTTTCGTGCACTACACCAAGCTAGGAAAATACTGAAGAAATTGGAGAGCTTTTGCTAACATACTTGTGACGTACGACGAAAACAAACTGAGAAAGAAAAGGTCGTGACCTCCGCAATGATTAATGTGCTTTTCAGGAATGCAACCAATCTGCGTCACTTGCGCTGCATCTACGACAAATAGCTAAAAGGTCGCGAGACAACTACTAGCACGTTCGCTGGTCCTGGAAACAGGATTTTGGTGGCCGGGTCCCGCTATTTTGCGCGAGCTGAGCGGAAATTCGGGCACAACTTAGGGAATCTCGGCAATATGGTGTTTACATTTCCGAATCAGAGATGCTCTCGTACAGCCGCGCAGAAACCGCGACTCCCTATTCGAGATCGAACACGGTTGGCGAACGGGAACCTACTTACTGCGACACCAAATTCGATAATCAACGACCGCTCCTGCCCCGCACGACATTTATAACATCTGCGGCCGCCCTTTGCGCGTTTACGTTAAGCACGTAAGGGTCATGCCGCGTTGGAAATGCCGATCTAGAAGCTGTCCGCGTAGGCACTTGTATTTCACGTGTGACGAAGCGGTAGAGTTCTGGTCAATACGGGTCGCAACGATATACACGAGTGATATAGAACTCCGCGCTTGTAACTGATTCCATAAACATAAACCAGCGAGATGCGCAAACCGAAACAAACCACCGAACCTTGGAGACGCTGCACAAAAAATCTTGGCATTAAACGGTACGGGCAAGGCACAGGTAGCGTAGTAGCCTCGCGCATATAACACGGATTCGTGTCTTACTGACACGAGCGAAGTGAGAGGTACGCAACATGCCAAATACAACACGCGCAGGCCGTTGAGGTCAGTGTGATGTGGCCGATTTCTTTTTCATTTTTTTTTTCTAAACATCGCCGTCTTTCACAATCGCGACATCAGAGCCATACTGCATAACTACGGGGGCCGAGCCATTGCCGAAAGCCAAAACTGTACGGAGTGCCACTTAAAACGCGGATCTAATGCAAATCCGAGCATCCCTGCGTGCACGCGTAAGCCCGAGCGCAATCCATGCGTTCACTGTGGTAGGCGGATTCTTGTCAAGCACACAACCCGCGAATGAAATGGCCGACTCCCGTCATAACACAAATCACACCCCCTTTTTTTTTTTTCGGGCCGCTGCGCGCACCGAGAATCAATTATGTCCCCGCAACGATCGTGCGGTTGCAGTCCGTAACGGTTCTCAAAAGATGTTGTGTTCGCTTACTCTGGAAACCTTAAAATGTTCCGGTCGGAGCGTCTCTTCGACGTCGGCTTCTGGTTTCACTGGTTGGGTTACCGAGGACCGTAGCCCATCGAGAACACCCTTGAAAAATCCAGACTTTTTCGTATCGGATCTAGGCATCCCCGGTGAAGATGCGGCCTCGTTATCCTACTGGAAACATGAGTACGCTGCACTCAGTGCATCCGAAAGCAATGTCTCGAGTAAAAGGATAAAAACAAAAAACTACGTGGACACAGCCCGACTCGCGAAGCGTGAACTGTTACGGAAAAAAATTCACTCGGTTTCTGACAGGGGTCGCTGGGTGCGCTTTCTGCGTTGTCCAATGGGCGCGACGCTCCTACCACCCGGATGTTAGTCACGTGACTGTTCGGCTAGTTTTGGTATGCAGTCAACGCCGAAAATAGCGCGCGTACGCGAGAGGAAGGCGTTTCTTTCGCGTTTTACGCTTCTAAAATATTGACTAATGTTAGGAGAGGTACACTACGAGAGCTCAAATATAAACTCTGACAACCTGAGCCGCGCAATCATCTCTTGGAATCGAGACTTCAATACCGAAACTAAACCAGAGCGTCCTTGATGCAGCATTTGGGCGCACTCAACGACACATTTCCTTGCATAACTCTCGGATTCTTGCTCAGCCATGCGATTCTACACGATGCATAATTGTCTACCGACCTAGGAGAGAGAGGAAAACACTCGCGTGGCTCGCGGTTTAGAAAAGTGACGTACGCGGCAGCCATGCGTCCAGCGCACTCGAAAAATTGAACTCCGCGGAACGGAATGCGGAATTGCGTCGAGATCTTGAATACCGCGAAAATTCAGATGTAATTAGTTGCGCCAGAATTTTTTCGTGAAAATTTGTAGAAACTAGGTATCATTCAACAACTTAGATGCATGAAACCCGCAGATGTTTATATCGAATATTTACTTATTTTTAGCAGTTGTCTGTGGAAATACTATAAGGGGATTCACTCTTTAAACCACTGCCTAAATCGGTGTGCATATTTAATGAAACTCAAATGACATTCTAGCACCGCTCTTTTGGGGGGAATAAATTAGCGTGTTCGAAAAGCGAAACCTGAAAGCAATGTGTGTAAGCGCGCCATATGCGAATCAGCTTAACCGGCTTAACCGCCATGGACGCTTTCCTCATGTTGACTGCGATCCCTTTTGTACTTTGAGGAGCACAACACGCTTAATTAACAAAAATTTCCTATCTGGTACTATGTTTTATGCTTCTTTAAATCCTACACGGTCTTCGAAGAACGACGGCTCACTCTCCCAACGCAATGAGAGGGGAAGTAAAACGTATATATAATATGTAGCATCTGTATATGTAGAATTTTTCGTGGATGTTAAATAATGTAGCTGAAAAACTGACAAGGGCAGTTTAAGTGACATGACTGTTGCGAAACAGAGCAGCTAACCGCACGTTTGTACATTCGATTTTTTTTTTTTTCGATCCTAGTTGGGTACTCCAATTAGAATTCGTGGAATTTAGTAGTAAATACTGACAGCAAGTTAGCTATGGTTATGCTTTCAGTTAAGTCGTCCTTTCTGTATGTGTGCATTCACGCACGATGCGCGTCTGCGTGACGCCATGCGTGCATTTGTGCAAGACGCCATTCCTTCTTTCCTATTGCGACGTGCATCAAGTCTGCTAAATGTGTAGTACAGTTACTGGGCCACCACGTTCTCCGCGCAAAGCGTCTCATAGTGACTCGTGCGAGACAATCACACAGCGCGCGACAGGAAGCACTTCCGGCTCTTGCATCTCATGGTTAGTCTTTCTTTATCTCTGTTTCTCTGTTTTACATTAATTCATTTCTTTCTTTTTTTAACTAAAGATGGAGGCGGAAACGGACAGGGTTACGATGCAAGTGCTGGAGCGTGGCGGTACTAGAAAGAAAGAAAGAAAGAAAGAAAGAAAGAAAGAAAGAAAGAAAGAAAGAAAGAAAGAAAGAAAGAAAGAAAGAAAGAAAGAAAGAAAGAAAGAAAGAAAGAAAGAAAGAAAGAAAGAAAGAAAGTGGACGATGTGTCGACAGTGACGTTTCCGTTCCACCGCATCAGCTAAATGGAAAGAAGTGTACGCGCCATTCGCAAGCAGCGAATGCGACCGGACTTTGTGCCGTCGTGCGTACCCGCAGTAGATAGTCCATCCGCGATCCTTCTAATTAAAATGCACGTGGCGACCAGCGTTTGTGGGAGGTGTGTGTGCTGGGGGATGGGGGTTGGGGTTAGATTAGTACTTTACAAGAAAACAATTATCGGTACCGGTCCACTGATACCGAACGATGTGTTTTTTCTCGGCGATGTTGCACTCATCTGACCACCAGTTTCGTGCAGTACACCGAAAAATTCATGAGCCGTTTTACTCTGTCAGTACGGATGACCAGCGAAGCTGCGTAGCACACGTCACAGTGGCGACACAGAATTTTGACGAAACGTAGAGAAAAATCGCTGAAAGTCCCTTTTAAATTTAGCGTATATGCTCACTTCAACCTCGATTTGCGTGGGCCAGAAGTGCAGTTCGCAGCTTCTTTATTTATTCATTTAGATATTTGTTTACTTACTTATCCACTCGCTAATTTGCGTATTTATTTATGGCGTGCCGCGTGCGCTTGGCATTTCGTGCACGATCTTGAGGAGCCATTCGAGCAGCATTATTCACTTATTTATGTTTTTTTTTTTTGCCCGCGGACAACATTCTTAGTGGACCAGTGGTGAGTAGTGAGATTTTCCCAACTCCTGTGCCACATACTTGCCAAGGCCTTTCTGCTGAGGTCGTCACTGTTCGCGCAGTTACGAATGTTCTAGTTATATACAGATTCGATGCAAAAAAAAAAAAAAAAAAAACGGACTCTGCTTTAGAAAACGAGGAACGGTAACTGTAGGGAACCTCTGCAACTGACATAACCAGGGTAGCACCGCTTCCCTGCTGTTGAGGGGCGATTATTGGAAAAGAATCGTCCTAAAAAATTAGCCACGGATCGTTTATAGTATATATGGCTAGGAGCAGGCAATAATTAGTCGCGGTTCATTAGCCATAGTTGAGAAATCATTCATCAGCCCTTAGGTGTGTCGCAATGCAAAAGCAAACAGTTGCAGAAGCAAGCTTCTCCGCACAAAGCCTATTATTACGGAGAAGCCAGCTTTGCGGAACGCTCTGCCACTTGCAAACGCACGCGCGCAGGAACAAGTCGTGATGGGGCGCATCAAGAATATGGCACGCAGAAACTTCTCCTTTTAGGGGCGAAGCTCCTTAAAGCGGCACCCATTCGTCCCTCGTAGTGCGTAACCAGTCGTAACGCTAGTACCATATCTTGACCTCCAAGGTGGTGCCGGTGGGAGATTTCTCCTGTGCGTTGTTGAACAATAAAAAATTCGCAGCGTGCGCGTTAACTAAAAGAGCAGCCATTGGCATGTTCCAGTAGGAAACGTTAGTAGAAGTAGAAGTGTAAGTGTTAGCTAAAAGCCGACTTCTTCTGTCTCTCATTCCCATTAGCAGCCATTGCTTACCTCCAAGGTAGTGCCTGGTGAGATTTCTCCTGTGCGTGATTAAACAATAAAAATTTTGTTCAAAACGCCGTTGATTGATGAAATAAACCAACGAAAGACGCCAGATGTTTTCCAAAAGCAAAACGAAAAGACGCCAGATGTTTCTAAAGCAAAACGAAAAGACGCCAGCTGCTTAACGAAAGACGCCAGGTGTTTTCTAAAGCAATGCTTTTCTAAACAATGAAAATTCACAGCGTACATGTAAAATTAAAGTGAGCTGCAAGTCGTCATAACTCTAATCGAACCTTTAGTATAAACGCGCCCGATCTCACGTCGGTGATGATATACTGGGCAGAATTCACGTAAGATTCACGGTTTACCGATGAACCTCCGCAGCTTCGCCCACTCATCATCATTCACTCCGTGGATATGCTGTGATTTTTTTCTTCTTATTCTTCTGAAAAGAAAGAAAGAAAGATGTTTTTAGGCACAAATGGAGCCACGAATGGAAAGCAGGGCTGCACCATCGAATCATTCGATGGTACATACACCAAACAGAAACAATGAAGTCCAGTAATGTCGCTTCATTTTTCGAAAACAAGATTGCCGTTACTTTCGTGGCAGGATGTCTATTGCTAGAACAAAAAAAGAAGCCCAAGCTTTCTTTAGTGAACTCGCCAAAAGCCTATAAGCGCCGACGCGTCTGTGTGACGTCATGGAGCTGTTATTGCGACCGATGGAAATGTTCGCGAGTCGGAACAGTTACGCCGCGACAGGGAGGAAAGAGACAAGGCCGTCTGACAACGATGCGTCAGTTAAGTCTTCACGTTTTTTTTTTTTTATTATTATTATTACACCACGCGGGCGCTCGCTTCCGACCCACTTCTGAGCGTGCGTAATCGTGATCAGGAATGAACACTTCTTACCCGCGGAGTGCCTATAAAGGAGGCGGGGGCGGTTCACATCCGCCATAGACAAGCTCTGGCCTCGCAAGGACAAGTATACATGCAAACAAGCACGCGTTCGAATTGCCGGCAAACGAATGATAGGGAACGTTCAAAACAACGCCTAATTTATCGTCGCTTCCTAGGACTATAGATTTCACTGTTCCCGATTCATTATACCCTTGAGCGACGGAGAATGTCTGCCGTCCAGAACTATATATGTTCAGTGCAATTTTATCGCTAAATTCTTACATTTTTATTAGCGTGCCAAATTTCGTTCCGATTCGTGTTAATCATCAATTCATTCACCGCATGTGCCTTTTAATCAGGGGCGTAGCCACAAATGTTTTTCGGGGGGGGGGGGGGGGTTCAACCATACTTTATGTATGTTCGTGCGTGCGTTTGTATGTGTGCGTGCATACAGGGTGTTTCAAGAAATGTGTCCAACCTTCTCAAAAAATCAGGAAAATGCGATATTTGATTGCTGCCTTCAGAATTGGTTTTTCTGTAGTGGCAGGGATTTTAAGATGGTTAAAGAAATTATTAGGGAGTGTAATTAAAAAGTTAAACTAATTAACTTTTTAATTAGCGGAGTTAGATGGTTGTGTCAAATGAGAGAATTGAAGTCCTTAATGTCAGAAACCCAACCCAACTTTGAGATTTCGAAAACGTGGCATCTAGTAACAATTACGAAGTAATGAAATTCAACCAAATTCAATGGCGAAACCTAAACAGAAACATGGAAGAACGCCACTGCCATATTCTTCTGAGACGTCCAAAATAAGTGAATGACTTTTTCTGTAGCGCTAGGCATCTTAAGATGGTTAGAGACATGACTTGAGACAGTAATTAAGAAAGTTAAATTAATTAACTTTTTAATTAGTGGAGTTAGGTGACTGTGTCAAATTGGGAAATTGAAGTTCTTAGTGCCAGAACCCATCCCAACATTGAGATTTCGAAAAAGCGGCCTCTAGTAATAATTATGAAGTAATGAAATTCAACCGAATTCGATGGCTTTCGCTGTTGAAAGCCGTTGCATTTGGTTGAATGTCATTACGCCACAACAATTACTAGAGGACGCTTTTTCGAAAACTCAAAGCTCGGATGGGTTCCTCGCATGAAGAACTTCAATTCTCCCATTTGACACAATCACCTAACTCGACTAATTAAAAAGTTAATGTAACTTTCTCAATTACTGTCCTAAATGATGTCCTTAAATACCTTAAGATTCCTGCCCCTACAGAAAGAGCAATTCTGAAAGCCCCGAGCAAATATCGCATTTTCCTGATTTTTTTTTAGAAGGTTGGACACATTTCTTGAAACACCCTGTATATGCGCAAGCAAAATTGCAAATTGAAAAATTCCGGGGGTGGGGGGGTTGTTAAACCACTCTCCCCTAGGCTACGCCCCTGCTTTTAATTATATTTTAACTATTCAATCATGGGGATATCTACCAACACCTACACGACGGTGCGGGTAATTTAAGTATATAGCCTACTTAAATGATCGGAAGCAGCGTACAGTTACGAGCAATGTGAGGTGCAGCACCCGATTTAGCTTTTTACAAAACTATCACCCGCGGCCTATGTATTGCAATATGGCACATTTATAGTGCAAAGCAAGTAGATTAATTTTTATGCTAAACAATACATCGAACATATTAATGCGGCTCAAGCGATTTCATTCGATCGTTACGAACCCGTGTTACTAGTGTAAAACGTTAAATTGGACTTTACTGCCTTATCAGCTTATCATCTTCACACAAATTTCGCAACGCCATTCTATCTTTGTCCACACGGTTCAATAAAACACCTTAGGTCGTTGTTTGCCCCCTTGGTCCCATTCTTAAGTTGCCGACACGGGCAAGCTCTGTCCGCATGGTTCAATAAACGGCGTTATCTCGTTGTTTGCCTGCTTCGTCCCAAGTTTTAGTTGGCGACGTGGGCAGGCCATATACGAAGCCAACCTACGTATATACGCAACATCTCACTTCCCCGATGTATTGCTACCCATATATTGGCCATTAGGGGGGGGGGGGCGAAGGTTCATCGCAGCGGCCCCTCCCCTACTAAGTCAATGTATAGGGCAGATTTTGCGCCCCCCCCCCCTCTTAGGTGACTAGAAGGGTCAATGTACGGGCCAGATTTTGCGGGCCCCCCTCTTAGGTGATTAGGGGGGCGCCCCCCCCCCCCTGCCCCCCCCCTGTGCGCACGCCTATGGGTCTCTGAACTTTTTCAAGGACGAACCAAGGAAAGCTTGAGGTGCTTTATGAACGATGTAGACTAAAATAGAAAAAAAGCGGGGAGCGCAAATTGAAGAAAATAAATTGAATTACTTCGACACCCTTAGCAGAAACGACGTATGCGCTTTTCAGATACGCATCTGTAAAAGTCGATATTTAATAAGACTGAAGAGGCGAACGTATATGTTGCAGTGACGTAGACAGAAATTTGTTTCGGGCGAGGGGGCACGTGCCTGATGTGCCACCCCCTGGCAACGCCACCGATAAGCTGTCAGCCTGGCGATTGTTCCATGGACTATAGCATACGGGACTGTGAATTTAGGAGTGCACGTTACTCATGTGTGACCCACGGGAGACGACAGCTCTGGTGTCAGTTTGTGCAGCCGTCCGATGACAACGAATTAAATGCACACGAGAAGGTCGTATATATAACTCGAAATTATTTATATAGCATGTCCACAACGCGGCGACTTACTTTGACTCGTTCAGATGCTGAACTTCATTAATTGTTGACTGTGCATTGCTTTAGTTGCAGGAGGAACTTGGTTGAAGGCAGCCGTAGGGCAAACACTTCGGAGTTCAAACACTTCAGAGTTTGCATTGCCTCGCTGGCAGCGAGGTTGTCAGCAATGGGAACTCCGCAATAGGCAGCGGTTGCTGAGCCTAGCGCAGTCCAATGATAAAGGATATTCGCACAGTCTGCAAGTTGGTAGATAGAAATGTTTGTGAACGTGGAAACTGGGTGGTGGAAACCAACCACCTATAGAAGAGCGTCGAGAAAGCGCGGCACCATTTAGCCCGAATAAAACAAAACAAAACAAAAAAAAAACACCGTTTAGAAGGCCGGATTATAGTCATCCCCGATGATTTGCGATCACTGTACAATCGCAATATGCGGCTTTTTTTTTTTTTTGCATAGTAACGGCACAAATTTTGATATGGTCAGTGATATTTACTGCCTTTATAAGTGGACTGCGCTGTGACCCAATATGGCGAAGCTCTATAGCTTTGCTGTAGGAATGGTTCGAACGAGACTAGTTCATATCACACAACAGCAGCTGGTTATAAAGGATTGCACCAGCAGTCACACGTCACACGACAAGGTTTCACAAGCTGCCGAAAAACCTCGAGGAGAAGTCGAAGTTCGACGGCGGAGGAGGAACTGGAGGAGGCGTCTCGGGGATGTGGATGCCCTCGGTCTCCAGAAGCCTAAGCCGAACCTCCATGTCCAACAGAATACCCATGTCTCCACGCGCTTCGATGCTGCTCGCGGTGTTGCCTAGTAGGACGTCCAGCCCATCCAGCCACCGGTTGAACACCTTCGCGTTGGGAGCCACCAGATTGAGCGGCTGGCCATCGCCACAGACCACAACTGAAAAAGCCAGGTCTACGATCTGCCTGGCTGCCTTGCGCGCGTGAGGGCAAGACGCGCCAGTGTTGATCGCTTCGATGTCCGATACCAAGATGCTCTCGCACAGTTCCTCGATGTCGACGTCCTCACAGGTGGCGTTGCAGTCGCCGTAGTGAATGGCCTTTAAGTTGCGTGAAAGCTTGACGAAAACGTAACCGTCCTTGATGCGGTTCCCCTTGGCTCCGAACTTTTGGAACCTGGCTCCATTGCAGAGAACGTTGATACGGTTCTCGTTCACTAAGGAGACGATTTCGGCGCGGAAGGAATCCCTCAGCTGGTTCACGGCTCGAGACTGTCTCTCGGACGCTTTGCGTTCGTCGTTCTCTCGCTGCAGTTGTTTGAGGATTTCCGAGTAAGGCAGGGACGAGAGCGTCGTGCGGAAGCCGTTGATGTCCAGGCAGTGGGGATTGAGCCTGAGCGCCCGCACAATCTGCTCGTTCACAATGCCAAAGACCTTGCGGATGCTCGCCTTCGACGCCTTCATTTCGCGCCACGTCTTGAACACGAGTAGCATGCACACGCTGAACACTTCCTCGAAGAAGCATTCGTGGGAGAAGTACATGAGCATGAACGTGCCGTCGTCGCCAGCCGGCTGGCCGACCCTGAACACGCGGCACAAGAGCTCGGTCAGCAGGATGCTGCTCTCGACCAAGGGGCACATGTGCTCGGACGAGCTGAACAGATTCTCCTGAATCGCCGTGGTAAAGCTCAAGTTGTACTTGTCGGCGAAGTACAAGAGGTTCTCTATGGCAAGTCTACCCGCCGGCTTCGCGAAGTCATTCAGCGGAACACTCACGTCCTCGAGTCCCATGGCGGTGTGGTGGATCGACAGGCGTCGTTTGCAGTCCAGCTGCTTATACCTGGCGTCGTCCGACTTCAAACCGCTCTGCGCGAGCTTCAAGAGAATGTCGACCTTGCCATTCAGAGCTAGGTCTTCGGTGTCGACGCTGGCATTCCGTAGTCGCTCGTACAAGCCGAGCATCTGGGCTTGAAAGACGTGTAGCGCGTGCGCCAACTCCGCATCGACTTGTCCGTAGTTCTTCAGCCTCGTCCACACGACGCTCTTTATTTTCCAGTTACTGATGGCGTTCTTAAGGGCGTCCCTGTTACCAGGGTTGCCTTGAGCGAAGAGAGCGTTCAATAGCATGACGCAGTTCCTCATGACCACCACTGAACCTTCCTGCATCAACAACGCATACCGCTCCCAGGGCATGCCCATGAAAACAGTTTCATACGCAGACGGGTTACTCGTTACCACACATTCCAGCGCGCTGAGGAAAACTTCCACGTTATTCCAATCTGTTCCGTTGGCACAGTTCGTCTCCTTTAGTATCCTGCTCAAGCACTTGTTCGACAGTATCTCCCACGTTATCAGGCTCTGATCGATCAAACCCTGAAGGCACTGAATAGCTCGGCAAAGCAGATTCCCTTTGTACACGCCCACTTCGATCCAGTTCACAATGCTCCTGTGGCCGTCGCGGGCGATGAACATGACGGCTGAATCGGGATCCGCAGCCAGGATCAGCAGCGCCTGCAAAGCTTCCGCTTTCTCGTCCGGTGTGCCGGAGCTGAGCTTCTCGACGACCTCGTTCTTGTTCATCGGCATCCGGACCAGTTGGAGCATGTCGCCGTTTCTGATGTCCTGCCTGTTGGTGTCGAAGACGTACACTTCGCTGCCGTCGTACTTGATCGCGTAGAGGTCGGGGTCGGCAATGCCTACGTCATGGCACACGTCCTCGACGATGGTAGACAGTGGCAGATCTAGATCAAGATCGAGCAGCAGATCTCCACGGGGTGTCTTGACGCCGACCTTCGCCCGCCTCCCGGGGGCGGCTGGCTTCGCGGCAGAAGCCATCGAAAACAGCGAGACGCGCCTAATCGGCGTGACACTACGCTGTCATATACTCATCTCGGGCAGCGCCGATTATCCATCCCCCCACGCGGCGTGGACTTCGTTCTGACGCTCCTATCGGGGCCGAGCTTCCTTATCGGCAGCGCGCCGAGGTTTCGCCACAGCATCGGCCGCTCGTTCTAACGTCAGCGACGCCAGCGAAGCGCGGAGAATATCGCTTGTATCGGTGTCGGAGCCGACGTAGTAGAATCATTCGGCACGGCGCGTTCCAGTGCGCTTACAAGCGCGATCACGTGTGCCTTTGCAGTCATGGACCACTGCGTACACCTCCGACGGCGCGCGCTGCGAGGCGCGCAACGCACAACACGGAATTCCGTAGCAGCTGTCGCTCGACGAGCACGTTTAGCGGCCGCTGCACCACGTTCCCGGCGAGGCCACGGCATCGGGCGTCCGGTGTGTTCGATGGCAACGTCGAACGATGGGCCGCCAGCAGCGCCTGTGCTGGGACCTCTGAGACAACACCGCGCAACGGCAGCAGAAGGAAAGTTGCGCCGCTGCCATCACACCACTGCCGTAGTTTGCTGTCGGCGCAACGTCACTTACCTGACAAACGCGCGTCGTGTACGGAAAAGGACACCCGAGACGACCTCGGGAAACCCGACCACGGGGGAGTGAGTCGACGGGGGGGAGAGAGCATACGCGCGGCACACTCAGCGCACGTTCGTTGACGGGAGCGGCAGCGGTGCCGAGGCGTTTCTCGCGTAAGCACGCTCGCTGAATGCGTCGCGCATTTTTTTAATTTTTTATTTTTCATTGCTCGTACTCCCTTGAGGTCGTAAACCTCGTCCGCACAAACGTGGCGCAGCTAACACTGAACAATTATTTTAATTTCGGAGCATCATTTCAGCACAACCGCGAGAGACGGTGCAGAGAGAGGCTCGGGGGTGTGTTTCATTCGGAGTTCTTTACGTGCACCAGAAGCAGCGCAAGCGAATGCGCTTTTTCGTTTCGATTCCACGAGCCACACCCACTATTAGATTGTGAAGCATGCCGCCGTAGTGGGGTGTTGCCGGTTTAACTTCGACCTCAAGATAAACATAAAATCAGTTTGGACTTGTAGCAACGTAATCTTGAACAACTCTACACTTGATGACTTCGCGGTGCGATGGTTGCTGACGAGACACTGAAGGTCAAATGTTTTCGAATTTCGCGCCTAAAACACAGAGCTGACGGGTAGCCGCGACGTCACGGATTTGAAAGCATTGTTTTGCACTTCGGGCGCTGCGGCTAGGCTAAAGTTATTGAAACTTCCCAAGCTTAGTTTTTGCCCCTCTTGAAATACTATGAGTGCTGCGTCTTGTTCCTTTTTTTCTTTTCCGCAGACGACATAAAAAAAACATGACGTCACGGCCTCGCCACGCCTTTTTTTCGTGTCGAGCCTTTTCTAGCCCACATAACGTACTTTTGCGACCGGAGTCACTTTTTCGATATTGGAGAAAAATCACCTGCTAACATAGCTCGAATAAATGTTCTCTCTGGTGTGCTAAGAACGCTTTGTTTATTATTGCGATTTGCCCCATCTTGCGAAAATGTGACCGCCGCAGCAGCCAGGAGTCGAGCCCGCGACCTAGCGCTGCCATGGCGGATGCTGTTGTGTTCCATCTGTCTTTCGCTGTGCTGCGATGGCATATTACTGACGAAAAAGGGCCTTTTGGCCAGGTAAAATGTTGCCTCCAAGTCTTCAAAGGGGCAATAACAATTACTGAACATGCACGATGCATGTTACCACAGTAGGCTGGCAAAATTGGAGTGTATGTGATGCCGCTAAAAACTGCGCTCAATTTGTTTTTGTAGCTGAACCATACAGCAGTGTATCAAACCGACAACCAAACCTGAACTGTAGCACTGTTCTGCTTTTTCTCTGTTAGGGAACGAAGTGAAAAGACAGCTCAGTTTACGTTTGCCCTTCCTTTGGGGCTTTTCACCCATGTATTTCCTGCACTTGTGGCCCAACCACGCTACTTTTACACGTAGCTAAATCATTATTGTGCATTTCAACATGGCTCGTCAGGAGGCACGTGTACATCAAATGTACACATGAAGTTAGTGAATGCCAAACAGTTTCCCGATAATGACAACCTATATTGTGCGATATATAGATGTAAACTGAATCTTGGAAACTTCTTTTAGGGATCGTAAGCAACCATACGCAGTCGTTTTTCAGAAAGAACAGCTTACAATCGTCGGTATTTCATGAACACATCAAAAGTGCCTGCGCCGGATGCATCTAATAATAACCGAAGGTCAAATGCATCAGACTTCAAGGAGGGATCCCCACGAGCTCTGTATTTGTGCATTTAGCAGCGACAGAAAATTCTGATGGCAAGCTATACATCCTCCTGAAGAGAAAGGATTTTAAACTGGCATGGTTGCTTACAGAAGCGGTGCCGCATGCCTGTTTGGCATGGGACATCTCATTGGAATGCTCCAAATAAAACCACAAATTCCAAGAGACACTAACACGCTGCAGTACGGGAACACAAGAAATGTTAAGACAGCTAGAACTCTATAAAGTGCCTCAAGTTCTGAGTGCCAGCTACAAAAGTTAAGGTGGAACAAGTCCTCTGTGCATTGAAATGCATTATCTGCTCAAAGACCACAACTCTTCCCAGACATGTTAGAAGTACTCAATTCCTTTTGAGGTGAGCTTCCGTGATATGATCAAAAATATGATGTGTGGGAACTGAATGTGGGACAAAAGGACTGTTCAACCTTAGACACTTCAGTCAGGTGCTTTGAACAATTCATCCCAGAAATCTAAACCTCCATCTGCCATCTTATTGTTGAATTCGGTTTCAGCTGGAATGCTCAATACGACGTACACGTGATTCCAGAATGACATAAAGTGTTCCTGTACTTGATGTTACACAAACAATGCGAAATGTGGTAAGTGCTGGTAAGAGGGTCTTAGAGGTGGCAATTTCAAAATTTGCTTCGTTTTATACGTTTATAACAATGATGGCCACCACACTGGTTACAATGATCAAATCACAATTAGTTGGACAACCACAAGACAGCTCCTTTAACACGTCACCTAACTCCCCTGCCCAGAGTTTAACATGCTCGCATTGTATGAAATGAAGAATGGTTTGCTTGAAATCTGCGTGCTCAAAACTGAACTATAAAAGCTGTCTCATTCGGCTTAAACTTGAGGTCAGATTCTCTGGTAGTAGATGCAACTCCGCAGTTTTGCTAGACGTTACCACAGCTAAACTCGATCAACATCGGCTCCACTGCATGTGCGGCTGGCAAGGTACTAAAGTACATGCAACCAACAATCCAACATTACTTGCTACCTATTGCTTCACTGTCCACACACAATGTAAAATTCTAGTGATCGTAATGTTTAGTGCCAAGTACTAGCTAGCGAACATCGCACTTCTCAACTCTGCTGGCTGCCTCCACTGTCTGCTAGCATGTTTAGGCAAGCATGTGTATATGTCACACAGAGCGTGGTCAATACTTGTGCGAAGCCAAGTAGGTTGTTCAAGGTAATGAATGAAATTCACTTGAAATAAATCTGCACATCTTTAGAGCCTGTTTACCACAAATGCGTAGGGGAATGTGCCCAGTGAATTTAATTCAGATCCACTGACTTCTGAAAATTGCCGGAGTTGGCTTTAGACACCCATCTCTTGAGAATAATGCTGGCTACGTGGGTGGTTGAAAAATTTCCCTACCTGTGCACTACAATTTCACTAGTTCCATTAATGTGTAATGCTTCGCAGGCTTAGCTGAACTGCAGAAGTCACTAACTGCAACTAAAATAAAAAATGCTGCATCCATATGATGTCAGCTTGCTTTCAAGCAGCGCTATTGCATTTTAGGCAAGAAGCCATAGTGCCGCCTATTAGGTAGTACAAGGCAGTAATGGCATTACGTGGTTATTCACCCCTGCTCAAGGACCGGCGCTTTGAATTGCACTAGGAGTATGCGAACCCTTCAAACCCAATTTTCTGTTAAATTAAGCATTTACTAGGCATGAAGCAAACTCTGCAAGGTTTTTGGAACAATGCACGTCAACTTAGTGTTTGCCTTTAGTGTCCCTTTAAAAAAGGATTCATCAGCAGAGTTGAGCTTCATTTAAACTTTTGTCATGACAGAACTGCCAGATTTCATTCACAGGTTCGGCAGAGAACTATGCCATAGGTGACAAGACCTTCCATACAGGAATCTAATGGGCCAATTGCAAACAAGTTACACACAGGAAATTACACAGGAAACACACAGGAAACCTGTCTGGCCAAACCTTTAAAGGGGTCATGAAGCACCCCTTGGGCTTGTTGAAAAAACACATCCTGTGGAAAGTTGACGCGGCTATGAACTGCTCTGCCAAATATTACAGTCGTGCGCGCCGCGTAGAGGCCACAAGCGGAGCACGAAGTTGCCGTTTCCCCAGGCACCCTCTTTTCAAACAGAGGCCGGTTCTCACTCTCGTCAGTGGGCGGGGCGTCTGCACGTTGACGTTGCGGATCTGCCAGTTTACGTCGCAAGAGACATAGCATGCTTATTGGCTGATAGCAGACGTAAATCGAGAGCAGCGTTCGGATCAGATGCGCTTCTTGCCACGGGGTGCCGCCACTTGCCGGCGCCGCACTCCTCAGTACATAATAGCCGCACTCGCGCACGCGAATCACAGCGGGAGAGCGATTGCGTTTCATGACGCGCGCTGACGTAACTTCTTTCCTCCATGCCATCCCTCCCTATGTAGCTTCCAGTGCGCTCGTCGGCACGAGAAAAGAGAGAAAGCGCCGAGAGCGTGCGCCAAACCCCCGTAACTCCGCTCATTCTTGATGTATTTGAGAAATTTTTGCGGCAATCGATTCAGGAGGCAGTTTACTGCCTCCCGAATCTGCCTCCCAAGCTTAGAGCTTCCAGTATAGGAGCTGTAGATACACAAGCCTTCATGCAAGCAAATGTAGGGTCCATGTGTTTGCGCACAGCAGAAAGGGAGAGAGATAGAGAATCATTCGCCGGTTAAGGAATTCCTTAAACACACAAGCACAGGTGAAGCATGAAAATAAACCACCTTTTAATACAGATCACAGTGGTGGGAAATGAACAAACAACATGGAACATACAGCCATGGCATTAGCTGAAGAACAAAACAAGCTATAAATGGGAAAAAGAGACTCAGATTTTACAAAGGATGTCTTTTCTCTCGCACGCGTGAAAGTGAAGTATGCTGAAAGGAACACTCAACTACGAACCAGTGCCACGCAACAAACTTCTCACTATAAGTTTGTTGCCAGGGCAGTGCAAAAGTGAGGCACCATCAATGAAGCTGACTTGCTTGGGGCTCTGCGACTGGAACACTTCACGGTTCTCTGTCGATCGTGATGCATCCATCGTCGGCCAGAGGCTGGTAGATGAGCTCCAGCGAGGTGTTCATGAGGTCTATTTCGATGGGATCACTGTCCTTGTTCTGCGGCAAAAATAAAGCGCAACAGTGACAGCACATGAGGAAACCGATGAACCTACACATTTCACAAGAATCGCACAATCAGTGTTGCCCCAAAGGGGGGTTGGGTTGTTAGCCCTACCTCCAAGATTTCAAAAAATGCACAATTATTTGGTCTACTTGAGCTTCGATGCTGCATTTAAAGCTACCAATTGCTTAAACGTTGAAACAATGATACCACCATGCATTAACACTTCATTGTCTACAAATGTTTCTAAAACTTAGCAATTTGTTGTGATCGAAAAACATTAGCAAAGAATAATATTCAGTTGCCATTTGCCACTACACTTGAACTCTTTGTAGACAGCCAGTGTCACCTGCTTGTGTTACAATGTGCTCCATGTCTACTTGAGCTGTGCAATAAAGTTGATTTCGAGGCTTCTTTTCTTGAGCACAGTGAATCCCCCTTGCTGTGTGGCAAGCCATATATCTAGTAATGACATGCTAACCCGTGACATTGTGTAGACGTGCAAGGCAACTGGCAAATAGAGCAAATGCAGCGCATCAGTACAGTGAGCATCGGGCTCTCGTTATCCGATCGACACTATGATCTCCGTGTTTGTGACTGTCACTTCACGCCTTAAAAGTATCACCAGAATCTTCATACTACAGTCAACATCAAATTTTTCAGACTCCCTAAGGAACACGAAATCGTCCAAAAGGTGGGCAGCCCAAAAAAATGGATCCATGCTTTTTTTTATTTCGCTCAAGCGGTCAAATCGCCACAGCCACGTTCGTAATAGCTTTAATGCCTCCCAGTACACTTATCAAGCATTTTGGTGCGTGCCTAGGCTCTCATAAATACATTTGGTAAATGCCACGAACCCCGCCTAACAACGTGTCAGTTGCAAATTTGAGTATCGTGATGAGCGCTGCAGATACTGACAAAGCGCAGAGTGTCAGTTGCAAATTTGAGTATCGTGATGCGCGCTACCAATACTGACAAAGCGCAGAAAAAATTGCTGCTCTCTTGCAAATAGCGTTTGGAAACGATGATGCAGAACACGAGAAGAGGCTGTGGTGGAAGAGCAGATGACTCGCCCTGCTTTCCCTGATGCGTGTGCGCACGTAAACGATGCGCTACTGTACGAAAATCTCCCCCAACACACAGCACTGGCTGCCGCATGAGCAGATCGTTCCTAGTTGTGTGCAGCATATCGCCAACTTAGCTGACCTACACAGTAACTGCCAGGGCACTTGCTGTACTATACGCACGTGTTTGCCGTGAAAGTGTTCACTATGCCCACTCCGTTCCTGACCGCCCACGGGCGTGGCGATGGCGACCTGCTTTTCTTCGTGAAGGCAGCACATCTGTGTGGCTCACTTAGCAGTCTTGCACAAAGAGGCAGCATGAATGGTGGCGCGGCACATTTAGTACGCTCACAACTCTGCTAGGCCATATGCACTATCGAACAGTTAGCTGAATACGCTTATGATAAAGGGTTGTCAGCGATTACGTCGTACTGGCGCATTTGCCACCTGCTGCCATCACGCCTGCGGGCATTTCCACTGCTTATCCGTAAGACATCGCTGCACTGCACCGCGATAGTAACTACTTCAGATTTTCGGTCTGCTTCAACCTATTACACTTACGCATTGCGGCACAGCTGACTTTCGGACACAGCTACGACCACAAACACAAGCGCATGTTTGTACCTACAAGATTATAGATGCGGCAGAGGTGGGGGCTTCAATTAATGCCGTTTGGGATCTGCAGTTAGAAAAAAAAAGTCCGAAAAATCGGACGCCGAAGAGTTTCAGCGTCCGAATTTTCAAGCATGCCCAAAAATTGTCAGTTGACTGCTTACTGGTGATCACTGTCAGAGACAGAGTTTGTCTGCAAACTTCACTGTTTTTGCAGGTTAGTATCAGGTTACCAGAGGAGAAAGTGCGAGTGGCAAGGTTTGTCGGGCCACCTGGTGACCGAGAAATCAAAGAGACTTATTCAGAATTTAGACTTTGTGATCTTTCATACACAAGCGGACAGTTGCGGAGACTATCCAAGAAGCTGTTATTATTGCAGTGATCAAGTGTGTTTTACTTCACTGCTGGTGTAAATTTCAAGGCAGTGGTGCAGTTACTAAACCTCTAGTCACCGTCACAGGCGAACCTGGCGGCAGTGAATCATTGCAGCAACCATCAACTTGGTGTGTAGAAAAGGCACACTTGCCATATGGGTTGACACCAATCTCTTAACCCAAGAGGTACAACCACTCTTCAAGCTCGGCACTATTGTGGAACGACGGTCGAAACTGTACTCAACCAAACGCTTCGATGGTTCTCAGTGAATACCGACGGCCTACTGTTCACAACAGGGGCTGGCTTCGACGCACCGAAAGTACAGCTTTGGAAGAAGGTAACTTTGTTCGTCACTACCAGATAAGAGCTGTCTTGCGTAAATTTTGGCGTGAACGGTTTACTCTAATTGTGGCTTAGCCGCTCACATAATTTCGCAAAACAGTTTCAGGGGCCCTTCAGGATACATGCGAAAGTTTCCATTACTTGTCCCTTCCATTTTAAAACTTTTGTTCAGGTTGCAGTCTTTTGATGGCACTACTTCATTTGTTTTTCTAGGAACACCAAGTAACGGAATTAATACTGACCTTGATTCTTGCAAGGCACCCAACTTTCTCATCAAAGAGGACGTCTGACATCATCAGCCTTGCTTTGTTTCTGTCACCAACGACGCGGACACCGTGAAAGCGACAGGCCTTTGCTTGCATGGGAATCTCCAGAAACTTGGGTGGCAGTGCACGCAAGCTGTAAGGAGGCACAGGCAATGACAGGCACTGATTCAAAAGAAAGCAATGTGGGAGTAAACGGCCTGCATTAACCAACGCTTCAAAATGCAACAAGTAAGCAACAAACAATTCGAATGGAGACATACTTTTCTTTCGCGATGGATTCGCTGTTCCCATAGTCGACATAGAAGACTGTCACCTTGTTCTTTTTGACGCCAGTCACGATGCCACGATACCACAGTTTGTCGTAGCCATACTTGCCAATGCAGGCTGCGCCTAGAAGGAATTTAAAGAAAGAGGAGTCACATGAATAACACACAAAGACACTTGATTCTGAAAAAGGCAATTGATTGAACAACCCATGTTTTCTTAGACACAACCATGTGAAGCCAGGAGATAATGAAGCCAAGTAAAGCATAAGCCACATTATTTGTAGTCTGAGTAATACAGGATAATTGGAAATGAAAGTGGACGAAAATGCAACTTGCTGCCAGTGGGATGCAAACCCACAACTTCCACATTATGTGTGCAGCGCACTACCAATTGTGCTTTTTATTTTCTCTTTAAACTTGTAGTTTCATGTGCCATAATGACGATACAATTTTGATGCACACCATAGCAGTGGATTCTGAATTAAACTTGACAACCTCGGGTTATTCAGCATGCACCTAAATTTACGTACAGGGGTGTTTTTCATTTTGCCCCCGTTTACCGATTGTGCTACGATGGCAGCCATTCCCCAGTCATCTTTCTTGGATGTTTATGTGTAACTTTGCCAGCGCCACTTGTAGCCATTGACGTAAATGCAGAGCATTCTCTTACTAGATAGCGTCACTTATTGTGCAAACATTACGAGCTGGAAGCCAACCAATGAACACTCTCGTGTTATTCAAAGGCCTCCTGGAGTCAAAACTGAATGCGACACAATGGAAAGACACTGTACTGTCATCACCAATCTCATCACTGCATTATCAGTTTTTACCCGTTCGCCCTTTCCTCATAAGGCCTTGTCACCCTGTACCAAGTTAATGCCACAGACTTATCACTAATCTCTGATCATAAACACAAGGCCAGATGCATTTTCTGAAACACAAACACCTTTTCTTATTCCTTTGTACGACACTCATTCAAATAGTGGTAGTCGCCAACTCGCTGACACAGTTTCCGCTTCCAATTACTACTTTTCTCGTTTAAGAGCAAAGCTCTTAAAGCTTGCGGTAAAACGTCTGCCGTCTGCAAAAAGCCCTCCTCGCCTAGCCGGCCAGGAACAGCCAACCGCCATGCCACGTCCACCGACGAAGACAGGCGCCGAGTTTGCCTGGCGTGGTGCTAGCAGAGTAAGAGCAACGAAAGGCCCGCACTTCTACCGGGGGTGCCACAGCCAGGTTTGCACGTTAGTTTCTCCCGCTGGAGTTTCGACATCCCTGCAAGGTCTGTGACAGACTGTGGTTTGACTCTGTCTACGCCAAGGAACCTAGTATCAATCAAGAAGGCCACGTTAAGCCCCTAAGATCGATCAGCTTCGCTGTTTCTTAAGCTTTACACGGCTAGTGTAAACTTCTTAATTTTTTTTAACTACGCACCTTCACTGAAATAATCCTGCCCAGTCATCTGACATATGCCTTCCCCAACCGTTCGTTTTTACACGTGTTGCGATGGCTCCAGTTATTTTTCCTTTTCTCAAGATTTCTTTTGTGTTTATTACTTGCCGCTTATATCATATAATACAGCATGTTTCATTGTATTTCTTTTTCTTTCTACATGAATCATGTGATATGAATTTACACGATACATGAATTTACATGATATGTAACCCAGTCTCCCCAGGGATTTACAGTAATAATAACTCTTGGGTTTTAATGTGCCAAAGCTACAACATTATTACCACATTTTCTCGCACATAATTTGCCTCGGCATATGACCTGCACCCGGAACTACAAACCACAAAGAAAAAAAAAAGAAAGAAAAAGAAAAAGCCCCTCACGTTACTGTGAAGCCGCCTCCTTGCATCACCGTGAACCAGTGCCATGAAGCCAACTTGTGTACCAAAATTCATGAATAACCCACACCCCGACCTCAGCTCCAAATTTTTTGTTTAATTTGTGCGGGTTATACATCAGAAAATATGGTATGATAAATGCTGTAGTGGAGGGCTCGAGAAATTACGACCACCGCGGCAGTGCCATGGGCAGAGGATATGTCAAATACGTAAGTGAATAAACAAACCTACGAACAACAAACAAACATGGAGACCTGTAACAATAAATGAACAATGGTTGAACAGTGCTAGCTTTGTAATCCGTTCTGTCCTCTTCGTCCTGCAATGCTTTGCCGATCAATTTTCGATTCACCGCTCGATGACTCCTCACTTCACTCTCAAGTCCCTCCCGCACTCGTGCAACATCGAATAGGCGAAGCAACGCAAAACTTCAGCTTGTCCAGGTGAACCGCGCTCAGCGGTGCATCGCTACTCACAGTTTACTGCACTCACCTAAACTTGTGTCCAGCAAGAGGGGGCAGTCGTCGGCCACTTTCTGCAAGGCCTCGGCCATGGCGTTGAAGGCATCGATGGAGGCATTTATGGCTTCTTGCTCGTCATTTGATGGATTGGCAAACTTTGCAAGCTGTATACACCCCAGGTCGGCGTCATCCAGGTTTGTCACTATGACGGGAAACACACCTTCCTCGGGAAATTTCAAGGTCTGATAGGGACAGGGGATGAGGTCATCGTCCACCTGTGTTGAGAAATGCGAGAGAAGGGGCAAGCCTTTACAACACATTAGGCGTGTTGCCACGCATGCCTATTCCTTCGCTTTTCATGTGATCGAGTTTCACTCACAAAAACTGCTACCCCCACTCGTCGCAGGCCGCGCCGCCGTGTTCAGAAACTTCACGATTGCTTCAGACTGTTCTGTCAAGATTACGTGCAGGCCACGAGTAATATTATTCTAGATCTAATGTGAGCACCAACGATAACGCTGGAAGGTTTGATAAGGCATGTATAAAAGACGACGCATTTCACAGATGAGCAGATTCGTCGACGCCCGACATCCGTGCTTGCCGTTATCTTTCTGCACCGAGCAGCGCATGTTCTCAGTCTTTCCTTTACTAGGCACGAGTTTGCAAGCTGTATACAACAAATAAACAAATTTCAGATTTTGCAGGCTTTCTTTATTAACCAAAAAAAAAAAAAAAGCGAGCACGCAATTAGTATGTTGTTGAAAATAGCACAGTTAGATGGCGTTCGAACATGCCTACATATGCCTCGTTGACATTTTAATGATTAGGCGAGTATTTGTCGAGTTAGAAACATAATTAGGATGAATTAACTAAACCTCATTAACGAAAAAATTAGTAGTGGCTACTACAGTATGGGAACAGTATGCGCTAGGTGTGCTTCGCGTAACTATGTTCATTTTTTTTTTAAAAATCATGCTGCGTGATATTAGGGACACCCTGTACATAATCATTCTCGGCCTGTGTTAGTCCACTGCAGGACGAAGGCCTCTCCCAATGACCTCCAGTTTACCCTGTCCTGTGCGAGCTGATTCCATTTTATCCCTGAGAACTTTTATCCCTGAAATTTTATCCCTGAGAATTATATCACTCCATCTAGCTCTCCACCGTCCTTGGCTGCGTTAACCATCCCTTGGTAGCCATTCTGTTGCTCTTACAGCCTACCAGTAGTCTGTCCTATGCATTACATGGCCAGCCCAAGTCCATTTTGTTGGCTTGATGTCAACTAGGATATCTGCTACGCCTGTTTGTCCCCGACCCATTCTGCATTCCTCTGATCTCTTAATGTTACACCTATCATTTCTCTCTCTCTAACACACACACACACACAAACACACATTCATGACAAACACTTTTGCATTTTCTGAGTTGTTAATAAGGTAGTCTTAAGACATGTGACATTTCTGTTCCCTCTATTCTATTTTATTACGATTATCATCACCACAATTCCTCCATCACAGTAAGAAACCCTGGAAAACACAGCTTGTCCCATGTGGTCTCCTTTCAGTCATCTTATTTTCACGTCAAATTTTCAACGCATGTGGATAACGCTTGAGCTTAATACTAAGCACTCGCCTCATCACTGTCGGGCAGCGGCTCTTCCACGATTTTGCAGGCCAATCCAGCCTCCAGCATAAACTCGTACAGCGACACTCCATCGGGCAAGAAGAGAAGCACTTTGGCACGTGACCTCTTGGTGGGCCTTGTCTGAAATGAGACGCAGAACTCCGGTGAAGGGATGAAGGAATTCAACGAATGAGGCAAAAGAAACGCCGCAGGTTTAAGGGGGCACTAAAGAGAAAAAAAAATGTTTGTCGTGTTAGTAAATTAGTCTTTCACAAGACTAAAAACATCATGCTTACTGTGAGAAGACACTTGCTAAGCAAGAAAATGCACGAAAAGAAAATGCGGGTAGCATAGCATATGGAGAGCACTTTTCCGAATATTCCATGGTATCTGTGTCATTCGCTCTTCATTTTCGATGCAGTGTGCACGTGCGTGGTTTCACTGCGTTCATATAGAGCAGCCCCTGACGACCTGCAGCTTTGCAATTTTTTTTTTATGCGGACAACTGTGTCGTCACTACTGAGGAGATTAGGCGCTGGTGGAAGCTGTCCGACACCATGGTGACAACGATAGATCTTAGGATGTCGTCTTGTCACGCATTTTGGCGTCTTGTGCCGTGCCGCGGGTTCGCCCAAACGTGGCCTCCGCGATTAGCCGTCGCATTGCCGGAGCTCGCATTCGGTATTACTATCCCTTGCATTCAGTATTGCCATCCCTCACGAACAAGCAATACACCAAATAACGCTGTTTTTTTTTGCTGCTAAATAAATATTTTAGAAGAGCTCTGCCTTCAGTTCCCCTTTTGTTTAATTTGTGCATCTATTTCCAAATTTTCATGCTGAAACTGCATATAACGAAAACCTGTTTGCAACAAATTTTTTCGGGAATTTGACAATTTTGTTCTCTTCACACTATCACCATACAACCGAGAGAATTCCGCAACTTCACTTGCAGAGAGCAATTCGAACAGCAAATTTCAAGGGGGAAGAAACTTCCTACGATTTACGCCAATTATTACACCAGGGTCTTGCCATGGATGCTAGCCCACGTGCGGCACCATTATCAATTTACCAAACACGTCATTCTCATCGTAAATCATTAGACCTATACTTTGCCAGGACTAACATGTTTGGATTTTCATACTTTGAGAAAACTGTTGTTAACTGTAACGGCTCACTCGAGGATTTCCTCAACTTAGTAGAGATGACTGAAGCTCGTATATATCAACGTTGGCTGCTCACTGCTAGCATTTGAGTCTTTTTGAAGACTGCCATTTTCCTAGGCAACTTTCACTCGCATGCTCCAGTGGCATACAATAATGTCTGAGGCGCAATTTCTAACCGAAATAAACATCAAGAACTAAACAAACCAAACAAAGAAAAAAGAAAGTCTGTGCTGCTGCACACGACACAAGTGACCTTTTACTAACTCACCTAAGGCCTTACGCTCACTTTGAGTTTCAACTTCAATAACTTAAAAAAACAAAAAAGCCAAAATAAAGGATAAAATAAGGCAAGAAATAAGTAAAAAGAGTAAAAACACGGCGTGGCAGCTTTAAAAAGACTTAAAGAATGCCACATCGTTATCATTTCACGTCCATCCAATAACTCAGCTGTACTGAAATTTTATTTTAGTGCTTTGCCTTCTGCCTTGTTTCCCCCTACAGCACATTCAGCAAACTGATTTTGTACTTTTCATTCTACCCTTCCTGCTTGCACCTTTGTGCTTGCTGTCTGAAATAAACGAAATAAAGCAAAAGAGCGGTGGCTTTTTTTTTTTGTGTGTGTGTGTGCATCACAGAAGTAAACGAGTTCTCCACTGCTAAAACAACTCCCACATTTTCCTCTCTAGTTTCCCATCAAATCTTTGCCCCCAAGTGTGTCAGCCTCTACAAAGTGCAACGCAATCCTGACAACAAGGAGACGGGGCCACACCTTTACAACCATGGAACAGTTCTGTTCCACCACCATGTAGTGCAGCGTGTCCAGAACTTTGAGTGGCCAGCTCCCGGTAGTAGAGAACTGAAAAGGAAAAAAAGAAGCAGAAAAAGCTGAAAAACCGACAGGACTTTTAACCATTTGACACGCTATGTACACAATTGTGTACACCACTTGTTTTTGTTATTTGTATCGACTAGTGGCTAAGAAAGAGCCAGATACATTGACCTTTAGATGAATTGAACCTTCTGCACAATAAATCTCTCTTCATTTAACTTAATTTTGCAGTGTACTGTTGTATACGATTACTTTGCTGAAAGCACTACCATGTTCGACGAGTCGTTAGACATGCCGCTTGCTGTGAGCCACGTCTAACGTATAATTTTTCTTTGCTCAAAACTGACATAACTGAGAACGAATTCGCACTATATTTCTAGCCTGAGATTTGATTCTATATTTATGCAAGAAGAAGGCATGAATGACTGCAGAATAAATAGATTGTAGCGAAGCTTATTGGAACCCTGAAGTGGGTCGTCCTCTCCGGCCCCTTCTAGTGGGTTGCCCTCTTCGGACAGAGCGCAGCTCGCGCAGAGTCGGCCCCACCTTGACTGTCGCTGTCGTTCATCTTCGCCGAGTGTCCGCCAATAAACATCTTTATAATTTGGTGGAGGTGCTGTGCCCTTCAAACAACTACGGTCAGCATTCAATGCCCTTGGAGCTGCGATCCCGTGCCGTGCCCTCTACCATGACTCAAGATGCCGCCCAGCAAACGCCTCCCCCTGCACCGACCCGCGCCTCCCCCTGCCCGGTGTCCCCCGTATCCGCGACCCTCCTGTTTTCACCGGCGCGGATGGCACCGATGTCGAGGACTGGCTCGCGATTTACGAGCGTGTCAGCGTACCCAATAAATGGGACGAGGCCGGAAAACTAAGCAACCTGGTTTTCTACCTCGCGGGTGTCGCAAGCCTATGGTACAACAACCACGCTTCCGATTTCACTACGTGGTCCGCTTTCAAGACCGCCATCGTCGGCGTGTTTGGCCGCCCTGCCGTTCGTAAGCTGCAAGCTGAACAGCGTTTGCGTGAACGAGCCCAGCAGTCCGGCGAGTCTTTCACGAGTTACATTGAAGACGTCCTGGACTTGTGCAAGAAAGCCAATGCGACCATGCCTGAGTCTGACAAGATCCGGAACGTCATGAAAGGCATCGACGACGATGCCTTCACCATGTTGCTCGCGAAAAACCCTAGCACTGTGGCTGAGGTCATCACACTGTGCAAAAGCTACGAGGAGCTGCGCCGGCAGCGGCTGATGACGCGTCGACCTCCATCACGCAACGCTGATCTCGCTGGCATGTCGGCCATTTCGGACCACTCCGTCTTGCTCGCCGAAATCAAGTCCTTCGTGTGCGAGGAGATTGCCCGCCAGTTCTCTCTACTGGCCTTCGCTCACCCGCAGCCTGTTGAACAGCCGTCGAGCACACTGCTGCCTCCCCTACGCCGGGCTATTGAGCAGGAAATCGCGGAGGTCATGCCGGAATACCACCAGCCCCCTCGGGCGACTGTGCCGCTCAGTTACGCGCAAGTTGTCGCCAGGCCGCCTCCAGCGATTCCTGTGGTTCCCCCACATACTTACGCCGGAGCCGTCGCAAGGCCTCAGGCCTTCGAAGAGAGTGTGCCGGCTGCGTACGCCGACATCATCCATACGCCACGACTGCAGCCCACCATGCAGTCATATCAGCAGCCACCCCGTCCCTCGCGTCCTGCGACATGGATGGGACCTAGCCCGGCAAGCCGATGGCGCACTTCCGACAACCGCCCCATCTGTTTTGCGTGTGGTTGCGCCGGTCACGTCGCCCGCTATTGCAATCACATGCAGGCGCCTCGATTCGGATTGACCGTCACCAGCCAGTCCAGCCACCCATATTACGAGCCGCCGCCGCCTATGTCACCGACGTCAGGCCCGTCTCCATCTACCCGCCGTTCGCCGTCCCCAAGACGCCGCTCACTGTCACCGATGCGGCCCCATCCGGTCGCGCGCGACCAGGAAAACTAGTCGTCGCAGTCCAAGAGGCAAGGGCTGCGACGCTATCGAACTGCCAAAGCCCTCAGCAAAGCCCATCGAACGTAGTAGACGTGTTTGTAGATGGCGTGCGCACATTGGCCCTTGTGGACACTGGAGCTGCCGTATCCGTTATGGACGCTAAATTTAGCCGACTACTACGAAAAGTGACGACGCCGCTTTCCGGGCTCTCCCTCCGTACAGCCAGCGCCCAAAGTATTCCCCCGACAGCGGTGTGTACAGCCCGTGTCATCATTCAGGACGCTCTGTACGCCGTCGAATTCATCATCATTTCTTCATGCTCTCACGACGTCATCCTGGGTTGGGATTTTCTCGCTCGCCACGATGCCGTAATTCGTTGCGCACCAGCCGAAATAGAGCTCTCACCATTCTCCAATTTGGCACCGGCAAATAGTCCATCGGCTGCGACCAAAGTACTCGTCAAAGATGACACAACAGTTCCTGCAAACTCGTCAACGGCTGTCCCCGTCTATTGCACCGGTCTCTCCGACACCGTTGCACTCCTTTCTCCCTCTGACCGCGTTTTCACCAGGAAAGGTTTGCTGGTGCCATTTGCGACCGTGCAAGTCACTCAGGGCGACACCGATATTTTCGTTACGAACCCATCCCCGTACGTTGTTAGGTTGGTGCGCGGGGAATGTCTTGGCAGAGCGGAAGCCCTCGAAGACGCACAAGTTATGGACGCACCGGGTGACACGCACTGTGCCAGCTCCCGTACGCTCAGTGCTGTTACCACATCCGACTCGTCACCCGCTGACGTGTTTGCTTCCTCCATTGCTGACAACCTTACGTCGGTCCAGCGTTCCCAGCTTCTGTGCCTGTTGGAAGAATTTCGTTCTTCGTTCGATGTCGCGCAAACTTCTCTCGGCCGCACGTCTGCTGTCACGCATCGCATCGACACTGGCGCCCAACCACCACTGCGGCAACGTCCCTATCGCGTATCTCCTGCAGAGCGTCGTGTAATTAACGAGCAAGTCGAAGACATGCTTCGCCGCGATGTTATTCGACCCTCAAACAGCCCATGGGCGTCTCCTGTCGTTCTCGTTGCGAAGAAGGACGGCTCTGTGCGGTTCTGCGTGGACTACCGACGACTCAATAAGATCACCCGTAAAGACGTTTATCCCCTCCCTCGAATAGACGACGCCATTGACAGCCTGCAAGGAGCAGAATTCTTTTCATCGCTCGATTTGCGCTCAGGGTACTGGCAAGTCCCCATGGCTGATGACGCTCGACCGAAGACAGCGTTTGTCACACCCGACGGCTTGTACGAATTCAACGTCATGCCGTTTGGGCTGTGTAATGCGCCCGCAACATTTGAGCGCATGATGGACACCGTTCTGCGCAACTTGAAATGGCACACGTGCCTGTGCTACCTCGACGACGTCGTCGTTTTCGCCCCGGACTTCTCCACGCATCTTCAACGCCTGCGGCTTGTTTTGACGCGTTTGAGCGACGCCGGGCTACAACTGAACCTAAAAAAGTGCCGATTTGCAGCACGGCAGCTGACAATACTAGGCTACGTCGTATCCAAGGACGGAATTCTCCCCGATCCAGCCAAGCTTCGGGCCGTGACAGAGTTCCCCAAACCTACGTCCGTCAAAGAACTGCGCAGTTTCGTAGGACTATGCTCCTACTTTCGGCGCTTCATACGAAACTTCGCGACCATCATATCGTCGCTGACGAAGCTCCTTGGCAGCAACGGGCCCCTCAATACGTGGTCGTCAGAGTGCGACGCCGCTTTCGCGAAGCTTCGTCGTTTGTTGACGTCTCCTCCGATACTACGCCACTACGACCCTGCGGCCCCTACAGAGGTACACACGGACGCCAGCGGTGTGGGCCTCGGCGCTGTCCTTGCACAGCGCAAACCTGGGTTTCCGGAATATGTCGTGGCATATGCAAGTCGCACGCTTACTAAAGCCGAGACCAATTACACCGTCACGGAGAAAGAATGCCTGGCAATCATCTGGGCCCTTACGAAGTTCCGACCTTATTTGTATGGTCGCCCATTTGATGTCGTCACCGACCATCATGCGCTGTGCTGGTTGTCATCATTGAAAGATCCCTCAGGCCGTCTCGCCCGTTGGGCACTTCGCCTGCAAGACTACGACATCCGCGTACTGTACCGCAACGGACGCCAGCATGCTGACGCCGACGCCCTGTCGCGCTCTCCCTTGCCTGACGACAGTGCCCACAGCTCAGTGTCTCCCCTTGCCGTTTCTTCCATCGACATTCACACCATCGCTACCAAACAGCGCAAGGATCGCTGGATTGCCTCACTGATAGACTTGCTGACTGATCCGTCGGCAACACCACCAACTCGCGCGTTGCGTCGTCAAGTCCACCATTTCGCCGTTCGCGACGACCTCCTCCACCGACGCAACTACAGCGGCGACGGCCGCCAGTGGCTACTAGCAATACCCCGAAGTCTGCGTTCTGACATATGCGAGTCGTTCCACTCTGATCCGCAGTGTGCGCATTCTGGGGTATCGAAAACTTACCACCGCATCCGCCAACGGTACTTTTGGCGAGGGATGTACCGCTACGTGCAGAAGTTCGTTCGCTCCTGCATCGATTGTCAGCGCCGCAAGACTTCAACGCACCTGTCGCCGACAGGTCTGCAACCTCTACCTTGCCCTGACCGGCCGTTTGGGCGTGTTGGCATCGATTTGTATGGGCCACTTCCTCTGACATCCGCTGGTAACCGCTGGGCCATCGTCGCTGTAGACCACCTCACGCGATACGCCGAAACTGCCGCCCTCCCAGCGGCTACAGCGCGCGATGTGGCCTCCTTCCTGCTCCACCGATTCATGCTACGTCACGGTCCACCTCAGGAGCTTCTCAGTGATCGAGGCCGTGTCTTCTTGTCAGAAGTCGTCGAAGCCATTCTAAAGGAGTGCAACGTTGTTCACCACAAAACTACTGCTTACCACCCGCAGACGAATGGCCTCACCGAACGCTTTAACCGTACGCTCGGCGACATGCTCTCCATGTACGTCGCCGCCGATCACACCAATTGGGATGCCATTCTGCCCTTCGTCACCTACGCCTACAATACCGCCGCTCAGAGCACCACTGGTTTTTCTCCCTTTTTCTTATTGTATGGCAGGCACCCCTCGCACACAATCGACACAATCCTTCCATACAAGCCGGATCGGTCTGAGTGTGCGCCGATTTCTGCTACCGCCCGACTTGCTGAAGAGTGTCGCGAACTTGCCAAGACCTTCACTACGCATGACCAAGAGCGACAGAGGAGCATTAGCGGTGACAGAATCACTTCTGAGCCGACGTTCCTCCCTGGAGCGCTCGTATGGCTCTCGATCCCTACCACTGCACCTGGCCTCTCTTCAAAACTACTGCCCAAATACGAAGGCCCCTACCGTGTCGTTGAACGCACATCCCCTGTAAACTACCTGATCGAACCCACCGATCCATCCTCGGACATGCGCCGTCGAGGGCGCGACATTGTAAACGTGGAGCGCCTCAAGGCGTACCATGACCCGCTCATTGTGACAAGTTGTTAGGTCGCCAGGCGGCATAGAGTTTCCTACAATTACCTAGAGGAAACTCTGGCGCTGCGATCGTTCAGCCACCATGGGAATGATGGGTAGTACACGGATTTGCCTAGTCTTCGTACTTGCGGGCTTCGAGCGCACTTGTGGCTTTGTTTATTGCTATGTTTTGGTTTTCTTTCGGATAAAAGAATGGATCGTTGTGAACTTCATGACCAGATTTGAATTGGTGAGCCTAAAAAGGTTAAAGCGCTGAAGTGGAACTGCTGACTTTTGCTGAACTTCGTTTTGCGACAAAGCGGATGCAGGCGACGCGGAGCCAAACGGAGCCGAAAGAACGAAGTTTAGACAAATCCGTGGACTACCCATCATTCCCATGCTGGCTGAAGCCCCATGCGTTGCAGCTCCCATAGACACTAGCGCCAGAGTTCCCTCTAGCAAGTATTGTAGGAAACTCTATGCCAGGCGGCTCCCTTTTCGCACCCGGAGTAATTGTAGCGAAGCTTATTGGAACCCTGAAGTGGGTCGTCCTCTCCGGCCCCTTCTAGTGGGTTGCCCTCTTCGGACAGAGCGCAGCTCGCGCAGAGTCGGCCCCGCCTTGACTGTCGCTGTCGTTCATCTTCGCCGAGTGTCCGCCAATAAACATCTTTATAAGATATTTAATCACAATTTAATTGGGAATAATCACTATAACACAAATAAGTTAGCGAATTATGACATTTTTGTTGCAATAGAATATCGAGTGCCTTGAAGTAACGTTGTATCGATTTGATGCATTTACAGACAGTTCTTCATAGGTGGCGTCTGAAAGGGTTAAGTGCGCTCCTCCGAAAATCACTTTCGGCTTACCAAGTTTATGACAGAAACCGGCTCGTCACGTCAAACTCGACACGGAAACGTGAAAGACCGAACCACAGGTAGAGGGGCAAAGTTGACTTTTATGCAACAAAAACTGATGGTACAATGATGTTCTTTTGCCTCTTGTCAGCAACAGTTGATTGTGAAAGTCATCTGCAGATGACGGATTCCATGTCAACTTAAGTTCGCCTATCTCATCTCTCATACCGGGACCGGGTGCACATATGCAGTACACAAGGACTTTCTTAAGTCAAAACTACACTTTGCTAAATCACACGCACACAAAAAACACTAGTTTCAATAAAGCTGGGATTGGGGAATGAATACAGTTCTTTAAATTACAGATTTCTTGATGTTCACTATATTGAGGTTTTGCTGAACCAACGACTCCAAATGCCTCTTTGGTGGGATCAGTCCATATACCTTTTGTCTTGGCATGACGAACATGCTTTAGAATCTCTGTTTTAAATATTGACAGTTTTTGAAGGAGGCCCAACAGTTCACATTACTGTCTCAGACAGAAAGAAAAAGAAAGACAGCCCTCAACTCACCGGCTTCAAACCATAGAACTCCACCTCCAGACACAGTATGGGCACATCCTCGAACATCAGGTCGGTGAAGATGCAGTCAGGGCTCACGTATTCAGACGTGCCATAGTCAACGAACCGGACCTAAAAACGAAGATACGAGACAGCCAATCAGACGTTTTTACATCGAAGTGACACTTTAGCAGTGATAATTTTCGTGCCAGCTACATATGCTTAAAAAAAAAAAAAAAAATCGCAGCAACTTTCAAGTGGGGAAATCGTCATTTAGCGGTGCGTAGCATCTTTCGAGGTCACTCATTGAGATTATACCATTGGTTTACTTTACCAGTAACATTTTCACCAATGATGGAAGCAACAATAAGAGAAACAACGCTGTAATGAGACAATCACCTGAAAGAATACCCCCCGCACCATGGTGGATGCGAGTCTTCAGCTGGCAGTTTTGTAACAAGATACCATAGCAAAAGCGGTTCATTAAGTTACGCTGATGGAGCTAAGCCAAACGGGTACTTTTCAGAAACAACTGGCCTCCTGAGTCACGGAGCATGCAGCTTGCATTATACTGCATGGTCCCTCTTATGCCAATCGATGAGTACATTAAAAAGTGGTTCAGAAGCCCGATAGGAGAGCTCATAGCCCATTTACACACTTATTACTCAAATTCAACGACTGAAACGTCGGCGGTGAATAAGGGGACGAACCTCTATGCCTTTCTCTCCAGAGTTCAGGATGACTGCCCGATAGAAAAACTTGTCCAGCGAGTAGCGTGCGATGCAGGCCTGCCCAATGCGCAAGGTGCGATGCTGTGGCTTCGATCGATTGCAATATGTCTTTTGCAGTTCCTCTTTCAGTACCTTGTAGGTCTCGAGCTCCTCTAAAGATGGGGTGGGGGGGGGGGAGAAAAAAGTAAATGTGCAGGCATTTCACAGATAAAAAAAAGACAAAATAATAAAGCGTGTTTTTCTTTTCGTGCCAGAAGAGTCTGGCCGAAATCAGCTAGGGGAAGAGTACAAGCCTATAAGAGACAATTGAGATGTGCGTTAGATTTCAGCTCGGTTTACGTGACGAAACCACGATAGGGTTACGAGGCACCCCGTCACTGTGGAGTGCTTCCAGGCTGATTTTGATCACGTGGTCTTGTTTAATGTGCACTTAAACTGAAGCACACGGGCGCACTTGCATTACACCCATCGAAACTCAATCACTGTGGATGGGAATCGAAGCCACACCCTCGTGCTTAGCAGTGCAACGCTACAATCACTAAGCCACCTCAATGGGCACTTGATAGAATAGGCTGCATGACCAATACGTAGCATGCACAACAATTTAAAGGTGCTTGTACTAAATGACTGACGCGGCATTCAAAATCTCTTAGTGACAAATAATTTCTCAGTAGTAGCTCAAATACTTGCACGATTTGCATAAAACATCGTCACAACAGTTGACAAACCTAAAAACGTGTGTCATACTTTCTTTTAGTGAAAGAGCAATTTGACTTTCGCATATTTTCCCAGAAAATTGCGTGAAAGCAAAAACGTGTACAAAAATACACGAATGCATGCTGGCTAGCCGAGAATTCTCATCTCAGCCACACTGTCTTGGCTGTCAGGTACTTTATGGGGCATTGGCAAGCAAACTTATAATACAGTAAAAGCTCAATATTTTGGATTTCACGGGACCGGGAAAAATGTCTGAATTAACCGAATTCCGAATTATTGAAAGTATCAAGAAAACAATAAACAAGAGTCTACTTTACATCAATGCATTTTTATTTTCTTGACGAATACGTAAATCCAGTACTTATTTTGCACAAGAGAGTAGTGTAAAATCAGTAATTTTCGTCGTTCTCAACTTCATTCACAATGTGACCACAGCTCAAGACCCCCATGTTTTGTGCCACAGTTCTCAACAACGCAATTTTGGCAAGAGTGTGGATGGTGACCACGCCTTTCTGAAGGTCCGTGACCTTTTCGTTTGTTCGCGAACGCTGTTTTAGCTGCTTTGCATCGCACATTTGCTGTGCTTTGTGCTTGGCCCGCTTCAAATATTGTCCAAATTAACCGGGTTGCGACCAAATATGACCGAATTAATGAGAGCTTGATGCCATTAAACTAGGGGTGTGTGAATATTCGAACTTCAAATTCGAATCGAATAATATCTAACCGAATACTTTGATTCCACTTTCGAATAGCTAGTATTCAAAGTTTCGAATAATTCAACAGGACAAATATCTAAAAAGCCACAAAGGCCAATGAAGCAACTTGGCTAGGACCGGTGGGGTAGGTAAAACTAACGCTAACATCGGTACAGTAGGCCTTTCGTTAAAACTTTCACCGATATCCTGGTACAAAAGCGAGCGCATGTTTATTTTAAAGGAGATTATGTAATTTCCACACGTAAAAAAAAAAAAAAAAAAAAAAAACATGAGAAAACTGTCAAGCTCTTCCCAACTTCGCCTCTGAAACGAAGGCACTGACTTTCCTTGCCTAGTTCGGTCACGTATGCTGCAGGCACCATAGTACATCCTAACTTCAGCCCGCGAAACCCTCGGTGATTGGGTTCACATATGAAAATTTGTTCACGCTGTGCAGTCGTCACTGCTGTGCTGCACCACTCGTTCAAAAACTCCCATTGTTCCGCTGCGTAGTTAAAACGCTGCTGTCAATGGGCGCCCGAAGATTGTTGGGCCCGAGTATCCATGGAGATAAAGCACAATTGCACGACAATAGATGAAGCACAATTGAAGCCGTATCCCAAGACGACAGGAGAAAAAAAACTAGCAACCGTACCCCCTTTCTTTTAGCCATTAAGAGGTTAGGAGTGCCCCTGCTAACTGGAGTGACGGCTCTTCTATGAACATGCCTGCGCACTCATAAAAGCAGAAGAAAAATACCCTTCCGGACAAGCGCATAATAAAGCTGCCACCAATCCACAGCGTCCCTGATTTTTCCTTTGTCTTGTTGTAAATGGCGGTACAAGTTTCGAGTAAATATACATACTATTCGATATTCGATATTTTTGGCCACTATTCGGCACTATTCGATTCGAGATGAAATTTCACTATTCGCACACCCCTACATTAAACAATACATATGCTTTCCGGGGCCAGAAAACATGTCCTATCATCCGATTTTCCAAATTAACGGGGGTCGAATTAACAAGCTTTTACTGTACTTATGATCTGTTGCAAAGCCATATACAGTTATCACAAAAACAAAGAAACCACCTCAACCCTGAAAGCGAGAGTATGAAGGTGGCAGCACCCGAATGACAATGACTTTTGTCAAGGCTGCAGGCTGATGTTTTTTCTGACCACCGCTCACAAGAATAAGTCCAAAAAAATTGAAAGAGACAACATATGGACATTGCTTCTTATACGTAAGGCGGCAGTGCCGTGAGGATGCAAAGCCTGGAAAACTGGGCAGTGACCGCAAACAAATTTGCAAGTGGCTTGTCTTGGATGTGAGCAGTATCAAAGGCAGTGTTTCACGTTTGCATTAGTTAATCCAAAACATAGAAAATTATTAATATTCCCACAAATCTACTTTTTACACATGTAACCAACGGCCTTTATGTGATACACAAAGGCCTATAAAAAAAAAAGAAAAGGCAAACAGCAGTCCACATCCATATTAATTGGCCATGTGCTGGGTGCAGCTTGTACATCAACCCACTCGGTGTTTCCTCAATAGTGTCCTTCTTTCCAAAAAAATTTTAAAGAATGCTTCTGCAAGTAGCATACATATACTAAGATATGCTGTTTGTCATGGAAGTCTACCAGCCAACTTTTGCTATTCATTTCATAATGGTAGCACACCCAAGGAACTAAGGCATGCGCAGTTTTATTACTGGAGTCCTGTGCTTGGTGTCTATGGAATTTTATATAAATGTGGTCCACCTTGAAGCATTTGTTCTGTCGCAGTCAGACACTGCGAACGCTGCTATAACCTTACCTTTTAATTAGAGCTGTGCGAATAGCAAAATTTTGGGTGCGAAGTGAATTTGAATATTAAAGTTTGAGTGTCAATAGAAAAGAATATTTTTCAAATATTTCTCAAGTAGTTTTCGACTACTTCCAAGTTTAACTACAGAAAAATGTTGCAGAGGATCCCTGAGCATATTCTTACGAGTTGGGAACATGAAAGCCATAGTTAATTAAACCACTATATTCGTTTTCCGGAAGTTCGAATACTTCGAATAGCAAAATTCCAGTGCAAATCAAATTGAACAGCAAACACTATTAGAAAAATATTCAACAGTTCGAATATTCGCACACTCCTACTTTTAATCCTTGTACACACTACCTTCAATAGTTTCCAGAGCCTCCCAAACAGCTTAAACTAAAAGTTTGCTGTATTGCACACTTAACAAAAACGAGCTCTGTAAAGGTTTTACAGTGGTTATTTACATACCGTTCTTAAGTATCTGCACGTAGACCACTGCATCTTCATCAATGTGGGACGGCATCACCATCAGCTGTTTTTCCTTGGGGAAGGATCGAGGCCGCCACTGGAACAGCGGCTGATCATCGTGGATAACCAAAAAATCTGTCTCCTCTTGAATGTCATCGCTCGAGCACACCGATGGCGACGAATCTGTTACACTTTCGTCTTCTGCATCCTTGTCTTTGTTCTTTTCACTGTGAGCAGCCTCATCCGTCGCGCCGTCCAACTGCGTTGCAACTGCTTCCGTGTCATTTGATGATGGAGAACATATGGCCACATCGTCGCAGCTTTTTGACGCTACTGCATCCGGCTGTTCATTGCTTTCTTCAACATTTGAGGCTGGTTTAGTGGACTCCTCTTCAACATTTGTAGAGGCTTTAGTAGATTCCTCCTCAACATTTGTAGAGGCTTTAGTGGATTCCTCCTCAACATTTGTAGAGGCTTTAGTGGATTCCTCCTCAACATTTGTAGAGGCTTCAGTGGATTCCTCAACATTTGTTGAGGCTTTAAGAGAAGCCTCTTCAACTTTCATAGAGGGTAGAGTCGACTCTGACGCTTCACTGCTCACAGACGAAGCAGCCGAAACTGCCTCCTTGGAATGAGAAACCTCATCAGGTATACTTTCCACTTTTGCGGGCTCTTGTTCTGCATCTTTACTCGGCGAAGCTGTAATGTTTTCTGTGACATTCTCAGACACCACAGGCTCTTTTGGTGCATCACTATTGCCGTCACCAGTGGTCTTCACCTCACTTGGAGTAGCCTCCATGTCACGGGCAGCCTTCAATTTGATTGAAGGACTGGCCTCTGCCGGTTCTGCAGCCGACTCATTGTTTAAGCGCCTCTTCTTGGAAATGAAGCCATAGCCCATTTCTTTCAATGCCTCCCTCACACTCTTGTACTCCTTGCGCATGGGCTCCAAGGCACCAGCCTCATGCACTTCCTCCATCATGATGTCAACCGGAAGGGAGCCGTCCAGCTCCTCTCCAACCTTCACCATGAAGTTCCTGTTAGGCCTGGACAGCAGGTCGGCAAACGCCTCTTCCGCAGTCTTGGACCAGCTCTTGCTGCCCCCCGCGGGAATCATGTCTGCCAGGTGGCACACTCGGGTAAATGACGGCAGCTGAGCCAGAGCCTCTGGCAGTGAGACAACTTCGCCCCTCGGCACGACGACCTGCCCGCCACTGTCGACGAGAATCACGCGCAGTTCCTCCTCTTTTACTTCCACGACCTTGGCACGCATCCAGTGATGGCCAGAGCCTTTGGTTGCACACCACTGGCCAACCTCCCAATCATCCTTGGCTTCTTTGTTGACATTGCAGGCACTTTGGAGACTAGCGGAAAGAGCCTTGAAATTCTTTTTCTCATCCAGAAGCCGCACGTAGAAACGCTGCGGGGACTCTGGATACGTCACGTGCACTGGCACGTAGTCCTTTTTGGGGCGTTCCTCCACGGCGGGTTCCTTGGGAGGCTCGGCCATGTGCATTTCCAGAGCAGCCAGCAGTGCCATTGCAGGCCTTCGGGTCGTGGAACTGTGGGCTGGCTGATGAGGCATGCGTGGCTGAGGCCGAGGAAGCAGGTCTACGGGTGGTGGCGCTTGGCCCGGCATTGTGACGGCCAGCCGTTTCTTCCGCCTCCCTTCGACCTTGGACTCCTCATAAGCCTGAACAATGGACTGCTTTGGCCGGACGACCAAATGCCCTTTCAGGGTGGGTACGTCTTCCACGAGAGACCTATAAAGGGGCAAGACATCAGAGGAGCTGCTGGCGTTTGTGAGCAAGACAACATTTGCAATCGGAAGAAGATATACAGAACACATAACATAAAACAGAATACTGTTCAAATTGTAGTTATTTCGAATTGTTAGGTGTTCAGTGCCAACCCAAGGAGGGTACTTGAGAGGACTGCTGCAAAGAACCTTGGTTACAGAAAAGTATGAACAAGGCTAGCTCAGCAGCACGCATCACAATCAACCAAGGTTTGGTATTATGAGTAGATATGCACCTGCCTGGTGTGCTGTGGTGGTGGAGACTGCAGCATTTGTTAAAAGCTTTCTTCACATCTGCTTGATCTGCCACAATTTTAAGCATTACGACATACTATATGACTTGCCATATGTGGCTACCATATAATAATAATAATCTAAAAGCTATTTGGAATACACATAAGCGCACAGTTCGATACACGTTAAGATGGCCCTATAACAAAATCCCCAATAAGCAGCATGTGCCAAAAATAGCACTCGCAAATCTAACGTAGCTGAGCCATCAGATAATTTGCAAAGCTACATTTCCATGAACACCTTGAAAGATAAGAAAAACTGAGGAAAAATGGATACACCCAGCTGATCATTCATTACTCTCCTATGGAGCAGGGCTAAGCAATAATTGTGTTAAACTGTTATGCTGCTGCTGCTGCTGCTAATGGCACAAGTACGATACTTTAGAAAGTACAGTGCTCCAGGACTACCCTGAAAAGTCGGTCGAGAGAAAATATTCACAAAGTGACCATGGGCGTCTCAAAGTCCTTTGCGCAGGCAATCCATTCCTGCAGTCTCCCACGAAGAATTCGAACAAGTACGAGATTATGCATTGATGGAAAATTCAGACTGTGCAATTTGAATTGGGAAAACCTACTGTTGCAAATTGAAACTCCAAAACCACCATTGGTTACTATATATCCAACAAAATTTCTTGCACCCACGGGACTGTCCTTCAAAAAGAGATAAGTAACATCACCTAGCCTTTCGTATCGATGTGCCTCAGAAGCTGACATAACGCGAGTGACCCCACTAGGTGCACGAGATAGTGTACAGTGCCGTCCACTCTTAGGGTGAACACGGCTCAGCGTGGCCGCGCACTGCGGAGCGCCAGAGCATATAGCGCGGCCGTGCATCGAAATGAAACAGCGCAGGCGCACGAGAACGCGCTGCTCTTGCTGTACTACAGCGAAGCAATCGCGGGCGTGCCAGCACCGGCCAGCACTGCAGCAGACGATGCGATGTAGTCGCTTCTGTGGGTTCTTGTGCGCCTGCGCCACTGCGCTCTGATGCACGGCCGTGCTGGCTGCACTGGCGCTCTGCAGAGCGCGGCCACGCCAAGCCGTGTTCACCTTAAGAGTGGACGGCACTGTACATGCAATTGGTTACCCGCAATCCGAGTCTTTATTCCAGACATGCACACACAATTACATGGCTGAGGCTCGGCTAGCCAACCTTAGTATTAACCATGCAGGGCTTTACGTACCATGATATGATTATGAGGCAGACCGTAGTGGAGGACTCTGGCAATTTAGACCATCTGGTGTTCTTTGACATGCACCGACATCACAAAGTACACAGGCCTCTGGCACTTCGCGTACATTGAAATGCAACTGCCGCAGCCGGGATTGAAACCGCAACCTTTGGGACAGCAGCCAAGCACCGTAAGCAATACAGTAAAAGCTCGTTAATTTGGATTTCACGAGACTGGAAAAATGTCCGAATTAGCCTAATTGCCAAAAGTATCAAGAAAACGATAAACAATGTCTATTACATCAATGCATTTTCATTTTCTTGAAGAATACGTAAATCCAGCACATATTTTACATAAGAGCAGTGTAAAAGCCGCAACTGTCATCATTTGTGACTTCGTTCACAATGTGACCGCAGCTCAAGACCCCCATGTCGTATATTGAAACGTGCTCTGAACCCATCCCTTACTATGTACCGCCATCACCACCACCACACACACGTGGCGATCATTTCTTTTTTTTGTCGAAAGATGGCCGGCAACTGATCATTCGTCTATCACAATGTAGCGAGAGTTTTATGCAGCATGCAGTTCACGGCTGCAGCTGTTCATCTTCAACAGCTTCCGCCACGTTTGAATTTTGCGACACTGCGTGCAGAGTACCTGAAGTCAAAGCGAACCTACTGAGTGCCACATCCACTGTGGGCGAAACCGCGGTAGCTAAAGGCACGATCATAGCATCCACACAGTTCTGAAGGCACGCGTGTGGCCTACGTCTAGAGTCGAAATGAAACTGCTGAGCATCACATCTGCTGCCAAGTAAACCTGGCTCGCTAGTGCCGCATCATTGATGACGACTACGCAGTTCTCAAGGCACGTGGCAAAAACTTCACTAGTGCATGTCCCAGCTTTAACCCAAGTCAGTATCGATGCGATCATAGATAGCGCCCATGCAGTTCACATGTGCCGAGTAAAATCGAAAACGAAACAAGTTTGCCTCAGCCACTGAAGCCTTGGTTGCCAATAGCACGACTCTTGTAAGACTGGATGGCGACCACGCTTTCTGAAAACCCGCGACTGTTTCAATTGTTCACGAACACTGTTATCACTCCTTTGCATTGCACCTTGCAGCGCTTCGGGCTTGGCGCGCTCTGAGGATCGTCCGAATTAACCAGGTTGCGACAAAACAAGACTGAATTACCGAGTTTGATGTCATTAAACAACACATATGCTTGCTCGGACAAGAGAACACATCCGAGCTTTTACTGTATACCACCGTGTTGGACATTAGTGACAATTACGAATTACCTACAACATCCCTGAGGAGCACCAGTTGCCTATGTACTCATCTGCTAAGACCGTCGGCGTGTGCAGCACACGGCTGGGCTGAGTCACTCCCTCTTCCACTCGCCTGCCATTCCATCGTGCACGTGCTATATTCAAAGAGTCCCTCAATTTAAACTGTTTTCTTTGACTGATTGATCGACTTTTACTTTTTCTAGGCACTCTGCTCTATTCAAACAAATTTCAGGTCCCTTTGGAATTTTAATCAACAAGGTTCTACTGCATTTGGGAGCCAGCACAAGTCATTCATTCGGCGAGCAACTACCTATAAAACAGAAGAAAATGTAAAAGGAATGCTTACAGCGGTCCTGTGCTAGCTGCAAGGTTTTCTTTGACTAGTACAGCATTCACACACACGTCTGTGTCATCCTTGCCCGGAATGTAAAGCGTCACCTTCGCACGCTTGAATTCTTCACTGTTTGCTGCAAAAGTAGAAGCAAAATACAGTTGAATGACTGCACAACTAACTACCAATCACAGAGAAGCAGGCAGAAGAGTGACGCTTACCGTGAACTTTCATCAGCAGATGTTTGCTCAAGGTCAATTGTGACAGTCTTCTGGTGGCCTTCAAGAGAAAGATACAGAGCTCAGCTTTCAGAGAAAACAGAACCTGAGGCACGTCTCTATCAAGGTTTGTGCGCCCAAACTAGTGATACATTAGAATCGTTTCTTAGATACAGTGTACCTTTTTTTTTTTACGTTGCCTATAGCGGACTGCAGCATCAATCCACTCCTTCTGTTCAATATCCCAAATAATGATTTGCAGGTATAAAATTGATGTCTCCTACAATTTGCTTTGTTTTAATCTAGATCGTACATTTCAACCGCAGAAAAAAGAAATCATTTGGACAAAAGGACATAGGAAGGCAAAGTGGTAACAGTGGTTTCATAATCGCACAGAAGACTGCAGGACTGCACCTTTAACACCTCGTATGATTGCATCTTACTCATAGATTTTGTGCAATAGTCCACCTTTTTCCCAATGCCATGGCGCACGTACCCTTCCCCTAGCAGAAATGTTGCAAAATGCGTCTTGAGCTCGAAGGCTTTTGTTCTTGCGATACTGGTTGTCACAGCCCCTACCAAAACCCTACCAAAATGGCAGAGGGCAGCACAGGAAAATGAAAGAGGTGGATTGCACAGAAGTGAACATGGCTGCGTTCAACAAGCCGGCTCATATTTAGACCCAGAGACTACATGCGAGTGCTAAGCTGCACAAGAGCTCACAATCAACAAGACTCTACAAAAGGATTACAAGGTCATCTCAATGCCTGTGGTCTTGCCAACACTTTAGAGATTGCAATTCAGGATACTGTAGTGCTAGCATGCCAACTTGACCTATCAAGGCATTGCGACGTACCTTTTGAGGTACGTAAACGACGTACCTCAACATTCCAGGAACCGGAGACAGGGGCCAAGTCAGCGAGCGTCACGGGAATGGCTTGGATGGGAAGGTACATGAACTTGTCGGGAATGCGGCGAACCCACATGATGGGCACCCGTTCCTGGTTCCCGTAGTCAACAAACAACACCTCCACATGGGTCCTCCCATGAAGACTGATTATGCTACCACGATACCACAAGTGGTCATGAGGAAACTTTGCCAAGCAGACCATACCTGGACGATGAAAGAAAGCAAGGGAAAAGATGAAAAATGAGGACTCCTGCAATGGCACGTGAACTCACGCCACAGATACTGGGAACGTATGCTTATGAAATGTTTTAATGAATGGATTGTGTCTTTACTATAAAGCAAATGAGTGAGCGCATGGCCTGTGCTCCACTTCAAGTGATATCACTAGCAGGTGACAAGGAAAAGCTTCACTACCAGACTAGGCGAGCGGCAGATGGTATGACTAAAAAACACAGGTGTGCAGAGATTGGACTGGGGTGGGAGGGGGAGGGAGCACAGAGGGTTTGCAAATTTGGCCATGTAAAGTTTTATTATTTTGCAAGCAGCACATGGAACTTGGTTGAATGATGAATAGTTTCAAAAATGCACTGCATCCACACTTGCGCTTCTCTCACTGCATGTGTACTAAGTTTCAATCCGTGCTTCAGTAAGTTGAAATCCCAGTGAGCTCTTATCTTTTTGTATACAGCAGAATCTCGGTGATACAAGCCCGGCTGATACGAATTCATAAAGTTTCCCCGCCGAACTTTTTAGCGTCCAATGGGCCAAAATTCGGATGTTCCAAACACTTCTCGGGGTCGCAAAAGGTGATACAAACATGGGTACCGAAACTGTCGAATGACGGCCGACAGCAGCATGCTCCGGATGCTCCAGAAGTACACTGTCGTCCTTTATGAAAGGGAACACGCAATTGCGCGGCCTGCGCTCTGCGGCGGCTGCCTACAGCACCATCGACCGAGAGCTAAAGAAAGCATGTCCGCTTTTGGCGGCATCACCCATTGCAATACCGGAGTGGGAGTGTAATCTAGCTGCGCTTGTCCACCAGTGATGACTCGTTATTTTGTTTGCCAATAGATGACGCCAAAAGCGGACGTTCTTTCTTTAGCTGTCGGTTCATGGTGCTGTAGGCAGCCACTGCAGAGCGCAGGCCACAGGCTCGTGTGTTCCCTTTCATAAAGGACGACAGTGTACGCACGCAGCCACTGCACACAGTCAAAACTGTGCTTATCGTTTGTCGCAACCGCTGCGCATGAAACCTCACTCACTATCGACACTATCACGTATAGTGATGACAAAACTGAAAGTACACAGCATCCATTGCTCACCGAGTCAAAGCTATTCTGTGTGCCGCAACCGCTGCGGACAAAACTACTGTAGGTGCGTTCACAGATAGCAATGATGCAGTTCTGAAGGCACGTGTGCGGCCAGCAAACCCGGATTGAAAATGGAACTACTAACACTTTCTGCAACCGCTGTGCATGTAGCCATGGTTGCTATCGACATGATCATCGATAGCGACTACGCAGCTCCAAAGGTACACGGCTAATGCAGTGGTAGATTAAAGACAATAATGTCGTAAAAAGGCACGAAGCGTTTTGGCGTTCCTGTCATTCGCTTATGACTATGGTGGAGCAGAATTCGGCACTTAGTTTTAGTTGACCTCAAGCGAAGCTTTGATGCGCATGTTCGCAGCAGGCAGCTGCGCCATCCCTTGTGGTCCATTCACGTGTGCCTCAGAAAACGTATGCGAGTTCTTTCTACGAAAATAAATCTTTCGTGCGTATATTATGGTTTGAGAATACATTTCGGTAGTTTTTTGGTGATACGAAATTTCAGGTGATAGGAATATTTTCACTCCCCCTTGAGATTCGTATGACCGAGCTTCTACTCTATATTGTAATGGGTGCCTAAGGCGGCAAAGGGAACTTGGGTGCTGTCAGATTTTTAAGCCCTCTCTAATTTGGGACTCCGCGAACGCCTATAAACACTAAGCCACGGTCGCATCAGAGTAAAGAAAGCACAAATAGGCACATGCAGTTGCTGGTGACATTTGTAATCCTTCTTGCAGTCACCCATATATACCACAATAAGTGGCTACTGCAGGTTGCAGGCCACACACTGGCGTGTTCCCTTTCATAAAGGGAATGTGTGTACAAGAACTGCTTAGAGGGAGGGACAAGAGCGACACTAAACAAGAAAGGAAGAGTGAGAGAGAAATGGGATGTGGAAAAAGATGACAACAGCCCCTGGGAAAAATATCTGTCTCCATATTCTGCTTGAGTGTGCACTATGACCCACAGCGGCATCTGCTTGTGAGTCACAAAAAACTCACAGTGCCATGTAATGCGAAGATTAATGTACGCAATACAGATGCACACAGTTGTGAAAGGTTCGATAAAACCACTGCTGGGCATCAATTTCCACTATTCATTTCTCAACAGGCGTAACACCCCAAACGCACGTCTTTCACAAACGTGATCAGCTACAAGTAGCAATGAGCCCGCATTGAAGTAACAAGCTTCGCCACGACAGTTCCCAGACGGTATCTGACAACAAACGCTCAGCTCAAGGACGTTGAAATGCCAAAGGACAAATGCGTAATGCAGCCTCTTGCAGTAAAGCCACTTACAATGAACTAATCAATCCAAGCACAGAAACGCACAGCACTCACCAACTTGAGGTGTAAACAGTATGTCTAGCTCGGTGCTTTCTGCGTTACAGTGATGCTGCAACTCTCCAAGCATCTTCTGCATGCCTTCCACAGTAGAGCCCAGCTACAAAGGCAGAAGCAAAGTTTTACTTTGATGTACAGTACTCACGGATTGAAACAGGACAATTTAGGGCTAAGCAGTGCACATACTTTTGTTTTCCCCATCTTCAGTTTGGATCATATCGGCATAATTTCGAATCGAACGTGTAGGTCAGAGCCAACATTATCTTTAGAGACCAGATTCGTCACGACGTGACGTGGTTTTCTCGGGCAATTGCGCATACCAGTCGTTACGCTAAAAAATTTTATGTCTCGTTTGAATCCATGAGTACTGTACATATACGTACATATATAATAAAGAAACATTAAGAGGAAGGGGGGATAAAGGAGAAGAGAGAGAAGAGAGGAGGGGCTCTAGGACTGGACACAGTGCCCACCAGTCCAGTTTAACTTGGGGTGCCTAGCATAAGCAACATTTGATAGCGCGTAGCTGCCCGAGCCTACTTTAAAGCCAAAAGCATGCCCCCCCACCCCCTTCCCTAAAAAATTCCTGGCTACATCTCTTTACAACAGGCACCAAACTAACAATGCAAATGAGCACTACAAGCCCACATTTACAGTTGAACTTCGATATAACAAGCAAACTCAATACGAACTTCAGTTGGGCATGCTTCATTTTACTGACATTTATTCTCTTTATAATGAAACCAAAAGTGCAACAGTTGCTGCAATATCAGCTGTAACGAAGAAATATACGGTTCGCGCGAGGCTCAAAGCTCGAAAGGTAATTAATAATTGTTGGGATTTATCCTCCCAAAACCACGATGTGATTATGAGGGATGCCGTAGTGGAGGGCTCTGGAAATTTCGACCACCTGGTTCTTTTAACGTGCACCTAAATCTAAGAACACGGGCCTCAAGCATTTTCGCTTCATTTGAACAAACTGCAGAAATTTCCATCATCCAGTGCAAAAAAAAAAAAGTATTTGATTGGCTCTGCCACCACATGAGCCGAAGTTCAGTGTTTGAAATGCCGCAAAGAGAAAGGTAAGGATTATTTCGTTTATAGTGGGGTTGAATCCTAGAATAATACGTTTTTGTATCTAGAATCTTGCGAGAGCCAGATTGTTGTTTTCGTTAGAGCAGACTTATCTGTATCGTTATAACAAATATTAGATATAACGAACTAATTTATGGCCCGGGTGATACTTTCTTATAACGAGGCTTGACTGTATTCTAAGGGCAAAGCGCACTCACCTCTTGCACAAACATTTTTTGTGGATTGTGTATGCAGCTGACAATGACATTGACAATCTGGCCGGCAGTGAGATCAGTGGGTGAATAATACTGACGACGAATGGCCGCTTGAGGTTTCTCTGGAAAAAACATGAACGCATTCCTTGTTAAGATCGCATAATGATGACTATGCAATGCATGCATACACTTATTCAAGATGTGTTGATGGCATAGGCGTCCGCAGGGTTCCCTATCAGGGGGGGGCGAAGGTTCATCGCACCCCCCCCCCACTAAGCCAGTGTACGAAGCAGATTTTGCCCCCCCCCCCCTTAGGTGACTAGGGGGGTCAATGCATGGGGCATTTTGCCCTCCCCCCCCCTTAGGAGACTAGGGGAGTCAATGCATGGGGCAGATTTTGCGCTCCCCCCTCTTAGGTGACTAGGGGGGGGGGGGCAATGCATGGGGCAGATTTTGCCCCCCCCCCCCCCCCCCACCCCATGCACGCCTATGGTTGACGGGACACTACCACACATTTTCAAGAACTGTGCGGAATGTGTTTGGTATTAAGAGGCACTTAAAAAGACCCTTTCCTGGCTATTAGCTATTGAACGTGCTTGTCTAATAGAATTGCTGGAAATTAAGAAATGTCGCTGCCATGCTTTACCCTTTCTCTATATTGCTCTCACTGCACTCAAAGCAGTGCACCGCAACTACATGGAATAATTACCTCCCGGTAATATACTGAGCTTTTGTACTGGCATGAGCAAGAGAGTGCAATGTCACAGTGTCTTGCACTGCCCATGTTTGAGGACACATAATGAGAGCAGTGGAGCTATCAGAAGCCACCAAACGGCATATTTAAAAATCTTTCATTCTGCTGGAAGCACAGCTTTGAATCGATTCATCTTTGCTCTTGTTTCCACATCAAAGTGCCACACAGTGTTGCCTGAAAGCTGCTAATATATTTCCCGAGTTCCGAATCTCTTTTTCGATTGTGCTGCTTATTCTGAGTTTCCGATGGAACTGACACATGAGTGATACTCTGCACCGTATTAGCAATGGCGGCTAGACATACCGCGCTCACGGAACGAAGCGCATCACGTTACAGCTAAATAAAGGACATACTTTCGTTTACACAGTCTTCTATTCACGTCACATTGGCAGGCTGATGACCAGTACACTTACATCAATGCCAACATCACCTTTTGTAGCCAAATTCATACCGAGATTACATGTCTCTGATGCTGTTGTTCATTCTGTGAGCACTGTACGTGCACACTTCGCCTTAGGTACCACGTGTGAACTTTCAGATCTGTTATGGCTACATGCACCTTTTTGGTTCACAAGAACAGATCACATTTTTGACCTTGCTGGCAGATGCTAGCTTGCACAATCTTCATACAAAAAAGTTACTTTGTTTACAGGCAGGCCCCCCACATAGAGAGAATACTACCAAACATGCACTGATTTTCCTCTGGCCTGGAGAACTGCTTTCCGATGGACACAAATCGAAGAGTCTGCTTGTCAACGCACTCTCACAGCACATCCAACTTTCGCTACGGCCATGCGTGCTATTATTGAAGCTGTGCTCATTTCCCAGATGTTTTAAACACTGAAAATACTGGACAAATATGTGTGTAACAAAATTGTTAGACATCCACATACAGTAAAAGCTCGTTAATTCGACTCTCGTTAATTCGGAAAATCGGTTAATTCGGACACGTCATCTGGTCCCTGTAAATATATGCATCACTCTATGAGACTGGGCGCTCGTTATTTCGGACAGATTTGACCGCAAATCGGATAATTCGGCGACTTTCGGGCCGCTGGCGAGGCTCGAAAACGAAAAAAGAACCATTCGGAACAAAAGTGAAGCTCAAACGCAGCATCGTCATGGACATCAATTATCAGCTTGGCTTGACTTGAGACTGGTTGAACGCCCTTTCAAGGCCTTTTCTTCGCGCGTGATAGCATGTGGGGCGTGTGGGTTTGGCGCGGTGTCATTTTTGTTGCTTTGTTCCCGTTGGTGTGCTGCATCGTTGAACGCCGTTTTATCGAGGAACAATTCAGTACGGCTCCTTTAGCTTGATCGTTGTTGGTGCTTTTGTGCCGACTTCTCGTGTGAACGCACTCTCCGCCAGTGGCAACGCCGGCGAAGCGGCCCAAGTACGAGGCCAAGGACTTCACCACCAAAGTAGAAATTTTGCGTGCCCTGAAAAATGGGCTCTCCTGGCAAGAAGTAGCTCCTGTGCCATGATGTCGGCAAACAATACGACGTGAGTCTCCTGAGCGCAGTTAGCATTCTTCGCGTATGTGTGGCAGAGCACGCCTGTGCACGCCATTGCCAACTGTTTCAGGCACAGTGGCTTTGTTCTACCCGACTCCAGCGATCCTGCAGTGGCCGAAGTGTGCCGATGACGACGGTGCCGATGACGGGCAGGATTTAGGAAGTGTTATGCCTGATGAGTGACACTCGGTGATTATGTCGGCATTGATGGCGTTGCCACTGCCCGCTCTCTGACTGATGAGCAAATCATCAACGAAGTGATGCATGGCGACGAATCCGAGAACGAAGAGCCTGAAGAGCAGCAGCCACACTATGAGCCACACAGGCCCCCTCGTACTGTGCAGGAAGCCGCGGAGGCCCTCGTCGTCCTTAAAGAATTTTGTTTTGGCACTGCAGACAGCATGCCAGCTGCTGAGCACCTTGAAGGGCTCAGAAAAATTGTGTCCGCGTGAACTTCTGCTCGAAAACAGAGACGCATCCGCGATTACCATGTAAAGTAAGGGTATGCTGAAAAAACTCTTGCATTTATTGTGTTTATTTCGACCATTCGATAATTCGGACATTTTTGCCGGTCCCTAGAAATCCGAATTAACGAGCTTTTACTGTAGTGAAAAATTATGCATACTCCAAACAAAATTATTTCCAGCAAGAAAAAAAAAAATATATATATATATATATATATATATATATATATATATATATAATCGCTGATTTTTTTATTGACATACGTAAATCCGAAGATTTTAACACTGACACCTTGCATGCAGTTTGTAACCTGGAAACATCCGGTGCGCTGCATTATAGCAAGAAAAGGCACGCAATGTAGGCGACGATCATTGTCTTGGAATACAAATATGCCTCAAAGTGTGTAGCTGTATGTAAAGGGCAGTGCTGCCAAAAATGTTGAAGCTCATTAGCATAAGGTAAAGTAGAAAGCCACTTATAGAGTAACGAGTGTCACCTGGAATGCTGCCCCTGGACAGGTGGTAGGATGCAGCATCCAAAAACACTAGTGCATCCGTGATGGAGGTCCGGACTTCACCACAGCCACCTTCACTGTCATCCAGCAGGTCCACAAGGAGGGTGTCGGCCTGCCGTTCCACCTCCTGCAAAGAAACGTCGCCAACGTCCACAAGCCGATCAATAACAAAGTTGCAACATTTAAATGTACCAAAGTACCTCGCTAACCACAAGAGAGACTGCAGTGGAGGGACCAGGACTAATTGTGACTAGATAAAATTTGTTAAACCTGTAAAGTATAAGCAGAGTTAAAGGTTATTATCACAGCGGGGTGTTAACGAGAGTGCTGGAAGCTACGAGAGGAGGGGGAAAGGCAACAGGCCCTGTCAAAAGCCACACTTGGTATTGGTGTGCATTTAAGAAGCGTGAAAAGCTCGGCCAGTTCGTTCATGTTTAGATGCATTACAGCCTTTGGAATTTTTATCTTTTCTTTTTTAAAGACATGCTGGCCACTACTTTTTCTTAGGCTTATAGACAGAAAAGTGAACAGCTGCAATATAGGGATACTTACCCTGAGAATCAACTTTCTGTTCAGCGTGAGCTTCCCAAAGAGAGCATTGTTTTCCTTTTTCCAGCGTCCATCCTGAAAGGGGAAAGAAAGTAGACAAAACAACTTAACGGGTACCAAACAACTCTCCTGCTACCTAGAGTTGGGCGTGACTTTTTTATTGCCCATGAGAATGTGTGGTTGTTATGAAGTGGGGTGATCACGCCAACATTAGAACATTAGAAAAAAAAAAAAGAAGTCAGGTGACTAACTCAACTCCTGCGCCAAAAGGAAGCTACACAGGGAAGGAGAAGACAAGGATGAGGAGTGCCGCTTGTCTGGTTGACACTTGGGTTTATTAAACCATGATAGAAGAAATCTTGCATTTTTCAGATATTGTCTCGAATGTGACTCGTGAAAGCTAGCCTAGAAAGTATTGCCATAATGCAAATTTTCTTCAACGCACAAGCAGCTGAAAAGTGGATTAAAAGGTACAGCATGAGCTTCAGATCTGGGGCTTGGATCTGGGACATGGCACTCAAGTTCTTTTTTTTTAAATTTCTTGATCGATTTTGATAAAACTTGGTGAGTTTATGTATATTTGTGTGCCGATTTCAAGTATGCAATTATTTTTCTAGAATAATGAGTAGTTTTTAAAATGCAAGATATTTCGTGTGCCTTTTTGAGAGCACGGTTTTTTTCTAAACTGAGGGAGTCACTGAGTAAATCAGCATATCACAATAATCTGTGCTCAGAACTGTGCTCAGAAGTTACGGTATGCAGAACATTTGTGAGTGAAATCCCAGCTTGAAATTGACTCGCTCACAAATGTTCAACATACCATAACTTTTCTTTTAATGGGTTTAGAACATCCATTTTTGTTGCACTGCACACACTTCTGATTCCAGATTATTGCGATAAGCTGATTTATTTTGTAACTCTCTCAGTTTAGAAAGTATCTTCCTCTCCAAAAGGCACAAGAAATATTTTGTATTTTAAAAACTACACATTATACTAGAAAAATAAATCGCATATTTGTAATCAGCACCCAAATATGCATAAACTCACCAAGTTTCATCAAAATCAATTAAGAAATAAAAACATTTTTGTAAGAGCAGTGTCCCCCCCTTAAACACACACAAATTCTTAGACCTGTTTTCCTTACCGTTCTTGTTATGTGGGAGCATGAAGTTTACGAGAATGGTGGTGCTACAAGAATACCTTACACCTAGCTCTTGACTCAATAGTGTAATCAAAGCCTACTCACAGCTCTAGGCACCACGTTGTAGAGAGAGCACCTGATTGCCAAATGACCCAGCCTCTCAAAGCGAGGGGACATGCGCCGTAACCTGGAATGAAGATGGGTGTTATGGTAATTATGTCCATTATAATAAAATACCGCAAACAACAACGGAAGTGACAAAACAATACAGCATAGACCGCTTATAACGTAAGTCGCCGGAGTCGCGAATATTCGCACTATAGGCGGTACTGCACTATAACCAAAATAACATTTTTGAAAGGTTGTACGTGTGCAAAACATGACCAACGGGTAGGCGCGCGATTCCGACTATCGAGGCATGCGACTGGGACGTAAGTTTGCGTCTGCTTACATTTGGAAATGTTGAACGGTTAGCGTCCGCGGACCTGCGTTGCCGACATAACGAACGCGAAAAAAATGCGCCGTCGCGGGAAGTCGCCGTGGTAACACACTGCGCGTATGCGATGTTGAAAACGGTGGCGACCACAAACCACCACTCGAGTGTTTCACACGCACGCCCGCGTTTTCGTTAAAGATGTAAGTCACCCCTTCTAAATGCAACAACTGCAAAATGTTTCATTGATTCGGCACTTCTGTAGTCCGCGGCCGCCAACATGGCAGCTAGCGCTTGTTAGGCCTAGCGTGCGCGTTGCAACTTGGCATGCCGCCGCGAGAAGCTTGCCCTGGGCAACACGGAGATTGGGCGTAGAAGAGATCGCACTCGCGAGCTAAACCGAGAGCATCATGCATGAAACGCAGTTGCGGTTCACGGTCCGCGGTCGGGAGAACGGCCGCGGCAACTACCCTGAAAAAGTCTCTCAAGCTTGCAAGTCCGCCTGTTGGTGGCAAAGGCGAAAGCTCAGTCGTGTCTCAAAGCATTATTACTTGCGGGGGAATCGAGGTTGCACACGCGATAGCTGCGCTCTACGACGAAGCAACTATTTTTCCGACGGAGACAAACAGCGGTAACGCGCTCTTGATGCAGACGTGGGCGCCCGTTCGTAGCGGCCGGAGCGCGCATGTCAAGTGGCCAAAGGGGGCAAAGGCTTTTCTGTCGGTCACGCAACCACTCCCCCTCCTCACACCACGCACCCGCGCCGGGCTGCTGCCCCCCACCGCCATCTCTTTTTTTTTTCTCCCCCCAATCCTTGTTCCTTCATTCCGCATCCCCTCCTCCTTTGTAACGCCGTCGCCGCTCTGTCCCCCGCTGGCGCATCTCCGCTGAGAAGCACGCTCGCTCCCTCGCATCTCTGAGAACGTTCCGGCAGCCGCATTATAACCGGTCTTTCATCTCGGGGGACTGCACAATAAGCGGTATGCGTATACATGGAGTTCTATGGGAGGGTAAACGGGAGTCAGAAAAAACCGCATTATAGCCGGTACTGCACTGTAAGCGGTTACGTTATAAGTGGTCTGAGCTTAGTGCCAATACCACCGTGTGTTACAGATGAACATTTGGCCTCCCTGCCTTTCTGCATATAGCACATCACTTATGAAAAAAATATTTTCTTCGTATCCAACACTCCTCATAAGCATGCACTCTAAGAAAAATCGAGTATTTGGGGAGTATTTCTGCTACACAACAATAATCGTTATCCACCTCGCGTACTTTCCTTGCGTTATCACCGCGGTCCCGGCACTTGCCTGTCACGAACAGCACGCGTGTTATCAGCGTGACATAGCATTCTTGATAGGAAAGTGACCAGAGCCGGGTTTTCAAGAAAGGAAACACAAGCAAGCCAAATGACTATTATTGTTGTGTAGCAGAAATACTCCCCAAATACTCGCTTTTTTCTTAGAGTGTATATAGTTTTATCGGGATATTTTTAGTTATTGAACAGTTACAACAACCTCTCGAATATCCCATGCATAAGTGTAGCACACATACATCGAATTCCCATTCACTTTTATATTCCATATATATATCCAAGGCTGCACCGTGGAGCCCTCCAGCGAGTTCACTTTTTTCATTTTTGCCAACTGGCCAGAAATCACTTTTGTCACCGGTGGCCTTCATGCCAACAAAACGGCACTGTTTCGGCAGATGATTTCGAACGGAGCATTAAGATTTGCGCTTCACAATTATAAATTCCCTTCCATGAGCTTCACTGCAATGCAGCCTTGTAGTGCAATGAAGGTTTCTAACAATGGAGAACTAACTGCAGTCCTGTGAGATTATTGCCTGCGGATGTTCGTTATTAGAAAAACAACAGCCATCCTATAGAAGCGTGGACATCTGGGCAAGTTGGTACGGTTTCATTTTGATTAATCCGGTAGCGCAAAACCAACAGACACGAAGAAAGAACACACAAGGACAAGCACTTGTTCGTTGTGTGTTCTTTGTGTCTGTTAGTGCTGCGCTACCAAATTAATCAAAACAAAGCCATCCTATTTCAGGAATGCAAAGAATGACTCCCCAGTTCGATACGTGCATTTGCCCAAAAAGGCACGCATTAAGAAATTACCAGCAATTATGATACTCCCTAATGCGAATTGTGAGTGCAGCCGTATGTGCGTTTTCATTGGGCGATATAATGAGGCAAAGAATTTCAGAGACATGCATGTATGTACAGTTAGAGTACTTTTTCTTGTTTGATTCTTTATACTTTGGCTTTTTTTGTTGTAATTTCTTGATTTTTCTGATTTCCCGATTCGGTTTACCTTTAACTTTTGTTAGTCTTTTTTCTTTGTTATTTTATAAAGTTTAATTTTCTGTTTCGACAGCGAAGGCTCAAGAGTAATTCAGCCTGTTTTGGCAAAAGAACAAGAGCATCACGTGGCTCAAGCATGTGAGCCAGGAGATTTTCGGTGTGCTCTTTAGCTCGATTATGGCAATGAAAGATGGTCGACATTCAACCCATGAACAGGGGCCCGAGAGCAGCATTTAAAAAGGAAAACTAACTAGTAAGCCTTTATGACATCGACACAGCCTTGAAAAAAAAAAAGGTTGGCCAATTCCCACTTAGGTTCTGAAGAGATTGCCCAGGACATACAAAATTTCCACACAAGCTTCAGATGTTTTGTTTTGCATTTCGAATTATCCACATATTAACCTAAGTCACGATCCTCTTTGAACTTCGTATAAAAAAGGAAGACTCGAGTTTTAGTTCGGTATGTGTGGGAATTTATTACAACCATGTTACGACGTTGAGGTAATGCCACTCTTTTCTGAATGTTAACTTTGCCTGGCACACTCATGGAGCAATTCTGGTCTCCGAATGTAGGTTTTACTGCAATGATACAGTGGGGACATATGTCATTGCTGCAGCATTGCGATAACTGCAATGGTGTCACATGGCACTACCATTCCACTGCAGTAGAACCAACAATTTTTAGTGATGTTGCTATAAATCACCCAAACTTAAAATTTACTCAAGGTGAAGTAGGCAAGCGATGGTGGCAAATGTGTGACCAAACTGAATACAGCATAGACCGCTTATAACGTAAGTCGCCGGAGTCGCGAATATCCGCACTATAAACGGTACCGCACTATAACCAAAACGTTTTTTAAAGGTTGCACGTGTGCAAAACATGACCAACGGGTAGGCGCGCGATTCCGACTATCGAGGCATGCGACTGGGACGTAAGTTTGCGTCTGCTTCCATTTGGAAATGTTGAACGGTTAGCGTCCGCGGACCTGCGGTACCGACATAACGAACGCGGAAAAAATGCGCCGTCACGGGAAGTCGCCGCAGTAGCACACTGCCCGTGCGCCATGTCGAAAACGGTGGCGACCACAAACCACCACTCGAGTGTTTCACACGCACGCACGCGTTTTCGTTAAAGATGTAAGTCACCCCTTCTAAATGCAACAACTGCAAAATGTTTCACTGACTCGGCACCAAACCGCAACTTCTGTAGTCCGCGGCCGCCGACATGGCAGCTAGCGCTCGTTAGGCCTAGCGTGCGCGTTGCAACTGGCATGCCGCCGCGAGAAGCTTGCCCTAGGCAACACGGAGATCGGGCGTAGAAGAGATCGCACTCGCGAGCTAAACCGAGGGCATCACGTGTGAAACGCAGTTTCGGTTCGCGGTCAGGAGAACAGCCGCGGCAACTATCCTGAAAAAGTCAAGCTTGTAAGTCCGCCTGTTGGTGGAAAAGGCGAAAGCTCAATCGCGTCTCAAAGCATTGTTACTTGCGGGGGAATCGAGGTTGCACGCGCATCTGCGCTCTACGACGAAGCAACTATTTTCCCGACGGAGACAAACAGCGGTAACGCGCCCTTGATGCGGACGCGGGCGCCCGTACATAGCGGAGCGCGCATGTCAAGCGGCCGAAGAAAGGGGGGCAAAGGCTTCTCCGTCGGCCGCGCAGCCGCTCCCCCTCCACACTCCACGCACCCGCGCCAGGCTGCTGCCTCCCACCGCCGTCCCTTTTTTTTTCTCCCCCCGCTCCTTGTTCGTTCGTTCCGCGTCCCCTCCTCCTTCGTAACGTGGTCGCCGCTCCCTCCCTCGCCGGCGCATCTCCGCTGAGAAGCACGCTCGCTCCCTCGCATCTCTGAGAATGTTCCGCCAGCCGCATTATAACCGGTCTTTCATCTCGGGGAACTGCACAATAAGCGGTATGCGTATACATGGAGTTCTATGGGAGGGTAAACGGGAGTCAGAAAAAGACGCCAGGCCTGCGCTGAAACCGCAGCACAGTCACAGCGAAAGCTGGAAGAGCGGCGTTTCTAGAGCCCGTTAAGCTCTCTTGGGGCTACAATACAAGTACACTAGAAAGGTACCCACTACGCCACAAATCAAAATTTTTGTGAAGTTGGGAAGCACCCACTAAGCCACTATTCGTCATTCTATGGAGAAGCGAGGCACCAGCTACACGTCTGTAAGGCACTTTGTTATCGTGCACTTTGTTGACGTGACGACTGATGATGATGAAGAATTATGGCTCAGCCCTTTGTAATGGGTTGGAATCTTTAAACGGCCCACCAGTTATGTAATTTGCATTGGGTGACGCCCGGTCGCTATCACCCTCTCCCGTCATGCTGTATACGTTGACGTGGAAGAGAGACGGGGGGGAGGGGGGGGGGGGCGAAGAACTTTATTGAGACCCCGAGGTAATGGATCATGCGCTTATGGGCTTCCTTGGCAACCAATACAAGTGCACTTGCGAGGAACCCACTACGCTATAAATCATTGTAATCTTACTGAGACCCCGAGGAAGTGGATCATGCGCTTATGGGCTTCCTTGGCAACCAATACAAGTGCACTTGCGAGGAACCCACTACGCTATAAAAAATTGTAATTTTTTAGAAGTAGGGCAGCAGGCACTGTGTCATTTTTCGTCATTTTACAGAGAGCGTTGGTACCTGCTAAACGCATGTAAGGGATTATGCGCACTTTTTTGATTCTGCGCCTGATGACGATGAAGAATTATGGCAGAGCATTTTTGTAATGGGTTGGAAGCATTCAACAACCTGATGATGATAATATGTGGTGTTTAATGGCACAAGGGCCAATTGATGGCCAAAGAGCGCCAGTTCATGAGACAAAGGATGTGAGCAATGGTTGCGGTAAGTAGCTGTAAAGGGGCCTTAAAATTCCTCGCGCTGAAGGCGGGTAAAACATATATATATTAAAATCATGACAGTGACGTGAAATATGTGTAGTGGAATGAATGGCAAGTGGTCGCAAGAATAAGACTATGAAGATATGACATCAGCACGAATGCCTCGTCAATGCCCTTGAGTCCAAGGGCCGCGAGGCAAGTGCTGTCTTTAGCGTATTCACCGCAGCAGCGACCTCTGTTTAGAGGCCGTGCTACGGATCACCTTGATATATGACATGAAAACTCCGTACGTCGTTTAAAAAAGCAGACAGTGACTGATATGTAAAAAGCGGGTCCCTACCGATGAACATTGAAGGGTGAAATGGAAATTGCTGCCGGTAGGGTAATAAAAAGTGCTTTTTTCTGATAGCATCGAGTTCCTTGCACTGAATGAGGACGTGAAGGACAGTGAGTGGCTGACCACATCTATCACATAAAGGTGGCTCGCCACCGGACAGAAGGTGTGTGTGTGTACTGTATGTGTGGCCGATCCTAAGTCTGCAGAGTGTAACTTCTGTGTGGCGTGATTTTGATACTGGAGGCCAGTTACCGAGATGCGGTTTGACAACGTGTAGCTTATTTCGTGTATGCATATCCCATGTGGTCTGCCAAAAGGCTCTGAGCTTTCTTTTCAGGAAGTGTTTTAGGTCTAGTGGAGGAATAGCTAAGGATGTGTTATGACTGTTTTCGTGGGCGGATGCTGCTAGCTGGTCCGCCAACACGTTGCCTTGAATCTCGCGATGCCCTGGCACCCAGCACACTACGACATGTTGTTCGAGTGCGTATATCGTGCTTAAAAGAGAATACAGCGAGACAAAGACGGGGTTTTTGTGTCTTTTCAGAGTTTTTAAGGCTTTTACCACGCTTAGAGAATCTGTGTAAATCACTGCCTTTTGTAGTTTTAATTGTTGAATGTGTTTAACGGCCGCAAGTATCGCGTAAGCTTCTGCCGTGAAGATACTTGATTCAGGGTGTAGAATACCGGAATCCGTAAAGGATGGCCCGACGGCTGCGTAAGACACAGAAGTATTGGACTTGGAGGCGTCTGTAAAGAATTCTGCACAAGTGTATTTGTGTTGTAGTTCAAGGAAGTATGTACGGATATGTGCAATAGGCGCGTGTTTCGTTACTTCCATGAAAGAAAGGTCGCAGTCTATAAGCTGCCACCGCCACGGCGGTAGTTGTGAAGCGGGAGCCAATAGACAGTGTTCGAAAAGTGGCACACCCGTTTCCTCAGCCAAGCCCCTCACACGAAGTGAGTAGGGCTGTCGCACCGAAGGACGGTGGTCGAAAAGGGCAGAACTAGATAGCATTCAACAACCTACTCGTTGCGCAATTCGCAATTGTTTGACGCCTGGTTACAGAATTCGCGTTGTGCGACGCTTGGTGCTTATTTTAATCTTCTACCACGCTATATTGCATATGCTAATGTGGTTCCTTCCCGACATGAAGCCTGTATAGGACCTTTTTGCAAAGCAGTTTCAAGCACCGGCATGGCTCAGAGGTTGAATACTGGGCTCCCACGCAAAGGGCCCAGGTTCGAACCTCGTTCCATCCTGGAATTTTTTTCTTATTTAGTTTTTTTTCTTATTTCGAGCGATACTGGTTACGGACACCGGCGGCGGCGGCGGCGGACAACTATGGCGCCAAAAACGGCCGGAGAAATGATCTCATAACAGCTTTCGCTGTAAAAACCGCATTATAGCCGGTACAGTCAATCCTCGTTAACACGTACCCGCTTTAAACGTACTAACGGTTAAAACGTAGTTGCGACGAATCCCCGACCGAGTCCCATAGAGCCCAATGCATTCGCTGACCGCTTAAGCCGTAGTGGTTCACCCTATGCCTACCGGTTAGTGCGTACTCTGCGTACCGCGATAACTTTTTGTGCCATAATATTTTACTGCGCCGCTCAACTTCCCGATGCCAGAATGTGCCGCCAAAGGTCTTCCGCCCTTTTTAAGAAGTGCGCAGATCAGTCGATCCCCGATTCCGACTTCCGCGCGATTGCGGCGACGCCTTTGCGGGTAAGCATCGGGAAAGAACGAAGGCGAGGTGGCGGCCACCGACGAATGCGCCGACATGACTTATCGCCGACAACCTTATCACAATAAGTATCTTCAGCTATCTGCTCGGGCACGCGTGCGGCGCAGCGCTACTTTTTAAGCCTACTGCACGCTTTTATTAGGCGACAACCTGAACGCGCTGGGCCGCCGATCGCTGCCGCTTCATTGTGCGCGGCCGTCTTCAAGGCTGAAGTTGAATTAATGGCACAAATGCTCGGGCAGGGACGAAGAACTTCAGCCATGTACCAACTAGCCCGACAGCAAACGCTACTAAGCCGTCATCAGGCGCGCACCGCTTTGTAGAAGCGAAAGCAGATCGCTGTTGCGTAGTTAGCGTTGCGGGTCGCGGGCGCCGAGAAACCTCGCTGCATTGACGCTATCACACTAAACGCACGTGCACGATACAGCAAGCGTAGCGCAGTTGTAACCATACTGCACGCTTTTATTAGGCGACCACCCAAAGCGCCTCCGTCCGCTGCCAGAACCGATAGAGCATCGCGGAGTGCGCATCGCTTGCATGAAGCTCGTCATCGCTGCGTTAACCGAACAAGCTACTCGCCGCATCTGTGCACGATCTGGAGCGAAGTGGTTACGAACAACATTCCCACGATAAATGCGCGCGTGCGGCACAGCAAGCGGCCTGGTAGTGACGGCGTGAGCCGAGTAGGCGACGCGCTGCACGCAACTAGCCGGGAGACGATCGGCGCCACGCGGCCGTACCGCGTTTCACTGGAACTGCGTCAGTTTTCGTTTAGTAGCAGATCGCGGTTGGACGCACGCACATATACCGCGGAAAGCAGACACTGTCCGTTCTGTCGCTACGTCGGTCACTGCATTGACCGCGTATCCCGGACCCTGCAATAGTTTCGAAATGCTCCTCGGCGTCGCCACTACGCGCTATCGGGCGGTCGTGCGAGTGTGGCAGGATCTTTTCACCACTTTGGCAAAAAGAAAGAAAAGGCTTTGTGGTGGATACTTTAGGCAATATTTGCTGTGGCACTCTATTTATTTGCTGGCGGCGATGGCGTACGCTAGGAGATGCAAATTTGTACTTGGTGTTTAATGCGTACTACCGTTTAGTGCGTAGTTATGCCGCGTTCCCGGCAGGTACGTATTAACGAGGTTTCACTGTACTGCACTTTAAGCGGTTACGTTATAAGTGGTCTGAGCTGTACTCCGCAAAATGCTACCTCTGTGCAGAACTTCAGTGCAAATGACTCTGGAACTTAGCTGCAGTAGAGTCAAGCACATCTGGTGCTCCTATTTACGAAACACTCGTGAGTCGTAATTTACTCTGTATAAAATGAGATTCCATGTCCAGACATGTTAGATCCACTTTTGTCAAAAGGGTGAATGCATGAAACGTCAACCACAAACCGGAAAGGAATAAACAACACTAAATAAAAAAGAGATTCTAAGTCTATTAGAAAATCAGCCTTGCACAGTACCAAGACCACCATTACTGCAAAGTTGTTTTGGTAAAGCACGAAGCGCACAAGAATATACAAATTTGAAGATCCAGCACCAGCTTAACATGACGCCATGTATTTTAAAGGTGTCTGCTAGGGCTTAGCTAAACATTCCAGGCAGCAAATATAGTGTATATGGCAAATCTCAGGAACCTTTACCGAGCCAACATGGCCCAAATACACCCAAGAGAAAAAGTACTTTGAAATCCGTGGTTTTCCAATGATGCAACGGTGAAGTTATGGCGTCAAAGTGAACCACCCCAACCTTCGTTTTCTTCTACAACGATCAATTTCCTATTGCGAAATTCGTGAAAGTAATGACAGAAGAGTCTCCAAGAATACTTCTAAGTCTAGACTGACTTGCACGAATCTCTCTGACCGTCGTATTCTCAAACAAGCGGTTCTCACGAAACGATGCCCACTATTGCTCACACGCAGTGAACATTCATGCCGAATGGTGGATTTGCCATCGACATTCTCGAGTCCAAGTGGAGCACAGAGTGAAGGGACATTTTAGATTACGGGGGGGTGAGCAAAGCACCGCAAGAGTTTTGCTTGTTAAACATAACAATAACGCATTCGCGTCAGTTTGAATGTGAACAAACCAGTTGTTTAAACGAACGAGCCTTTTAACCCCCAGCCTTTATTTACGGGGCAATCAGTATCATTTTAAAAGAGCAAGGCAAGGAAAAGCACGGTAAATGTTCTGCTCACCTGGTCAAAGGCACCACCTCAGAGTTCCCATAGTCCACATAGAACACCTCCACATTGACGGCGCTTTGCCTGAAGCTTGTCCCGTCAACGAGGCTCATGTCACTCTGAACCATGCGCTGCACTCGGCAACGGTACCAGTTGTTGTCCACCAGGAATCGTGCCAAGTACATCCCACCTGCAAAAATATATGGCCATGCAAGACCAATGCACAAATTGCCACAACACAATTATTTTTTTTAATTTAAAGCAGTGACCGCCCACTGGAGAATTATCAGACAGTGCTAGCATTATTTGAAATTACATCAGTCACTTTAGCATCAAGTGTATCTTCAGCAAGAAGGATATTTAGCTTAAGGTTACCACGTCCCATTTCACTCTGGAAATGTCTTCCTGACAGCATCGTTTCCGTTGCTTATCGCAAACCATTTCATGACTCTCTACACACATTTAGCGTCTAAAAACATCACAAGTGCTTTTCTGAACAGTCTCATACAGAGTTAACACTTTCATTATATTTTTCCCTCATTTTATTTAGTTTTAGGTACAATTCGACCATGTTTCACTATTTATGCTCAAGCTTGATTGGAATTCGTGCGATTATTACCACCATTTTACACTATAAAGAGCCCCCGTGGGTGCTGACGTATTCAATCAGTGTTACACTGCCTTGAATGTTCACAGTGGTTTCACGAATTTTTACCGAACCTACAGACCAGGCTGTAGGTTCAGTTCTTACCTACAGCAAGCTTTTTTTGTCCACTTCAATTGGTTTGCATTAATGTCACAATTACTACAATACAGTTAAAAACACTACAAATAGTGTCCCTTATATTTTCCTTTGCTTCATTGTCTGTTGGTGTCACTAGGTTGTGTCTAACAAAGAAAACAAGCCATTGATCCATTCCCCATCTTAAATTTTTACTGTAATATGTATTTTAATGTTTCTAATTTGCCACCATGTCTCACACTTTGCTCCAATGAGGAGCCTGTAAGGCACGGCAAATAAATAAATACATAAACAAATGGATGAAAAACCTTCCAACAGTTCTTATGAAGAGCATGCACGCATGACCACTATAAAAAGTTCTCACCGACTTCAACCTCGTCCTCAGATCGTAGCTTGGAGTCCTGCGTCATGCAGTATGTATTGATTTCATTCTGCATTCGCTGCAGCTTTGCAGCAGAGGCACACAGCTGCACATAAAAGTTGGCAGGATCCCGAATGTGTGACACCATGACTCGCTTGTTGTTCACTAAAAAGAAAGATGGGAAAAATATTTCAACGTGTGAGGTTCCAATTCATAGGGACAGCAGCCTCATATTAACACTGTCTGTCAACCCGTTAGTGCAGTCTTCATTTGATAAGGCATTCTTTCTATGGCTACAAGGACCTTTATCAAGGCATGACGCACACATATTAGAAGGACATGCAACTTGACGTGGTGTCTCTTATTCAGTTGCGTAAATACAATTTCTACCGCTACAACTTGCAGATTAACTGGAGTTACAAGCTATCAAAGAGCATTAAACATCAAAATATGGGCCAGCACAATACAGTTACAAAGAGTAAGCGTGCCGCGTGAGGACTGAGCTCAACATGAAATGTACCAAAAGGATAAGTACTGCATTCAACACTAAGTCTTTAATTCCACAATTATGTTGCGGGAGAGTTCGTGGTGGTCACGTACATGGTTCAGCTACAGGTGCTGTCTGAGGCAGCTCATCACTGCAGGTGCTGGGTGCTGGAGACTGCTCATCCAAAGACTGCTTCTCGCTTGAGGATTCCGATTCAAGATCTGTTCATGATAGATCACAGTAAAAGTAAGGACACACAAATGTACAGAGAAACAAAGGGTGCATGTACTGGTGCGCTTGATGTGTGGTGTATACAGTAACAAAGCAGCCCATACAATGTTCCCGTCCTGAAGGGTACGACAAATGTGCAAAAAAAGAATATTGACTAACTCCTGACAATCAGAAAATCGTGTTTTGAACCACATTATCAGCGCACACAAATGAGCTACACATGTGGAGAAATAGTGCTGCCTTCATTGTGTGTGTACTACTTTGTATGGTAAAGAGTTCGTATGGCTTACATATACAATTGCCAACTGTCAAATAATGGTCAAAACAAGCTTTTGCTCACTTTCAACTTGCTCAAAACACTAGCTGTGGGTGCCCACAGGCCTGATGAGATGCATCGGCATAGAAACATCAGTAAGTATAAGAGATGTGCTTAATAGAGTTTCTTGATTACGACAGATTTGACACGAGGAAACAATGGCATTGCTCTCTGACATTTTCTTTACATCATACTCTAGTGTTAGATGTGAAAATTCTTTCTCCAAGTCAACAACATCCAGAAGCATACAGGAATAACTCCATGGAGGAAGGAAGTACCCATGTGTAAGACAGCCACAAGAGGAACGACATATACACACTCACTTGTATTGATGAAGAAATAACCTCACAGCTCAAGAAAAAATGAATTACCTGTATCATCTAGGTCATCCTCCGTGTACCCTTCAGGCAGGTCCTTCACAGACAAAAAGGATAATCTGCAAAGCAAAGAACTCTTCACCTGGACATGCCAAAATTCAAAGGGCCTTAAAAGTTCTTAAACTATACCCCAATTGCCACGAAATCAGAAGCTGCTGCTTTGGCACCATTACTGCAGTCACTATTGGGATTGGAGGCATATAATATGACCAACCATATTCGAGTTATCTGGGGAAAGCTAATTTTCAGGATCAATATAAAGAAACTTTGGTCCTATACAAATGCACGAGGCCATGACCTTCTGCCGAGACCAATTTAACCGAAAAATGGCATTAACCAGAGTCAAATTAATAGAAGACTATTGTACTACACACTCTCAAAGTCAATCCAAACCTTCACATAAAGAAGTTGCAGCTGGACAAAAATACGTTCTTACCTTCATTACATTATATACCTAAGCACGCCAATATGGACAAAAAGAAATCATGTATAGTCGCCAAAATAAAAGCGCTGTGCTCTACACGGGCCTGCAAAGAGTATCTATAAACTCTGATGGCCCATTAGCCATCAGAGCTCATCAGAGCGATCAGGGAAACACGCGAAACTATAGGCATGGGCGAATATTCGAGCGCTTCATATATTCAAACGAATATTGCAGTATTCGAATTCGCTTTGACACAAATCTAAATTATTAGAAATTTCGAATTGTTCGAAATGAACAAATAGACACTGAAGCAGCAAAATGGCAATAACCGCTTCAGATTTTTCCCCTCATGTTAACAACTTGACATTGATATTTGACATGTAACTCATCCTGTAAAGGTGGTTTCACTGCAGCATGAAGCTACTATGCCGTGAAACCACCTATACAGGGGAAATGTGCACTGTTGTGAAGCGCATGTCAAGGGTAAATGTACAAATTGCCTTCACCTCGATTAATTATTTTTTAAGAGCTTGTTATACGGGTTTACATGCACTAAGTATAGTCAATTTTTAACGTAACGTGTTTTACTACTTATAACTTGCACCCTACTGCTACTCAAATCTTGCTACTATTCAAAGTTGCTTCCACTTCACTTTGAACCAAAAAAAATGACATTCACACATGCCTAGTTCCAATTCTTAAAATATTGTGGAAGTTACTTGGGTTATGACAACAATGCTCACTTTTCTTTATAATATGTGACATATACTATTCGAACTATTTCATTCGAAACGCTTTGACCAAATCACTGTTCGCTTCCAATTCGCTTCAAACCTAAAATTTACTATTCACCCATCCTTACCAAATTATAAACTACCTTTGCAGAATCGTTAATGTACAATCAACATGCCCAGAGTGTGCCTTCTTAACATGCGCTTGCTTAGCATTTGATATCTATGCTACCAGATCTCGAACTATTAGCTAACAAATGTCCATTTCACTGTTTTCGATAGTGTCTCAAAACTCGTACAATTTCAGTTTCGTTATGGCAGTTCTTTGATTAAGAAGTGTAGCCAAACAAATGTTAGATTAGCTTCATTAAATGAAATTATTTGTTATACGCCCGTGTTCACTATATTGCAGTTAAGCCTGCACAAGCAAGAGTGAAATCTAGCCAGCCACACAGTGAGAAAGAAAGAAAGACAAAAAGAGTGCATGCACAATACGTGCAAGGAGGCAAATGTCAACATACTTTTCTGGAGGTGTGAAGCTCAAGTCACCATGAGATTTCAACAAATCCTTCAGCGACGAATCGTATGTGACCCTGGAAAAATTGAAGCACATGAATATGCAACCAGCTTATTTTTGTGCAGCAGCTGTTAATAAATTGAAACAGCTGAGGAGGGCATGACTGCATAGTTCAAACATCATCTAAAAACATAGTGCACATAAGTAAATTTCCAAAATTTAGAAATGCATATGAATTGCAGCATTTAAGGTGTCGCATCGAATCGTGACATGACTCACTTGACTTCAAGCCTTGTGGTCCTGCAGATCCTCCATAAGGAAGCAGGGAAGGCTGCTAAAGGACTTCAGCCGCTCTAGAAGGAGCGTGCTGTGTTGATGTGTGTTGGTAGCCATTGCAGATGCAACTTCTAAAAGACCAAAATAAGCGAAGAAAACATAACCTTAAATAAAGCTGCAGCAGAAGTCACAAAAAAGACATACTCTTTCCATTAAACACATTCCATCTTAAGCATAATACGGACACAATGAGCAGCATGACATTAGGAAAAAAAAACTTTCTTGTGATTATGGGAGCTTCAGAACGGCCAGCACAGTTTCAGTAACAAGCTACAGATGTAAACGACCGAGAAGCCACCTGCTACGTTTCCTTACAGAGTTCACGTAATAGTGAACGCAGTACATTAAAGGGGCCCTGCAACACTTCTTCAGCGTGGTCAGAAAACGCTGCCCATCGGTAGTCAACGCTCGGGAGAACACGCAAGCCAAAGATTAGAGCGCAGCCCGAGGCCTGGAACTTAGACTTCATTCTCAAAGTCAGCTGGAAATCGTTCCCTCTTCTTTCTGCAAATGATGCCATATACCCAAATTCATGGCCATTGGCCGATTGGCCGCACTTCTGTGGTCTTGTCTACACCCAGAACACCCCACCACAGGACAAGCTAAACCACAGAATGGTACAGGGTGCATTTGCGATTTGTTGTGCGTACCCCAGTGTTTCTTCATTCACACATTAATCGTGACGTGGTCACAGGCAACTTCTTCAACAGTTTTGTGGTGCCAACACTAATCTCGACACTTATGCCGATAAAGCTGGCGATTAAGGAAGCATTGAGAAATGACTTGCAAAAAACTTTAAATCATTTCACTATAGCAAAGTGATTGGCTTATATTTGTAGCCTGCAGATGGAGAACCAGTGGAAGCGGCGACTGTACTTGCATCTATACGTAGCAACAGCACTACTGGTTGAAATATGGACAGATGGGCAGACCAGGTTGTAGCTAAATGTATAACATACAGAGAAAACTTAGGGCATATTCTAAACGTGATCCCTTTATAGGGTAGATTTGTGAGATTTCATGCGGCTGGTGCTAAACATTTCAATGGGCAGCAGTGTTTCTGGTACTGTCATTATGCAGTGTGCTGGCTATTGTGCAGGTGTGTGTGAACAGCGACTTTTGAGAATGAATCAAATACGGATTGAATAGTGCCGGAAGCAAATCGATTCGAACAGTGAATACTACTTAGATGTTGAACAGTCATTTTCACAATCAATGCAAAGCCATGTTCCCATCCTAGTATTCATATTTTAGCATTAAATCAACAAACACAATCTTCACATGCACTCTACACATGCACTCTACACCTGAACTCTTTCAAATAATAACTGCATAACCAGTAAAGTCTGGCTCCCTGAGCAACATAGCCCGCTGCACTACGTAAACTCTCCTGTTTAATTCTATATTATGAACATGCAAATGACCTGTATCGCACTTTTGTACCAATTTTGTGTTTATTTAGGTGCAGTTGACATACTGAAATGCTTATAAGCTATCAAAGAAATATTCGTATTTACGAGTAGCAGCTATTTGATACGAAGATGAAAGTCAAATAGGACACTATTCGAATTGATATTTCAAAATTCTTGAATATTCGCACACCTTTACTAATGTGGCAAGAATGTTGCCACTCACAAATGCACATGCATATGGTGCTGGCAGCACGAGAAATCTCGAAAGTAAAAATAACCCGCGAAGGTGATCGCCCTAGAATGCCACGCCCTATTTATTTTTTTTCTTGCATCACTGTGGAAAGAAATTCTGGTGACTCCAATATTCTGAACTCCTGACTACTCGTACATTTGTGCAGTTCCCATCAAGTTTAGTCAGTCACTGTGCCTGCAAAGGCTTATGCTCCTAATAAAGGTTTCTCCAACAAATTTCAAGCTTGTGGAAATTCGTTGGAGGAAGTCAACACTACCCCGCACCTCCACCACTTTGTGTAAGGCAGAAGAAGACAAGGCCAGGCAACGCTAGCAGGCCCATCATTTCGCATGCACTGCCCAGTCTCAAGCACGAAAAAGGAAAAGGACAAGGCTGATGGTGGCTATACACCAACTAGAACAATGAAGTGCATTAGAAGTGCATACAACACATCGAAAGGCTCCTGACCATTTTTGTCTAAATCTGGGAGTGTGGCCATAATAAGTCAGTAAGAGATGCTACAGGTTGAAACAGGCAGAGCAATCTATTAAAGCTCCAATAGAGAGTCAACGCACACACAAAAGCCTGCGCCAACACTACGTAGGCACACATTTGACAATAACAAATATGTAGACACGAGTCAGCTTTCTTAAAAACTAAAGCTGCTACTCTTGCAAAATATGGTGGGGCTGCTTACCTTTCTGCAAAGCCTTGAACTCTCCCAGTTTAGTTCTCAGCTGCTTCAGCTGCAAGAGTGAACGAATAACGTCAAAACATGCTGCTTATTCTAAAAAGTTTTTCGGTATTTCGTACTAGGAACCAATCAATATGGCTAGGTTTTCTCACCTGCTCCTGCATACCCTGCATGTGTTGTTCATTGACTTTCTTGAGGTCAGTTAACAACTGGTTTGAGCTGCACAAAGGGTACAAGACAATTATAAAAAGGACCGGCTAAAGGGGAAAGAAACGGCAGAAGTCTCGCCATTGAGCTGCTTAAGATTTTAGTAGGCTTGTACAAATATTCGAGCACTTTGAATATTCAATCAATATTACAGCATTCGAATTCGCTTTGACACGAATTGAAATTATCCGAATTTTCGAAGTATTCGAAATGAACAAATAGACATATATAAACCACATGTAACCCCCTGTAAAGGTGGTTTCACTGCAGTGGAGGGAAGCTATACAGTGAATACACCTATCCAGGGGAAATCCGCATGCCACGAAGCCCCACTTCAAGGTTATATGAACATATTACCCTCACCCACTTCAAGGTTATATGAACATATTACCCTCACATCGATTCATAAATCTTTTAAGTTTAAAAGCTTGTTATACCGGCTTATACGCTCCAAGTATAGTAAATTTTGAAACGTAACATATTTTACAGGTTATCACTTGCATTCTACCAAAAGTCAACTCTTGCTACTATTCAAAGTTGCTTCCACTTCCCTTTGAACCAAAAGGAAAGACATTTGCACATGCCTTGTTTTTATTTTAAAATATATTGAGCAGGTAAGTTGGGTCCTGACAAATATGCTCATTTTTCTTTATAATATGTGATATATACTATTCAAATTCGATTCGAAATGATTCAGCCAAATCATTATTCGCTTCAAACCTAAAATTTACTATTCGCACAAGCCTAGATTTTAGACTACTTGACAATTTCCCCTAGAGGGGCAAAGTACCATATTTTTGCGAGCATAGCCCAGCCCTCCCTGCTCATAAGCCTCCGCGTCACAATTCCCACACCTTGACACGAAAACGTTTGTGCAGTATGCCACTCTACTGATGCGGTAGTAACCTTATGCAGTCATTAATGCACAGCCTGCGAACTTCCAGGCAAGAGAATTAGACTTCTGCATAGCAAAAAGAAACAATGTGAAGCAAGAAAACAGGACAGAGGTATTGCATAGTGTAAAGTACAGAAGACACCTAGCTACAGTATCCTATTTAAAGAACGCAACAATCCATAACGTCCTAAATTTTTTGTCATTGTGTAGCCTAGATGGCACTCCTACAATTGCATTACAGCCTCACGACAACTAGCTGATTTGGTGTATGCACTAGGAGCGGCCACAACAACTGGCCTTTTTTACATGGTTCGACTAATTGTGGTTTGTGTTAAAATGAAAGTCTTGGGGTTTCATGTGCCAAAACCATGATATTATAATGAGGCATACCACAGCGGGGACTCAAGATTAATCTTGACTACTATGCACACAGCCGTTTTTGAATTTCACAACCATTTAAATGCAGCTATTGTTATTGGCAACTGAACCCATTAGATTTTTTTCCCCCCTTTTTGTGAGAGAATTGAAAGTTCCAATTTTATGAGATGCTTTCCTCATCTGCACTATTGTATGAAATGTCCGGAATCTGTGCACTGTACCGCTAATTAGCAAGAGCTGGCAGCTATGTGCACTACAGAAAGTTTATTTTTTTTTAAGAAGTAGTGCTATTCGGTAAGCACTGGCGACATTTATTCGGACTCACATCCGTACAATCTGGAGGAGTGGTGGGAAAATTTGGGAGTCTCCAGAACAATGTGAATGGGTAAGCAGGCATGGCAGACATGCAGTTAGAGAATTAAATAACAGACAACTGCACAGAAGGCACTAACAAATGCATGGAGTGTTTGGTTATTGGGATGAGATAGCTCAGCCTACCGAAGCTGCAGGAGGGAGTGCAGGTGCTGGAATTCAGACTGAATGTCCTGCACCAATTTGTTGTACTGGCTGTCAGAGCTCTTGCAGATGGCCTCGAGTTTCTGTAAATGAATGAACACAGACAGTCAAGATCGGCAGGAGCATGTTGCAGTTAATTCTACGGGGGTTGGGGTCCGATGAAAGGTCGTCATCCTCGGATTTCCTGCTATTCGACGCATCGATAACATCAGCCGCAGAGGCAGCGGAGTCGTGGCAACAGCTATCTCCCAACGCGCGCGTGCTGCTTCCGGAGCCGGACATTTTTGCGATCTGCCACGATGATTGCGAAACTATAGCGAAACCGCGTGAGGCGAAACTACAGAGCGCGTTAAAAAATCACCGCCGCACGGCATTAATGCGAACTGCTTGGGAAACACGGTCTAGAAAGCAGCATTTCAAACCTTTGATAGAGGGTGAACGATGCTCTATGAATAAAGAGCAATTGATCTTGCGATGCGCCCTGCAGTTTTGTTTTCATACAATAGAAACGATTCGTTGACAAACCATCGGCGTTCCGCAGAAAAGCTGGCAGCGCCGTGTGGGCTGGCAACACTTCGCGGGGAACTGACTAAACCACATGACCAGTCACATGCGCCCACAAGAGTCTTCGCGTTTTTTTGCACTCACGCCTGTTCGCCATTTCTGCATTTCACTTCGTTTGCGAGCAGTGGTGCGCGCTATTTGCGACGCTGTCAAACGGATGCCAAGATGCCACCGCTACGCCGGCAACAGTACAGCGCTGCTTTCAAGAGGCAAGCGATCCTCTACGCAGAGTCGGAAAGCAACGTTGAAGCAGGGCACAAGTTTGATGTGTCGGAAAAGTGCATGAGGGAATGGAGAAAACAAAAGACCAAGATCTTCGCGTACGCTGCTACATGCCGTTCCTTTCACGGACCGAAGTCTGGACGATATCCTGCCGTTGAGGAGGCGGTTCGAGATTGGGTTCACGACGAGAGAAGCAAGAGCCTGAGTGTTAGCTACGATGATATTGAAGCAAAAGCACGTACTGTCGCGAAGGATATGTGCATCCCGCAAACAGAGTTCAAGTTATCGAAGAAATGGGTCAACGATGCCTGGTATGGACTGCCAACCGACATGGTCTGTGCGGTGTTTTCCACGTGCGGCATCTCAGTACCACCGGCACCCGTTCCGACGGCGAGCAGCAGCAGTGGCTCACACGATGGCAATGACCGTGACTGCGTCCTTCTCTCAAGCGACGACGAGTCGTAAGCAATGTTTCACGGGCAAATGTTTCTTTGCATCACTCCCTCTTCTGAAAAACTTATTGGTGAGCTATGGCCGCAGCATGAGGCTGTGTTCGGAGTCAACTTTTTTTCCCCTAGAAGGGGTTGCAAGTTGGGGGGTCGACTTATAATCGGCAATATACGGTATATACCAAGTTGCGGCATTATGCCGACCTCCGTATTTGTTCCATTGTTTGAGCTTCATTTACAACGGATTCTGGTACAACGGACATTCAGATATAATTGACTAAAATGTCAGGCCAGAAAGGTGGTCAGGACTCCTTTAGAGCGGACTTTGCTACCACGGACATACCAAATTCAATAACTTCCGACTTCAAACATCGCTTAGCATACTTTCGGTAGGAGGACAGCTCACTGCAGATATCGACGTACCGATTTAAGAACGAAGGCCGCCGATCTCCGGTCTGTCAATGATCAGCTATACCCAGCTGTAGCGCCAAAGAAATCAGCGCGCAGCGTGCTTGGTGTTGCGTTTTGCTGGCGCTGACGCGCGATATTGCTAGCCACAGCCACCGCTTCTCCGAGCGGTCGCTGAGCAGCGAGCTTGGCCGGGGAGTCCGCTGCCGATGCGCATAATGCCCATCCGCGGTTCTAAGGAGCCAGCGGGCGATGAGATTCGTCGCTTGCGACGAAGGACATTGCAGCTTCTTCGCTTTCGCATGTCCACTAGCGTGATGTTCTTGCCCGCAAAATTCGGATTTGTCTCGTACATCAGCCACCGTAAGCTTGCTTGCAATGTGCGTGGCCGCGGTGCCCGATGTTTCAAAGTACGTCATGCTTGATTGCAAGTACAAAGAGTTGTCCCGCGGTGGTCTTTGTCATAAGCTCCGAAATGCTGATAAGAAGAACCTTTAACAGCTGGTCCAACGAGTCAACGCTATTACAGTCGCACGTCTGCGATGAGTGCGGTGCGCTATCGTAATCTGATGACTGAGCTTCCGCTTGCAGCTGCCAAAGTAAAGCGTTCTAAATTATCGTCGACCCTTGAAAACAAAGAACGAGTGCGAACGCATCACTAAGTAGAGCAATTTTCGACATGCACCTTTCCATACCCTATACAAAAATGAGATGCCTAATGTATTTTATTTCAGTGATATTGTTTTAACCATGCTTCACTAATGCCCACTTCCAAGCCTACCGTATCTTAATACCCGGTATGTGAAAACAGAATATGAAGGATCTGTATCTCTTAAAATAAAATAAATCCTGCTGTTTGCATGTCGCAGAAGTAATTTATGCACCTCTAAATACTGCTCGCAACAGAATGAAATTGCAAGAAATCTCTACGAGGCAAACAACAATTCATACCTTGACAGTTCTTTTCATGCCATTGTAAGGCTTCATAGCCTCATCCAGTGCTGGTTTCAACTCTAAGAGTGATTGCTTGTTCTGGAAAAACAAAAATGCATGTTACAACTCTGATTAAACTATCTACTATATGCAAGCAAGTCCGAACAATTGCAAAAATGCTGCTTTGTTTTGCTGTGCCCCAATCGAAAAGGCAATTGGTTAATCCCATCAATGAATTGTTGACAACGGTGTAAAGCCTATACTGCTAGTTCGACAAAATGTATTTTCACAAATGCTATGCAAGATATTGTTGTGATATACAGTCGATCTCGGTTATATCGAACTCGGATATATCGAATTATTGGCTATACCGAACAGTTGAGAAATCCCCTTGAATTTCCCATGCAAAAGTATGGGGTTGGTGTGCACGTATATCGAACTCCCGCACAGCGAAACATCCGCTATATCGAACGCTGCCCCGCGCCGAAGCCCAGAAAGTGCATTTTTCCTAACAACTATTGATCATTTTTCGGCCGCGTTCTCATAAGTTCCAATCCCTCGTCGCGCACAGGTGACAAAATTGCGTTGCTCGATCTAGTTCGTTGAGCAGCGCTTGTCAGTTCACCGGTATATTTGACGCGCGGTACGCAGGTTTTAACGCATGGGCTAGTGTTTTTCAAAGAGGCTGATTGCCGAGGGCACCAAAATGAGAATTCGAAGTGACTTCGCAGTCTTGTTGTAATGTTTGCATTCCCTTCCTTGTCTCTTCGCGCACGATGGCATGCGGGCCCGCAAAGCATGGCCTTCGAGATCCGCAACCTCGTGACGTATTTTGTGTTTTCGGTTTTAAAACGCTGATCTCAGAGGCCACGCTTTTTTTTTCGCATTTTTCGCCAAAGTAGCGGCTGCCTTCCGCAAAGCCACAAGTGCCATCAGTATCACCAACATGTCAACGGTGGAGAAATGTTCCTTCGTGCAGCGTTATAGCAGCGTGTACTTCGCGCTTTGTTCTTGATAAATCGTTATTCGAGAGTCGAACTAAACACTGTCCCGCTCGTAGCGATAAAAATGATGACCGGTGCTTGAAACGACGTCAAGTAAAGCACCGTCGTGCACTGTTTCCTTATGGGCCTTGGTGCCAGGTGATGACTTCGGGCGCGTCATGACCGCCGACTACGGCGTACAGTGCGTCAGTGAATTTTGCGACTTAGCGTTTCCGGGCGCCGTATCGGACGGGAGCACAGCGAGTGACTTCATCGGTGCAGTTAACGACGTAGCTGTTTCTGACTGCATCGATGCCGAGATCATAGCTGACGTTGCCGGTGCTGCGGAAATGGACCCGTGCGGTTTGAAGATGCCAGCCGCCGCTGCCACCGCTAAACCCTTTACGGCGCTACAGAGCTCGCATCAGCGTTCAGCGTCGATCACCGCTGTTGTGGCGGAAGGTGCTGAATTTACTCATTTGGAAAGCTTATATAATATTGACGATGACTTGATGAATTCACGGCGTGCAAGAAGCAAGACAAGTTGTCGGACTTCATTCATGCGAAATAAAGTGCGCTAACTTGCAAAAGAAGTTCTCGCCTTGTTCTTTAGCATATGTGAGCAATCGTCATGTTCGCGCTTTTTACGATTTCAGAAAACTGTGTCGAGGCCTGCAGTGCTTTAATTAAAGCCTTAAATAAGCATATTTCGTATTTCGAATTATCGATATATCGAACTATTTTGCGATCCCCTTCGAGTTCGATATATCCGGGATTGACTGTAGTTCAACCTCGATATAACAAAATTCTTGATTTTACAAGGTATTTGCAAAATCAACGCAACTTCATGTCCATAGAACACCATGTATTTTGAACCGCAATAAACCGAAGTGTGTTTATCAGTGATTTCAACATAAGGTTTCACTGCTGCCACAGAGGAAATCCGGGTCAATAAATTGAAACTTCGGCTGGGGCCAGTACCCATATGGTTCAGACGCATGCGGTCTTTGCGAATGCATTTTTTAACATTATGCACAGCATGACGGAAAGCTGCCACCAAAGTGGAGCAGCACGCTTTCCGGCAGTGGTTTTGTGGGAGAGGGTAAAACTCAACATACTCTTCACCTTTGCAGCGACAAAGAGGAGAGCATGCGGCTGATTCATGGCATGTGGCAACCCTGGCATGAACACTACTCTACTATTTCTACGTGGCATAGTTTCGTATTCCATGTCACACGTGCCGTGCATCAATGCCTGATGTGGTACTTTTGTCAATGCCACATGTTAATTAACAAACATCATTAGCTGTAGAGGCGCTAGCACTAAACTCAATGAGCTCTTACCTTCTAAGCGATCAATGATCATTTAGGGAATTTATGGCATTGATGCAGCTACATAGTATCTTGCGAGCAATCTCCATCGGCGAGAAAATTGACATCACTATGATCTTGAACTCTGAAAGAAGCTCTTCTGGATTTCATGAAGAATATGGGATAAATTCCCAAAGAAGCAACTGAATAGGAGCCTTTATCACAAATGAGACATTTTTTTTTAATTTAATTTTTTTTTGGTAAAGTCACTGCTGAAACAAATTTTAAGGAGCCAACAATTTTTTTTCAAGCTGCTTGAACTTAACAGCTGCACCACTACAAGCTCTATAAAATTATGTGGACGTCCAGTGGCAAAGCCAACTCAATACAGTGAAACCTCGGTGATACGGTCACAGCTCATATGAATTTCGGGGTGATACGAATTTTTCGTTGGTCCCGGCCAAGGCCCATTGGCCTGCAATGTAATGGAGTACGGTTGTTGCGAATCGATTTTCACCTAGCGACGTTTGATACGAACGTACGCTACCGCTCAGGTACGATGAGGTGCTGTCCGTGCTGTCGCAGAAGACGCTTGAAACACGTGCGAGCGCGGCAACGCAAACATGGGCATGCGCACCGCACCGCCAAATCCTCAGAATCACGGTGTAAGAAAAATGGTTTTCTTACGGTCAGAATAAACCTTCAGAGACACGTCACGGCCTCCGAGATTTTGTGCGCGAATCCTTGAGGCTCTTATGTGCCTCCGTGAGCCTTCGCGTTTACATTACAGAGGACATTAGCGCCGTGCTTTTTTTTTTCTAACGCGTCGACGCGGGCTGCGGTCGTTGTACTGTGTTTACACATGCCTGCCTTGTGCATCAGACATCCTATGAACGGTGCACGAGGACCGAAAGAAGGCGAGGACGGTGTCAACATGTGCGACCGTTGAGGTCGCACTTGTGCGGGAACGGCCAAAAATCCCCCAGAAAACATCCCCAACACCTCCGTGATAACAAACATTATAACACAGGACCGTGGTTTTGTAATTTCGTGGCCTTGATCCATCGCGTCACAGTGCTTCTGCAGTACGACGGTGTTATGCGAAAAAGCATACTAAAATTTGGAAGGGGCTACGGCTGTCGCGGGTCACAACGCACCTGGTTCATTAAATAAATACGCGCGTACGGGCCGTTATTTACGAGCGCTGGTATGATTGCCGACACCTAAAAACTTAACTGACAATCGTTCAGGGTTCTTCCCGACGTTGCTGCGGCCCTGAAAAACAATAAATGAAAATGTCCGCCAGCTTTCCTTTGTCACATGCTAATTTTTCATGCTTTCTGGTGATACGAATTTTGGATGATACGAATATTTTTGGTGGTCCCGTGAGATTCGTATCACCGAGGTTTCACTGTAGACAGTTCTGGGTCTTGCTTGATTCTTCGGACATATGCGAGCACGACAACACCAAACAGGAAACGTGACCGTTATAATCGAAGCTGCTGTAATTCAGGTTGTCACCTTGCTTTTATGCAATATTAGACCGAAGCTCTTTGGTTTTGTGGTGTGTGACGGTTTTCGACATTGCACGTTCGTTGGATTGAGTAGAAAGCAAGTGGTTCGGTTCGGTGAACATGATAGCATTGCCGTCGCACCATTCTGGGCAACACCCCAGGCTTTGATGACAAGCCAAGGCCGGCAAAACAGGCATGATGGCTTCAATTAACCCATATTAGGTAATTAGGATGCAGCACTGTAACTGCATTTCTTTCAGCTTTCCGCGTAATGCGTGGCCACTGTAAGGCGGACTTCGCCAGTCCAGTGCTCGCCAGATTTCGGATTCAAAAAAATATTTTCTTTAAACGTTTCTGCGTGCTATAACTTTTGCAAGGTTGCTTCATCTGTACACTTCTTTTTTGTCGTGCGACTACTGCTCCTAGATTCAATTTTTTTAAGTTAAATGAAATAGAGAAACATCTCACTTGTTCCATTGCAGATACAACTTCATGGTGCTTGTGCTCGCCCATAACAACGCAGAAGGTGCAGATCAGCTGGCCATCGTTTGTGCAAAAGAACTCCCGCAGTCGCTTGTGCACATCACACAGGGAAGACTCCACAGCACTAGAAGATATCATAAAGACAGCAATCTTTAGCCCACTTTGACTACAACATTCCTATCATATTAAGCCAGACCCCGTTTAATCATTTCACAGGAGGTGGCTTTTAGGTGTGTGTTTTTCCTCCTTCCTTTTACATCAGCTTACTGACATCCAACAATATACAACAGGAAAATGGCTGGGATGATGCATTAGAAAAGTAAATGCGCAGAAAATGTGTGCCGAAGTGAGAGTGCGAAAGTTTCCTAATTATGTGTCTTTCCACTGCAGTTACCTTTACATCTACATTGCAATTATTTGAAAATTTCAGGCTATGTCTGAAAACATACATTCAACACGTGATTAACCTATGCTGATACAAAGCTAAAACCAGACATCAATCCAATAATTTTGTAACAAACGGTACAGTCAAAATGGTAGGTGTAGATGTGTAAACGTCTAACACTGTGCTCACTATGCTGAATTGAAATTTAGACTTCGTACTTTTTTTCTTATCTTTGTCACATGTTTGGCAGTTATGTTGAGAGCACATTAGGTTCCCAAGCACATTCAAAAACAAGTAAAGGAACTATTTTTTCACTTAATTATAGGTTTTGTGCCAAGTTTTGTAGAATTGTCTTGCATTGTTATATTATGTATTAAATATAATCTTTTTATTGGGGTTTTATGCCCCAAAACCACGACATGATTATGAGGGACGCCGTAGTGGAGGGCTCCGGAAATTTCGACCGCCTGGGGTTCTTTAACATGCACCTAAATCTTATGTATTAAAAATTGAAAATAACACATATGCATACTGTTTATTGTTTTTCCTTCCTGCTTTCTCCAGAAAAGTACAGAATAGTGTTTTCTTGTGTATTTTTCCATGCACCCTTTTGTATAGGGCCTCGCATATTGCTGTACAGTTGACAATACGAAAGCGATCGCACTGCTGCGGCTGTTGTATGGGTGACGTAGCCTAGCCACGCACTTTCTGGGCCTTTTGCTGTCTCCAATGGTAATTTGTAAAAGTATATTGAATAAAGCGTGTGAATGAATGAATGAAGCCTGGATGGTTAACACCATGAACTCGTCCAACTGGAGGCTTCGTCTTGCGGTGACACTGCACATCACCACACGCTGAGCAAACAAAACATTTAAAATGGAACACCACTCAGAACTAGGCTTGTGCGAATAGTAAATTTTAGGTTCGAAGCGAATTCGAAGCGAATAGTGATTTTGGTCGAATAATTTCGAATCGAATTCGAATAGTATATATCACACATTATAAAGAAAAACGAGCATATTTATCATGACCCACCCAACCTGCACAACGTATTTTTTAATTGTAACAAGGCATGTGCAAATGTCATTCTTTTTGGTTCAAAGGAAGTGGAAGCAACTTTGAACACGTAGTAGTAGGATTTGGCTTTCGGTAGAATGCAAGTGATAACCTGTAAAGTATGTTACGTTTTAAAATTTACTACACTTGGAGCATATAAGCTGGTACAACAAGTTTTTGAACTTAAAAAATGATGAATCGATGTGAGGGTAATATGTTCATTTAACCTTGAAGTGGGGCTTCGCGGCAGTGCGGATTTTCCCTGGAAAGGTGTATTCACGGTATAGCACCCCTCTACTGCAGTAAAACCACCTTTACAGGAGATTAGAAGCGGACAGTGCGGATTTTTTTTAAAAAGGTGTATTCACGGTATAGCACCCCTTCACTGCAGTGAAACCACCTTTACAGGGGGGTTACAAGCGGATTAATATACACCTGTTCGTTCCTTTCGAATACTTCGAAATTTTCAAGAATTTAAATTCGAATCGAAGCGAATTCGAATACTGTATTATTCGCTCGAATATTCGCACAAGCCTACTCAGAACCAATTACTATTATTCTAGCTGTATGGCAGAGGTCTCCCTCTGCAGCGGCTGCAAGAATAGAAGAGCAGGATCCAGAGGCCACACGATACGCGACAAGTTATTGTGGCAGCCACACGTGGCTCAACTTTCAGTGCAACCTGCCATGTTGTGAATATTAAGATTTGTGAGCGTCCCACTAACATGGAAAGGGGAGGCAGTGGTAAATACCGTGGTTATGTATATTTTTTTTAATATGTGCTCCAAGTATGTGCCTGTTGTCGAACACGCACGAAGTTTTAATAATGATGATTTAACTGAAGATACAGCTCACATGCAGCAGGCAAACTTGAAACAGCAGGGACTGCAAGCGACACACTGTTCCTTTAAGTTACAGTGCCTTCTTTAAAGTGCCCTTCACCAGGTCTGACCATCTTGAGCTGACGAGCTGCAATGCATACACTGGGCGTTCACGAATCACGTCTGCCAAAATTTGCAACGCTGGAGCCACGGAAATAGGTCAAATTTCAAGCTGAACGCAGTTTTCCCTTAGTCTCGCGGGTGCATGTCCAAAGAAGGAAGGGATGACATACTGCTACAAATGGCTGCTGAAGAGGGCAGGAAAGGGATTTGGCTTGCGAAGGCTACATGGGGCGAGTGGCAAGGGTATGAAGCTCGCCTCCTCGCATCATGGCTGTCACGATGCTACAAGATATTTTTTTTCTCAGCTTGCAATGAACAGATTTGAAAAATTCTTGCGGCATAATGTTTTTCATTCGGCACAGAAAAACTTTCCAGCGTCCTAACTAAAATTTGCTATGTGGCCTGGTGAGGGGCCTTTTAAGGACTTCAATGCTGATGATTAAACATGCTTCTGGCGGAACGTGCATGAATAAAGGCTCATTCACACCTGCGAATAGGCTAGTCGTACAACCAAGTTAATCACGACGCAAGTGGTCAGAAATGGTTGCTTTGACCAAAAAGTGACTGCTTTGGCCCAGTCTCTCACTGCTCGATTTTTCAGCTGCACGACTGCAGCCGCAATACTCTGAACCAATCAGACGTGCATGAACAAGACGTAAACTAATTTTACAAGGCAATGGCGGTCTGAGCAGACACACATTCAGTGTGGTCATGGGCATTGGTTGCACAAGCAGGTAAGAACATCGGTCACCTTGAGTTGCTTTTTGGTCGTAAGTCACAAATGGTTGTGGGACCAGTGCAGCACTAGTCGCAAGTGTGCATGAGCCTTACGCCTTAGGCCTTCTCAAAAGAAGTACCCTCCTCTTGCACAGGACACCTTGTGCTGACAAGACAATGATGCAGGTAGTAATATCGCAATTTATTTCACATGTGCATTCTTTTTTTGAATTTTGAGGCACCCTATCTTTCAAAACCTTTGAAGCTTTACAGCAAACAAAATTTACATTGGATAAAGCTTTATTCAACGCTCTCTCTACAATGAGCCTAAATTTATAAACGTTGTGAAAGAAATTTGAATTAGCATGAACGGCAAGACATTGAATGCGAGAAACTCCACTCACACTGACGCTGCATTCAGGCTTCTGGGCTGATGTTTGCGCATCGTTTTTAGCCATTCTGTGGATCTGCAGAAGAAACGTAAAGCATTTTCTCATCATCGGCAAAGATACCTTAAAGCACTTGGTGAAGACCACATGCACCTTCTTGATGTGCCCTTACGTGGTCGAAGCAAGGCTTGCAGAAGTTTGAAGGACATGTATCGCACCTGCAGGCAGCTGGACGGCTTCCACATTCATCGCAGATAACTGCAGTAGACAAGGAAAAACATAAGCTCATCTTATGTCTCATATAAAAAAATGCTCAAGGCCTATCCATTGTCTTCAGTACACGTGCAGTATTTCAACCATGCTAGCAGGTCACCGTGCTTACTGCATGCTTCCCTTAATCAGAACTTCCAACATAATTGTGATACGACCCACCAAAAATTTCTGGAATTTCAACAGCATGGCATCTCGTGTTTGCCTGAAGGTTGAAAGCATTCCGACCTCTAGTAACTGCACAGCAGTGATAGATGCTAAATCCTATGGCATATGCTAGGTGGTAATCAACCGACTTCCTTGACTTTGTGACACCTTCCTATGCCCGACGGTTAAAATGGTGTATTCCAACTTGAAACCAGTCTATAATTATTTGTAATTAGCACAAGGTAAAACTAAAGGGTAGCTAAATTTACCATTTATTTGCCACTGTCACGACTAAAAACATGTAACATGGGCAAATTACTATCAAAAGTGGGCAGCCTGAGCATTATGCTGTTATGCAATCATGGTAACCTATGGGAGCTTTTTCCAGAGGTTAAGCTAACTGGGAACTCCTAAATTTTGAAGTGGTGCACGCTGTTCAAGCAAAGAAAAGGCACCAAAGAATGGCATCCTCTCCCTACAGTCAAAGAAAGGATTTTTAACTGTGGCATGCCCATGAACAGTCGTGCACTTTACACCCGTCCAAATGCATTCGCAGTGGTTGGGAACCAAGCTCGGAACGCAACGAAAGTACGGGGCATCTGAAGCTAGTCGCCAACTACTTTTGGAAGTCATGCTGCACACGAAAGTTGAGGTCAAACAAGAGTTGTCCTTAAAGGGCCAGTAAACAACCTTGCAGTCCAAAATTTGTGATGGCGAGATAAATGCGCACCTGTACGATGTGAACAGGCTACCGTAAGAATTTTGCAAATAAGTGCTGGTACAAGGAAGCTACAGGGTACAGAATAACTCGCTTCGGCTGGTTTCGGTTTCTTGCTCGGCCTTGCCACCCTTCTCGGCAGCGAAGAGAGGGCAAGCGCAGCCCTTTTTCGTGACTACGCCCACTTCGGCAACTTAACACGATGCCAGCGATTACGTCATCGGCACGCAGCCAACGACCAAGCAAGGCTTCCCCTACGTGTCGCTCACGTCAGAGAGGTGCGGTGAGGAAGCACGGTGTGAGGGATGTGAATCACTGGTGAGATAAAGAAATATGCCACGGCGCATGCGCCCTTTCCCTAGTGCTAAAGTCGAGACGCCTCCTGATCTTGGAGGCTTTCGTTCTGGCGATACCACTTGTCGCAGTAGTCTCAGCTTTACCGAAATGGCAGAGGGAAGCACAGGAAAATGAAAATGCGGATGGCATGGCCAAAACTGTATCACAGCAGGGCCAATGCGCCGTTTCGTAGTGCGAAGGACCAATCGATGAAGTCAATGCTACGTAATTGTGCTGATGGGCGAGATTACATCACTGCACAGACGAAAAGGCCTGGTCAGATGCAGGAAACGGGCCCGGGAATTGCCTTTCCGAAATGGAGCGTCTGTGCGGCACGCAGTGCTGCGATATTCGCAAAATATGACCGTCGCGGCCTTCTGCATGAATTAGCTAGCTCGTTCGGAAGGTGAAAAAAGAAAAAAAAAAAAAAGAAAGAGAGAGGCCGGGGCCTGTTTACTGGCCTTTCAAAAGCCCACGTTTTAACAAGGGGAACAATTTTCATCCTCTTGAAACATTGGCTACAAAGGTGTACTTCATTTGATTATAAAAATTAAGTCAAAGCACACGCAGAAGCCAAAGGAAAACACTCTGTCAGGTGTGTCATTTGAAATGAATCACTGGGCCTGTGATCAGAAAACCGTGAATGCTGCTGTGGGCTTACCCGTAGGCCCCTTGCCAGTGGCCTGCTCATTCTGAATGGCACTCTTCATCATTAAATTAAATGGTTCCATGTTCGGTCCTCGTGTGCTGTGAAGAAAAAAAAGTAGAAGTGAATCACTCTTCCGTTTCTCAATTTCTGAACACACGCTCTTATGAAGCATACAAATCAGTGTGAGCATAAGCAAATATTACACGCTCATTTGTCAGATTGTAACGCAATGGCTTGCAAACTTCTCTTCATCAAAGAGCCCACAAATGTCTGCAGCTTATTCAGGAATACTGAAGAGTTGTTTTTCTCCATAGTGAATGCACACATAGAAAACAACATACTGTGCTAGACTCGCAAAAATTAAAGGTCCATCCTGTTTAAATCTGCAAAAATAGCATTTACAGCTATTTCCTTTTTCACCTACCTACCATCTACAGACAATGAAGAAGTCGTTATTACAAAGCGATGCTTCACCAAGCATAAGTTTAAGCTCAAAGTCCGATTCCTCCTCAAACCAATTACTCCCAAGTTTCAAAAGAACACAGGTCGTAATCCCCCACTGGATCTGAGCTCCAAGATTCAAATAAGTGGGTCTGCTACCTCGAACTTTTCTCAGAAATGCATTTTCTTGCAGTTTGCCCAAAAATATTATTCTATCCCTTCGTTTCGCTTTTCTCCAAGACTACATGCCAAATTTCATCCAGCTCTCTAATCTACAGGATTCAATGCAGGGATAATTATTCTAAAAAGTGGCAGTACGGGAGAAGAACAGCGTGAGTGCACCTATAAATGTGCAGTGCAAGTTGGCTTGAGGCAAGAAATCACATTATATGAATGCTTTTTTTAGGAGAGGCAAGTAGAGGAGTTCACCAAATTCCTTTTGTCCTCCAGTTATTCGTTGATGTGCATTTCAGTATATGTTTGTGGACGTTTTTGCATTGCACCCTCATTAGAAGAAAGGGACAATTTGGAAGAACATTTCATGAAATGGGAACATTGCACAGCTACTTCTTTCATTATAAAAGCAGTATTTTTCCTGGACGACAATTAAAACAAGAAACGGACAAAAGGGTCAACTTGAATCAAAGTTTATAAAATATTGGAGATGATGCGCATCTTCGGGCACTACTACGTGATTGGCTTTTTTGTTGCGTTGTTCTGTGTACTTATTCAAAGTGTCACGCATTATGCAACTTAGCATTTGTGTATGTCATTTCCTCAACTGTACTCCTTAAAAGGTTCTGTGGTCACATAAACAAGCAATGGATTTTAAACTAGCTCGAACAGACACCTTGCACAGTTAATACCAATCGTGCTCAATTAAGTTCCAGGCATTCTTGACTGCTCGCAACACAACGAGAGAGAGAAGGAACCTCTTAGCTTACGGCATTTGCTGCTGCCGGCTGCACGCTGATCCAACGCCCAGAACATAGGAATCGAGCAACAGCGCCTGGATGCTGCTGCTGTCGGGAAAGGATTGTTGGTCCTAAAAAAAATGGATTGTCGACGAGTGACGTTAGCACGCAAGTGCGACGCAGTTAGTGTCGCTCCATATTTATTACCAACACAAACATTACTTTCGGAAATGTATGAAAGCGTTTAGCAACCAACCTTGCACACAGGGCACTCGCACACGTGGCTCGCCGAAGCACGGCTTCTGATACACGCCTCGCAGCACGTGTGACCACATTTTAAAATTCGGGGTAGCCGATTTCCTCGCTGCTCTGAAAACGACACAATGAGCTCGGGGTCAGTACACAGCTCGCTGTCCCGTCACCCTTTACACGTAACCAAGTGCCGGGTGTGCGCCCCTCCACATTTGCCATTACCAAGCTCGCTTCTCAATAAAGATGCACAAGTAATGCTCTCCAACCACGTCTATGAAGCAAGGACGCATCTTTTGTTGCCGGCCAACGCCAAGTGGCGTCCGCCAGCGATACAATGGAGCGACAACCCCGAGAAAGAACGAAAGATTCAGTAAACAGCGCGCAGCAGATTCATAGCACTCGAAAGGCTTCTTTACGCAACGCATCATCGCGCACGAGTAAGACTCGCGACAATTCGCGCGTATTTAGCAATGCGAAACCGCGGGAACGGCACGTGCGCGGTATTTTACCTCTCGTCGTGTAGGCCAAAGCGCACGACGGGCACTTGAAACTCCCCGTTTGAAACATGGCGGGCAACGTCACTTCGCGATGTCAACGGAAGATATCAGCTAGCTTAAGCTTAGCGCGACAACGACGATGACACCACTAAACATGACAGTTCCCTGCGACGCTAACACATCTCGATTTTGACAAAACTTTTCCAACGAGCAGTGTGACGGGAGCGACTCCTGTGACGGTAGGCTTTAGTTTGGTCACGTGCGCTTTTATTTTAAAAACAGTGTGGCCAACCGGAAGCGTTGTTTCTGTTGGTTTCTGTTTAATAAGAATCCTTACGGCTTTTTCGTCATTTCTGTAGCTAACAAGTCGGCTTTCTTCCATGGTAACCCTGGCTTGAGCGCGTAGTTAGTGGTGTGCTGACGATATCATCTCCGCCGCCACTTTGGGCTTTATTTTGTTCCGAACAGCCACTGTTTATTTACAGCGCAGCGGAAGTGTCAACTGTGTCGTCAAGCTGCGGCAAGATATCTCTCTCTTGTTATACTCTTGTAGTCTCGTATTGCGTTGGTGACTGCAGCCACTGCAGTCCTGCGGACGGCAGTTCGGGCGATTCCGCACGCTTATACCGAGGCTGGGGCTCAACGGGAGACATGGATTTCATTTCTAACATCTGGAAGAACACGACGAAAGGAGCCGAACCGCAAGCGAAGGCTCCAGAATCGGCCGAGGGATCCGATGCGCCCGACAACAAACCCACCAACGAAGCCGCTACTAATGAGCCACAAGCACCGTCCAAGGAAAGCGGTGGCGGAGGCAGCGACTCGGGTTCGACGTCAGGACCCGACACAGACGCTCCTCCGACGCCAGAAACGCCGAAACCAGCGGCCAATGCTGCGCCTTCGAACGACAAGGGACCCATGGGCGCGGGCATCTCTATTCCGCTAGAAAATGTGTCCCACAAGGCGATGGAATCGGCGAAATCGTTCGGAAGTGAGTACACGGTCACCACGGTGTTTCGACGTACGCGTTTTCCTCCGTAAAATGTTGCGATCAGAAATTTATCCCGCTGCGTATGCACCGACGCAGGGCAGAGCTGCCGCGTTCCCGTGTAGCGACGTGTTGCTGTTTTGTTTACCGCGCGTATACCAGTCTGAGAAGCTGCGATTCACATCGTTCTTTGTCCACGTCGCGTGAAATGCTCGGCGGTAAAAGCTACAATTGTCTCGCTTTCCTTTAGGTTTCCTCTATTCTGTGGCGAACAAGGCTGGAAAAACTGTGCAGGAAACGGCCAAGCAGATCAAAACAACAGTCGAGGAGAATGTGAGTACTTTGTTTACGTATCTCGTACTTCTTAATCAAGTGCGCGTGGATGCACTCTTTATCCTCATGCATGCGTACGTATTGCGCTTCCGTGGTAATATCGTTTATTTCTTTCTTTTTTTGGCTTTCAGAGCATCCTAGCAGACTTTAATCGAGAACAAGAGACCTTTGTGAAGGGCAAGCAGAGGTGTGACACTGGGATCTTACCCTGGGTTGGATGCGAAGACGAAGAAAATGTGAAGCAGCAAATACTGTCCCTCTCGGCTGTAAGCTTCACGTGATGTCAACAAAACTTTCATTGCTTTGCGCAAAGTGCCGTTCTATAGATTTTCTTGCATACGAGCGGGCGGTCGCTATATCCTTGAAACAGGTTGTAAAAAAAGAATTCATTACGTTAAAGGTAATCACTTGTTGCATTACAACAGCCATATGAACACTAGACAAATGTTCAAAGACACTTCCAAAAGTTCTTCGGTTTGCATGTCCAACACTGGGGCTCTTCGATTTACCATTTTCTGGCAGCCCGCTGGCTGCCAGAAACCAGCCAGCGGGTTCCGGTTCTGACAGGAAATGACGTTATATCACGTGGCCTAAAAACTTCTGGCAACCAGAAAGTGGTCGGGAGAAGTAAAATTGAATTTTGGGCTCGCGGCTGGGCGGCTCACAACTGCGTCGTCTGCTCAAACATGCTAGTACAAATTTTGTTAGCGACGATCGCTGGGCTTTTGGCCGTGCCTTTCATCCTCGCACACAACCAAACCGTTGTGTGCAAGGATGAAAATGTCGAAGATCTCGTTGTGTGTCTGCTGATAAGCAGACTGCAACGAGAACAACGGCATAGAGTTCCGCTCTATGTTGAGAACGTGAATTTAAAAAGTTATTCCGACTGTCTAGAATTACTTGTGCAGCCCTGGTTGAGGAGCTTGAAGCTTCGGCATTTTATCCTCAAGGCCTCCGAGGACGACCGAAGATTTCGGCCGAAAAGACGCTTCTTGTCGCACTGGCCGATAGCCGCCGAGGGTCCCGAGGCCTTTGCATTCCGCGGAGTCCACGCAAAGATGGTCGCGAGCGCTCATCGTCCCTTTTGGCGTCTGCTAGCCAGAAAACGGCCAGAGAGCCGCCAGACCAAAAACGTCCTGGCGAGTTCTGGCGACCCGCGGGTCGCCAGATGCAGCCAGAGAGCGAAAAACGAATGCCCACCGGAAGTGCGCGCGCGGTGGGCGGAGCAACCCGAGAAAAAACGAATGCGTTCTGGCTGTCTCTGGCAGCCCGCGGGTAGCCAGATGTAGCCAGAAGTGGAAAATCGAATAGGCCCACTTTGTGATACCTCTTGTACAGAATCTGGCTGTCAGTTGGGCTTGTTGGTTCGTGATCTTAAGGGTTGAATCGTGCAAACGAGACAAGGACTAAAAGAAGAGACGACAACACACAGAGTGCAGAGTGCACTGTGTGTTGTCGTCTCTTCTTTTAGTCCTTGTCTCGTTTGCGCGATTAAACCCTTAAGACCTCTTGTACAGTCGTGCTCAATATGACTTGCAACAGGGGAGCGCGTGGCCTCACAAGCTTTAAGATCACCCATGTCTTCCACTGTTCCTTATTTCCACAAGTAAACACTGTTCATCTAACTTGGAGATGATCCCAGATAAGAAAATATAATTCAGTTGTGGAAATTAAGGCAACTTGTAGCCATGCGCCATCTTTGAACTCGTGAGGCCACGTGCTACCATGTTGCAAGTCATATTGAGCGCAGCTGTACATAGTTCCCTGCTATTGTAAATCCCGTTCCTTGAAAGTATTGTATAGTAAAGTGTGGGGGCTTCATCGGGCACACCTCTCTGTAATTTAAACACACTACTCTGAATGCAGTGCTGCCGGTGCTTATTGCACCCCAGGCGAGCACTGGGAGCACTGAGCCATGCATTGTAGTATGCAATGAAAGCAGGAGCCTTTCTGATGTGACCCTTCACGGTGGCTACGACGTGGCGCTGCTAAACACGAGGCCATGGATTCAATTCGCAGCCATGGTGGGCGCATTTCACTGGGCACTAAATGCAAAAAATGCCTATGTACACAGCAATCCACTGTTAAAGGGAACATCAGAGCATGTGGTGGCAGCTCGGCGCCACTGCCAGACAGCAGCTGCAAACGAGTTTTGCGTACACACAGTTAGCCCCATGCCCGGTGATCTTTCTTCGTGTGGATGGTTCGCTTCGCGACGATTCGAAGCGTACAAACAGACGTTAGCGGATGACGAAAGAGCACTGCTTATAGCGCGCACTGCGCGAAACTCATTGCAGCCGCTGGCCGGCGGTGGCGCCGAACTGTCGCCACACGCTCCAATGTTCCCTTTAACAGTGGACCGCTGTGTACATCGATTCAAATGCACCTGAACAACACCAGGTGGACGAAGTTAACATAGAATCCCCAGCTGAATTGTGCCTCATAATTGTTTGCGATTCTGGCATGTAAAACCTTCTGTGTGGTGCATATTTAGATATTTATTTAATTAGAATGGAGGAAACTCCACGTGTGATGGACAGGCACAGCACGTAATGACGAGCACATGTGCTAGACTTTCAACAGATATGTTTCTAAGTATATTCTTGTCATGTTAAACCAATATTTTGTTTGCTTCAGCACTTGGGCTTGCCTCTTCACACTGTGTGACTTTTTCTCGGCAAATGTAGCGGCCACGGAGCACAAACTATCCGGAATACACGCGTTGTGTTCGTTTAGACCAATGTTATTTGTAACTTTTGGGCTTTTCTTTTTTGAACTCCTGTAGGACAAAAGAAACTTTGTGCGAAGTCCACCAAGTGGAGTTATGTTTGAGTTTGACATGGACACCATGTCTCCCGTCGCCATGGCCTTGCTTCAGGAGGACGGCAACCTTGAGAAAATGAGATTTGAACTTGTCCCAAAATGGTGAGTCAACTCGAGCCCACTTTTTAATGCAGCAGCCTTTTGATTGCGCTTGAAATTTTATCCGCAAGAAAAAAAGAGAGACGCCAGTGAGCGGCTGAAACGTATGATTTTGGTCCTCCACTTTGTTGCATTCGATTCCGTTTTCCATTATTCTTTTCAAACCATGTAGCACCCACTGAGTGATCCCAGTGGTCTGACTCACTACCATCTGGGTCAATGATGAAGAGTGAAAATAACAAAAAAAAAATTAAATTGTGTAATACAAAGTATGGCAACATCTGCATGACAGCAATTAAATAGCTCCAAAGTGTCATGGCATCGTTTTTTTGCCACTATTGTGCGAATATAAATATAGCAGGTTACATTGTTGACCAGTGGTCATAGGGTGCAGGATCAATGTTGTAATTCTATTGCATCAAATTCACAAAACCACCAGGCAAGCTTTCTCGGATGCATTGTAGGGCCCCTTTAGCGTGCACCTAAGTGTGTAATAAACGTTTTTGTCACGCATCATAACTGTGCTGTCACAACCAACAGCAGTTTGTCCTATCACAGTCCCCCACAGCAAGACGCCACAGCCGTTCAACCACTGTATCGAGTTTGCAGCTTCTCGATATGCCTGTTTAGTATCTCGACTTCACGATTTTTATACGAACTAATTTACCTGAGACAATATTCTTCTCTGATTCTTGTTCCACACTGAAATTTCTGTCTCCTCTTGGCATTCACATCAGGATTCCTGAAACTGACTTTTGGAGGAACTATTTCTACCGTGTTTCGCTCATCAAGCAGTCAACACAGCTAAGCGCACTCGGTCACGGCAAGGGTGCTGGTATGTGGCACTTCTATCAATCAGTCTCCATTCAGTCTGTATAACTCACAAAGGATAAAGGCCGTGGGATGTAACAAATATTCAGCATTTTCGTTTGAAATTTAAAAAATTGATGCTGGGTAAAACTAATAGTGATCCATGAAATTGGAGATTTACCTACTATTCCTGGTGTGTCTAGAATATCGCTGACACCAAATGATAGTTGAAATAGTATTAAAACAAGGGCATATGTAGAAGGAGCTGTTTATTGGGTTTGCATTGCATAAGATACACTATACTGCTTTATACATTCTTAAAAACTATATTTGCCGACACCGTGCACATCTGTGCGCTGTCACAAAGGCTGACATCTTGGATAGCTTGCTTGAAACCTGTTTAGTGCTGTTGTGTTGAAGAATATTAACCTGGTGGTGGCTGAGCTGTCATGAGTTATATTTGAACCAGCCTGTCTGTGGACATAGCTGTATTAAAGGTTGAGGAATTGGCAAAGATGGCAACTGTTTAGCCAATCACAAAATACATTCCCTGCCACATGCAGTGTGTGTTGAAAAAGGCCAGGATCTCTTTTCATTCAGGATCAAAACTGAATGCCAGAATTCCTTGCACATTACGTCTGTAGCTATTTCTTATTCTTTCATCCCTGCATTTGTCATGTTTAGGGATGCAGCATAGTACTGATTTGCATAGTTAGCTTATTAGCATTCGTGTACTTCTTTATTCCTCCATTTTTAGCAGACATGTAACTACGTTTGGAGTTTTTTTGTCTGGCAGCTTGACATTCCTAGTGACACTGTCGCCATATTTGTATTTTCATTCATGAGTACTTGCTTTGCACTAATAGTGGGTGTATTTTATGCTAATGGAAGGTACCTGTACACATTATTTTAAAATGACAAACTTTAACATTGAAGAAGGCACTAAGTAACAGCATATCACATTGGCATTCAATCACTGTAGTAAAGTATTTTGTGTCATAGTTGAGAATGCAAACAGTAGATATAATTACCATTTACTTACCTCGTTTTCCAGGAAGCAGCAGCAGTGGCGACACCTCATCGGTCTCATCACAGCAGAGCCCATCCGACGAAAGCAGCAAACGTACGTCAGTGTTGCTTCTAGTTCTGCCTTAGTTCACTGCAGACACCCGTGCACGTGCTTTCTCCTAAAATTTAGCGTGTGCCTTAAGCATATGCCAGCATAATAAGTGGGTACTCACTCACATTAACGTGTGCTGATGCTCGGTGGTACTCGCACAAGTTCCTAGTCACACCCACACATGAAAACGCTTTTTGCCTGGAACTCACCGTATTACTACCACTCACTCGCATACACTCCACGCCGACACGCACTGTCACAGATGTTCATACTTTCGACACTATATGTACCTCACATAGGGAGTTTACACATGTATCTCTAGAAGTATGGCCTGAGTGCTTTGTGTTCAGCATGTGTGAAATGCATGCGTGGTGCAGTTGTCTTGTCTGCGCTTATCCAGAGAATTTGGCGGCCGGAGACGACGATGAGGCACTGGACAGCCCAACCCATGAGTTTGTTTCGGACACCTTCCAAGGCACCAAGATCTCCGAGGAGGAGGTTAAGCTGGGTATGAAACAACTTGGCATGGGAGACAAAGCAGGTAACATTGCAGCGCTTGACACTGCTTCACTTGTCATCTTTTATTTTGAAATGCAGTATAGCGTTTTGCAGTACAGGGGTACTTGCGAAACACAGTAGTGTTTCATTAGTGGTGGAAACTGCCTTTTGTTTCTGTTGTGCAGGTTCAGGATGTAGCATCTAAGCAAACAACATCTCCTTGTCAGGGACTTTCCATGATTATCATTATGCATACACAAAACACAAGCTGTACTTTGCATTTCCGTGACATGCACTGTCTTTTATTTCAACCTGTAAACGGAGGCAAGAACCTGGCTAGACCACCGTCCTGTCTGCGAACAATGCAGCGCACGTAAGATAAAATAAAAGCTCACAAAGCCACTAAAACACATACCTATATCAGATCACCTTAGCATGCCATCATTACAACAGGTGACGTAGAAGTGACCGTCCATATTATCACTTAGAAGCTTTGAGCTCTTGAGAAGTGGAAGCTACAAGATTGCACATACAAAATAAAACCAGTTGGGCAGTGAAAGTACCGACAGTGCCGGCGCAATTGTTGGATCGTGTGATGCTGCTTACGGTCTGTTCTAACTCAAGAGGCGTCATTGCGTGTGCTCCATGAAGTGGTGCTCATGAACTAAACGCACCATACACTCACGATAACAATGCACCCACACTGGCAGAAAGGTTTCACAGTGATTGCAATGTAATAATGAACTGATACAGTATAAACACCATGGAGTGAAACTGAAATGTAGCAACAATTATAGCGCATTAAAGAAGAAAAAAAAAACAAAGGCTATGAGAACGCTTGGCAATGCAGTTAAACCCCAGTATAAGTCATTAGAATTTACATTATGCTTTGTTATTGCATCTCGTTAAACCTAACCTCGATGGACTGGAAAAGTATGTTTTGATTTACAGTTTTGTTTGCCAAGAGTGACATGCAGTGGTGTGCAGCACAATTTGTCATGCACCCTCTCAACTGCGCTAATTAATGTTAGGCACAAAAAATTGAATGTAAAGTGCTCTGTGTGTCCTCTTTCCTTCTGCAGTCCTAGTTTTTCTTATGCTTAAAAAAGAGTCGCCTAGTTTGCCCTGCAGTATAGTGCATGGATGATGTCTATTGGACTGGCTATGTCTTGCTAGTTTTGGTTTCTAGAAGGCATCGGTAATGTAATTAAAAAAATATAGGTTTTACTGGTCCAATCGGTGGCCAAGTAACATGTAGTTGTGTATGGAGAGTCTTTGTTATTGTTTCTCAGAGGTGGACAAAAAGACAGGTTTTAACTAGGGGTGTGCGAATATTCAAAATTTCGAATATTTTTCAAATAGTGTTTGCTATTCGATTCAATTCGCATTGGAATTTTACTATTCGAACTATTCGAACTTCCCAAAAACAAATAGGGTCAACGTCCACTTGGAAGTGGTCCCTAGATTTTCAATATGCTTCACCTCGTCACACCTCGGTATAGCGGCAAAGCTGCCTTTCAAGCTCCGTTACAGTCGAACTTTGCCAAGACACAGTCAACGTCCGATTGGAAGTGGTCCCTAGATTTTCAATATGCTTCACCTCATCACACCCCGGTATTGCGGCAAAGTTGCCTTTCAAGCTTCGTTACGGTCGAACTTTGCCAAGACACAGTTAACGTCCGATTAAAAAGTGGTCCCTAGCTTTTCAATTTGCTTCACCTCATCACAACCCGGTATTGCGGCAAAGCTGCCTTTCAAGCTCTGCTTGGTCGCAAATGTATCAACTCAAGAAAACGCTGGTTCTGATATGAAGATGAAAGATGTGGCAGAGGTGGGGGCTCAATTAATGCTGTTTTGGACCTGAAATTTGGGCAGGAAGTCCAAAAAATCGGAAGCTGAAGCTTTTTAACATCCAAAATTTCAAATGTTCTTAAATATTGACGTCTACGAGGCACATTTGGAACTCCGGACTTGAAGGGAGCGCATCCTTGTCCGCCACATTAGTTGGGCTTCCACAGAAGTTGAAAGAGGAGGAGAGGCTGAGGAAATGGCAACTTTGCCTATCATGTGTAAAGTGTTGTCGGCAACACTTTGGTTGCACCAAATCATGTACATAAATACAATTCGGCCTCTACATTGCCACATTCTTGATAAGACAACTATGAAACACCACCCCGCCAGCGCTTCATCAACCTAGCGAAAAGAAACACTTTCATGTTGCTATCTCATAAGAATATGCTTGGAAATCCTCTCTTTTTTTTCTGCAATTTCACTTCGAAGTATTCGAGAAATATTCAAGAATATTTGAAAAATATTCGATTCGATTCACACTCACACTTCAATATTCGAATTCGCTTCGCACCCAAAATATTGCTATTCGCACAGCTCTAGTTTCAACACTTTGCTTCCGCGGTTCCATTTAAAGAGAGCTACCAGAACTTTGGTTCCGACTAACAATTTTTTTTTGCATTATTCAAATACAAAGCAAACAAATTAAAATACTACTGCTGTTCTGTTTAAGCAATTTTTGTTGATTGAGATTCTACTATGAAATTTTTGTATGTATTATATTTCAACATCCTTCTCAAAGTATAATTGCCAACAGATTAAAGATATAGGGTTGGCCACAAATACCTAATCTCAATTACATTTGAACGGTTCATCACCTTGTTTTTACTTCGTGGCAGCAGTGAAGCTTCACCGTATTGAAAATTGCAAATAAACTGCTTTGCACTATTTAGGCTGAATACACGTGGTGTCCTAAGGACACCATTATAAGAAGTTAAATACTTTGTTATACGAAGAATTTCATTACGTTGTAGTTTGTTGCAGTTACGTTTAAGTGTAGTAGTTGCCAGCTTTGCTGCAAGCTGCGTAAACCGTGTTTCTTTCTGTCAGTGGCAGATGACGACTGGGAGAAGGAACTCCAGCAAGAGCTGCAGGACTATGAAGTGGTGGCGACCGACTCGGCCGCACAGGGCGATGATCCCGAGTGGGAGAACGAAATACAGGAGATGCTGGCAGCCCACAAATAGGCTTGCCATGCGCTGCCTTCTTCTTCCAGCCACCTTTTATCTGGGAAACACATTCTGGGCCACAGCCGCTACGGCCCCTCCACCAAACGGCACAAGGGCGGGTAATTCAGGGTGCCCCGACTGTCTGCTGCCACGCTAGTCTCATTTATGTTGTGCGTGCATCTTTTCAGCTTATGAATGTGTGTGTGTGTGTGTCTCTGCAGAGTCGCACTGCTTTGTTTGGACCTAGTACACATTGTGCAGCTTTAAGCGGCAACCACACGTAATGCACTTCCGAGATATTTTCGTCCTGGCATCGGCCATCACAGACATTCATGTGCGATGACTGAACTGTATTGCTGGCCACAGTGCATGTTACACTGGCTAAAAAGAATAACCCACACCACACGTTACGATCTCGATAACTGAGCAGTTATCCCACGGCACGCAGTCGACATTCCGACGCTTGCAGATATTGCACCATAGAAGTGCCAGAAATATGCGTGTGATTGCTGCTTTACGTTTTCGATTATCGAAGAGTCTCGATAATTGGCTTCGAGCATGCTACATTCTCTGTAGCACCGTCTTTTGCCGCGAAGCAGCTAAGATATCGAAAGTCTGCATGAGCCTGTTTGTCAGTGTGGTTGTCGTGGTACCTTGCACTGGAGAGTGCCGCAAGATTCTAAGACCGCGGTACTCCTTGGTGCCATGGGGGTACCACTTCTTGTGTGTGAACTAGGTTCCAAATTTTTGGCAGTACCGCTCTTCTTTTCTTGCCTTCTCTCCATGAGCTGTGTTGTGGGCACAAAACACGAAGACTGTCTTCCAGTCGCTCATTAAGAAAAAGAAAAAAAAAACGTCTTTAGGAGCAAGCTATAGCAGACAGTTTAGAGAGGTCAGCAAAGCAGCTTGTTGTAGAAGCTTGTGTAGTGAATGGAAAAGTTCGCTGTTTAGTGACCTTGGTTCGTATTGAAGCAATTATGTCTATGCCGCTGTGAACTAGAGGTCGATTGGAGTAATTTCCTCTCTTCTGTTTTGTATGTTGTGTTTGATCCTTTATGCTATGTACCCAGAGCTTTCGTCATGTCCATTTACCGCGAGAAAGAACTATATAAAGCGCCTGTGATGCACAGATGTGAGTGTCTGTATGTATGTTAGAGTTGTTAATGAATTCCTCGGTGGTTATTTCTTGTTTTTTTATTATATATACATATATATATGTAAGCAGATATCTTTAATTGAAACAGCCTTCATTCTGACACCCTCTGTTTGGTGTTGTTTTCATCACACTCGTCGTATGTCACATAGTCAGCTGAATAAAGCTTTTCTTTTCTGATGTATGGCACATGTTATAAACCTAGCACTACCAAGGGCCCAGCTGCATAGCTCGCATGAAACAAACTATGAGACACACCTGCATTGATTTTGCTGCATATCGTCTATGTTAAGCTTGAAAGCACCCATAAGTGAAACTATTTCGTAGACCTCTGTTTGGTTTCTCGGAGATGGAACTATCTTCATACTTTACGTGGAAAACTAATTTCTAAAGCTTCTCCTCCTTTTCTTTTATGTTTTTTTTTCCCCACATTTGTCCCAAACAGACCCGGTAACTCTCTGAGATGTGCAATGTGTCTGGTGTCAAAGAACATCGCCTAGCATATCTTTTCTGACAAGAGTGTTTGACTGTCAAATGCTGCCTATGACACACTTCCGCAACCTGCCCATCCTTTGTGTTGGTAGCTGTGCCAATGTGGAGTGGTGTCACTCGCTCCGGCCAACATTGCTTTCAGCGTGACTTTCGAGACTGGTGCGTCGTGACACCCGATCTCGGAGCCCATGGTTTAACCACATCCAGTCGCTTTTGGGATGTTTGTTTTCAGTGCTGGCCGGAGGCACTGCTTAGTCACGATATCTCAAGGAATCTGACAGTCATCCGTAGTGTTTTATTGCTAAGTCACAGCAAACACAAAAAATGGCAGGCAAGGCAAAGTGTGCTTTAATCTAACAATTCTAGGCTCCATACAGATAGTGCGGGGGTATAACTTGGCTCAAGCGCTCAATTTGTTAACATTTTTTTACACTACGCTCTCGGTTTGAAGGTTAAAGAACATTTTTCTTTCTCTATGCATACCGAATGTTTGTACGTTACCATATTGATGTGAATTTCCTTTACAGCCAGTGGGAAGCATGAGACTAGATGCTGTGCTTAGGAGGGCTTATTTTTGTTCCGCTCGCTTATTTGCACTGATATAATGCATTAACACTGTCAACCCACTGCCCTTGCATTTCTTGCGTTGGTGTATGGCATGCTAAACCACCAGGCATGTAAGCCGCACAGGAGAGAAAAACCAATTAATGCACTAGCAAAAAGGCAGGCTTGCACGCATTGAAGTGGTTGACAGTCTGCGAGGACAAAGAGTGGTTTCGACAATTCCATCTTGTACTGCGCTGCATGTTTAGACGGGTGTCGACATCTGTGAACGCTTGAGCACTGTGCCAACTTGAAAGGCTAATTTCCTTTGCGATTGTAGTAATTTCTTTTCCCAGAAGTCTAAAGTTAACAGTTGTATCTGCCACAGTGGCATACTCGCACAAATTCTTCAGCGCTGTCACCGGCCTGCATTGTATCAAAAGCTGCGTTTGAAGTGACATGGCTAGAGGAGGTAGCCAAGCCAGCTTTTGCCTGAAATGACCGAGGAGAATGGACGTGGAAAGATCTGTTAGAGACGTAAACGCACGCCTCTCTTTCTTCTTTCGCGTTGCGTTTCAGCGACATTTCGTATCGAGAGGAGACTCCTTGGAGTGTGGGAAACATGGTGTCGCGGTTGTGGTAATGTCAGCCATCCTGCAGTGCAGGTTACTCGTTCATTACGTATAGAGGGGCCCACAGATTATTGTTGATTGAAGCGCTGGGACCTTGGCGTCGTCTGCACGGCGTGAGGAAAAAAACTGCCAGGTTGCAGAGGTCTGGTTTTGGGCCATGATATAGATAACGCACCTGTGTGAGCGGTTTGTCAGAGCAGCTTCTACGTCATAATTTACAGAAAGGCGGGCCTCGTAGTGCGATAGATTGCGCGTGACCTTGAATGTATTTGCCGATGGCAGCGAACACCTCTTCAAGGTATACCTGTTCAAAATGACTACATGGTACCTTCCATTGGATGTTAAATGCCTAGTGTCGATTTGCAAGAGCGAATGCCTTTGAACATGGCACCTTCTCCTAGCAGTCATGTATACTACCTGTACATTTAAATGTTTTAAACAGATATCACGTTGAAGCCTGTATACTGCGAATAGTCTATGCTTGGTTTCTTCCTCGCTGAGTCGCTTAATCCCCGTAGCGTCAATGGGGGTCCTTTCTTTCGTAGAGTCTGCTCGGGCATGTTTCTTTTTTCCACGTTGCTTGGGCGTGTGTTTAAAGTGTTGAATACACACCATATATATGCCACAAGAGTCGAAGAATTACTGTTCTTTTCCATACCCAATAGAAGGAGCAGCAAAATCTTCCAGCGCGAATTTTTAAATACTAGAAGGCCAGTGAAGTGTAGAATTGCATGTAGTAGTACAATCCAAGAAAGAATAACAGACAGTTGTGGAGGTATCCACTTGAAGCTGTTTGTATTGGTTATGTACCTTAATAAGTAACAATTTCCAGCAGTATTGGCACTATGCCCACATAACATGAAGAGCTGTGAAAAATTAGCAAGTGTCATGCGACACTTAACCTCTAGCAAAGAAGGTAAATGCCTACTTCTACTGTATGTACTCGATACTGGGTAGGAATATTGTGTTTAAACATTCCTGTTTGCTTTGTCGGGTTTTTAACACTTGACTGGATGTGTATATGCTGCTGTTAGACTTTGTGCAATGAATGTACCAATGTTTATAAATGGGATCATTGCAGGTGGCCCTATAAAAGAGTGTCCCTGTGTGCCTGTCTTCTGACTCTTGCATGCCTCACATTTCGCAAGTGTGGCACGTGAGGAAAATGGACCACATTACACACCTGTCAAAAACCTATTTACCTTTGAAGCATATGGGAGCCAGTTTGGCTGTCATGAACGAAATCTGCCAGAGGTGCCAAGTTTCCTTGTTTGTGCACCGGGTGGCTACAGATAGATGCGGTGACTTTTCAGGGTCCTTGTAGTGCATAAAAGTTTATGAATTAGCGTTCATGCAAAGATTCAAAAGGAAAATGGGCAATAAGCCGCCATTATTGGGCATTGGACTGTTACCTATTGAAGAAAGTCCAACTTGTGGGCCTTAATTCACCTACAGGTAACACTGCATTAACATCCATGCAAAAAATTTTAAGAATTTATTGGCAAGAAATTGTTAGTGTCATACATTACGGTGTCATTTAATGAAGTTCAATCTAAGTTCAATTTGGAGGCATTTTGTTAGCACTTCCATACCTGATGGGAATTTTTGTGCGCAGAAACAAGACGATTCACCTTCAATATCCCATCTGGTTTCCTAGGAAGTGTTAGAATGGTGCTTGAGTTTGTCACCTGACACAATGGTGAAGGTCATGGCCACCGAAATACAGACATTAGCATGCCTTTTCATGGGTGGGTTGGCCTCCATTTTGCCTGATGCCGAGTCCCATAGATTTCTAAATTTCAGTTATCTAACTTCCTTAGAAGTATCGCTCGAACTGTGTAGTTAGTTAGTTAAAAGACTTTATTTGTTTATCCAGCGGACGACTATCCTACTGATCGCGCCACATTTCTTGAAGTAACTGCTTGTGTTCCTTCAAGTTTGCCACCCCCTTCCCCCATTCATATAAACAGCGTTTACAGTCGTCACAAGACTTTATCAGACACTGGAAAGACAAATCGAAGGCTTAGGTGCATATACTGTGTACTGGGCCCACGTATTGAAACACAAAAATCTAGGGCTAGGTAATGCACATACTTATGTTTCAACATGCTTAGGCTCGTGACATATCGGCACAATTTCAACTCAAACACTTGCATCACAGCAAACATCACCTTTGGTTTCATAGCAACATGACATGGTTATCTCAAGCTATTGCACATACCAGTTGTTAAACTAAAGGTATTGACGTTGCGTTTCAATCTGTAAGCACTATACACTAAGCAAGCAACATAAATTTCGTCACTGAAGTTTTCGAAAAGCTGGATTGGCTTAGAAATGGTAGTTTGCTAAGTTTTTAGTTGGACCCTGTACCTGCTTTGTTTTCGCAAAAGTTTGGCCAGGGCCAGGTGCTTTGAACACAGTGTGACACCTGCAAGGATGATTACAATGCATCATTGCAGAATTGATGGGAAACATTGTCCTGTGCTTGGGGCACACTGAAGCATTTTTAAGATATTTTTTGCATCATAGACTTTCACCTTATCGCTTTTAATTTCTCTTGATGGTCTGCTCATGAAATACATAATGTGGAAGGGGAAAAAAATGTTCAGATACCTCAGAACGCTTGTAGCGGAACTTACCTGTGTCAACAAGAGAGGCATATGTGTAAGTGTGGGCATGGTACTCAAAAGCTCCATGTCTGAGGGTCTTGTCTAGCAATTAGTTGCTACTGGTATTTGGCGGTTGAAACAAGTAAAAAAGTTTGATAATATGACGCATACCTGGCAGGTCCTATTTCTGCATTTTTAATGTTGTACTCAAAGTGTTAGAACATCTAAAAATAAAAATAACTGGAATGATGAAACTTGCAAAACACGTTTGAACATTTTAACACGTATATCCTCCCTCATAACATCCACAGTTCTCTGAGAGGACTCCTATCTAAATACGTACGTGGAAACTGAAAAGTTGTTTTTCTCATCTGCCTGTGCAATAAAATTCATGAGGTTTGTTCAAATTAAAAGAAAAAAAAAGTAATTCATGTTGTCACAGTTTTAATTTAAATTGGCAACAATTGCAAAATTTCTATAAACACAGCTATCAAGTTTACCACCTTGCAGTTCTGCTAGCTGTGCCTAATAATGCATTTAAACAGAAAAAAATACGAATTGTACATCATTCTAGGTTGTACCACTAATTTGTGGAAACTCAACGATCTAACAGATGCATATTGCAGAAATGTGGTATCTGTTTTGGGCACAGTGTAGCAAAATTGGTAAACGTAGAGCTTCTGTGTGTGCGTGTGTGTGTGTTTGTTAAACTTTCAGATTTTCTCTAAAGAGAAAAAATGGCCATGAATTTGCCATGCAGATTTTCGTGAACTTTTATAGAAACTTCTGGTTCTAAATCGAAATTACATTTCCAAGAGTCGCCAGAATTATGCTTTCCGTCTCAAATCGGCAATTTTCACTCAATGTGGCCCAGGGGCATAGCCGGAAATTTTTTTGCAAAGTCCGACCTCTCTTTGTCTTTGTATATACACATAAAATGTAAACATTTCGGGGGAGGGGGTTTACTCTACTACAACAACCACTCCGGCAACACGAATGATCTGGCCCGTGGATTTTCTCGGCAAACGAATTTAAAAAGTAATCACAGCAAGTTTATTTATTAACTAGTGAAAAAGAACCATGTCAGTTAAATGGTTTATTACTGCAATATATCACTAACTTAAACTAATGTGAAAAAATTAATGAGGACGGTTAACAAAAGCTCGGATCTGCAAGTCGTGAACAAGTGGCTTCACTGCTAGGCCGAAGCGTTTTGCGGCGGAGTACTCGTAACTGACGATCTCATTTTATTTCACCAGCGAAGCACATTGAAAAAAAGAACACTAGCTATGAAACAAATAGGCAAGAACAAACTACTTCTTTCGTTGGTTAAGCTGCTGAAAGAGTGAGTATAAGTTAATACTGATAAAGAACCGTAGATGTCCAATGTTAGACTCGTGCGCCTAAAAAGACCAATTAAGATAATCCCGACCGCATTTTCGATGGAGGCGAAAATGCTTGAGGCCCGTGTACTTGGATTTAGATGCACGTTAAAGAACCCCAGGTGGTCGAAATTTCCGGAGCCTTGCACTACGGCGTCCCTCATAATCATATCATGATTTTGGGACGTTAAACCTCACACATTATTATTATTATTACAAATTAAGACTCCACCGTATTCGCTGCGCCGAAGGCTTAGACGGTGCCTGTTTAAAAGTGGCGTCGTCGTCACATAACATTTGAGTGTCTCTATTAACGTCGGCGACAACTTTCGCCTAGGTCAGGTGATGTGGCCTTCACTGCAGTGCGCAGACGTCGTGCTGCTGAAGCGCGCAATACCGTGCACCGCTCCACTTTCCGCGGACCGACGGAAATTGTCGGCAAGGAGCTTTCGACTTACGAACACGGGCATATAAAGATGTAAACACACAATCTACACCCTGCCTCGTTGGCAGGTGGTCCGCGACGCGGGGCCGAGTGGCGTGCACAGACCGCGAGATCACGCATACCGCGGCACAAAATAACGTTGCCTTGGCAACCGCGCCACGGCGGGGCGACAATACACAGCACGCACGAGCGGCGTTGTCGCACGCACGTGTAATATTATGTGGATGGTAGCTGCGGCGCATAAGAGGTGCACGGGCCCGATCGACTCCTACGACAGCCTCAATGACGAGCACCTCAGGCCCCACTTCCACAAGAGCCTCGTCAGGCAAAGACTGGCCCGCGTCGGCTTGGTGCGGTGTCTGCGACACGACGGTAAACCTAACGTCGACGACCCCGGGTCGCATCGCTGTACCTGCTCTCTCTCCGGTTCCCGGTTAAGCCCGGACACTACGAGTACCACGAGTTCAGCGGATAGCGGGGTCGTCGTAAGCGTCAGACATGCGGACCTCACCTGCGGCACTTGCCGAGCGGGATCCTCGACTGCCGTTGCTCCCATCAGCGAGCCCGTGTCGCCTTACCTGCTCCCCGTGAACCCTTCGTCAAAACGGAAACTAGTGATGCCGCGACCGAGTCAGCAGGCCGCCGGTTCCCGAAGCACACTCCGGAGGGCAAGCATAATGCCTTCGACGCCGGCCAGTCTGAGGGAAGACTCCGGGGTCACCAAAAACCACTTTCCCAAGAAGTCGGACTGCAAGGTCTCTCTTCTGTTCCGCGGCTCGGGCTCGAAGAAAGCGATGGCCGAAGCGCGCCAGTCGGTGATCAGGGTGACTCAGCAGCACTGCGGAGGCACCTCCCTAACAGTCTTCGAAGGTCACGTGACTCCGGGCGAGACGTTCGCGTTCGCGTCTCGGAGGCACTGTGGCTACCCGTTCAGCATCGTAGTCTTCGTTGACGACATCAGGGACGTCCAACTTAGCAGCTGCTGCGAGTACAGGTACAATGCGGGCGCGAGACTGGGAGGCTCCCAAGGTCGCTTCTCTCTTGCCAAGCTCGAGGGCGGAAGTCCCTGCTACAGGTGTGTGCTTGAGAAGAGGCTCAAGGAACTGCCGGCAGAAGAGCCCGAACAGACACCACCTTTCAGCAGTACGCTGGAAGAATCAAGCGGCCTGAGCAGCCCCATTACGAGCAGCTCTGAAACTGTAGATGGTTTAGAAGAAAGCGTAGACGGTGGCGGTACGAACTCCGTTGTATCTAGTGAAGAAGAGCACAGTGACGCTGAAGACGAAAGGCGCAGCGAAAGTCGAGAGTCAAGCGACCGGACACAAGAAGAGATAGCAGATGCTGACGAAAAAGAACTTTACTCGAGCGACACAAATTACAGCTCGGAAACGTCCGACGTCCAGTCTCAACTTCATACTTCCGAGTCAGAGTATGTCGGCGAACAAATCGAAGGCGATGCCGTTTCTAGTAATCATGGCTCGACACAAGTGGACAATGAAGTGCAGGAGAGTGGTGGCACCATTTCCAACAGCTTTGAAACTTATAGCAGTGCAGACAACTCGGGCGACAAGTCTGCGCACAGTGAAACAGGGTCACACGTCTCAGATGACGTTCATTACGACGCACGCCACAATGCTGCGCAACCGTCCGTCTATTTCGTGCAAGACAAAAAGAAGCAGTGGGGCTCTGACGAATGTCGTGGTGAAAGCTTTTCCTCGGACGATGACGCTCAGACCGTTACACTCACTGTTAAAGCAGAAGTGCATTCAACCCAATAAATATACCTCAGATTGTGTTCATGCATTTATTGTGCAGTCTATTTGACTTGTTAACACGCTGAACAGTAAGTTTTTAAAGAGGCCCTCACCAGGTTTGGGCATTCCAAATCTGGTGAGGGGCACCAAACCAGCTGAGGGTGTTTGGAATGCTCAAACATTGCTATGTTATACATTTGGAAGTGTTCTGTGAAGCAAAGCTTGTCATGTGAATGTGTCACAGCAATTTGGCTGTGGTTCCTGTGATAAGGGAAGGAACTCCACTTGCAGACTTAAATGGGGAGCGTTTGTGTTGGCAGGGAAGCCTTTCCCAAGGCGGTATGGTAAAATGACAATATCTTGTAACTGCTCTAATGTGAGCAGATTTCGGAGGTTCTTGAAGTAAAACCACACCGTAGACAGCAGGCACATTACGAGTTACAGTGCCCAACCAAGGGTGGTATTCTGAAATGATCGTGAAAGTGTCGCCTTTGGTGTGTGCTGATTGGCTATTGATGAACCGGAAAAGTGAGGGCGCCATCTAATATTTCCGTCGACATCACAGTGCTCTACAGTGCTCCTGACATGCCTAGAATAAATGAACACACCTTATCATCGTCGGTTGGTGGTGAAGTCTAGCATTTCAGAGACACAGATGGCAGTTTCTAGTATTCAATCCTTGGTGGACGTGCGCAGCATTTTCTACACTGAAGCTTTCAATGAGCATTACCTTGGTGTGTGATCAGTAATCGCAGTTTAGCGAGCGCGCGTTCTTTGTGGTTTGAACGTGCCAGCAGCACGAACCGTCGGTTGCTTGCGTGCTTTACCTCGCGCCAGCAACTTGAGATGTTGAGATGATGTCGCTGCGGCGGCACGCCACAGCTGAACAGCTGAACTCTCTGTGTACGCCATGTTGACCTCTCAACAAAAATACATTTCACGCAAGGTAGCATTCTTTAATTATACTGTGCTTTAAATATTTACACAAGAAACGTCGAAAGCACTTCCATCACAGCTTATATTTCAAGTAGCCACAGCCAAGCTTGGCCACTGCAAAGAAGCCAGTATGTGTTTGACAACGCCACACTGGGGTTGCTCTACGCTCGTACAGTACGCTCACTCCTGTGTTGCGAGACATTCGTAACACCAACGGCCAGTGCAACAATGACGTCACGGGCAAGTAGTTAATTCAGTTATTGAACGCACCAGATTCTACGTCACGAAAGGTGATACTGTCGCCCTTCGCAATCGTTTCAGAATACGGGCCCAAAATTTGCAATGGGACCTGTTCAGGGACCCCACTGCCCCACCTTCAGAGGCCAGATAAATCTCTAGCATTACTACAAAAAGATGCGATGCAGCAACGTTTATTTGTCACACACGTGCAACAAAGACAAATACATTACATCAAGAACAGGGAATCATGTCACTACAAACGAATGGAATGCACGAACCTCACAGTTACCTTCTTCGACTTTATAACTTAAGCTTCACGGGATCATCTTTCGTCAAAACGCCACTGGCATGTTTAAACAGTATGTACAAAAAGCTCAACAGTTCAACTGTACAATGTTTTTCTGCACGCTGCGTGCCACCAGTGACAAGAAGCAAGGTGTTGTAATTTGTGTTAACACCCTGGGTGTCTGCTGTCTCCTGGCAATGAATACTTGTGGTGGGGGCTTTACCGGTCACACATCTGTTAAGAGCAACAAAAAAAAAAACATTTAAAAAACGTCGATAACAAAATTCCACGCAGCATATAATGATAATCATGCGACCTATATGTTATCAATACTACTGGTTTTGCTGTTTTGTCACGTCTGGAGTGTCACATAGAATGCTGGACTAACTCTCGCGTTTCACAGATGCAGTGAGCTTCTGTTAAAGCTGCACGTCCGATTAAATGAACATTTCAGAGTCAAGTCACATTCATTCTAAAGAAGGCTTGCTGTGCATGAGCTTGCGTGGGAAATGAATTACAACATGCATTTAATGTTAATGGAAGCAAATATGCAATGATGCATTGTACTGGACAAAACATAACAAGTAAGACTGTCGTTGAGGTAGCGGTGCATTGAAGTGTACTTACACTTTCTGCCTCATGTTTGCTCAGCATGTTTCGGGAGAAATGGGAAAACGACAACAATGTTACTAGAGATGATCATGTAAGCTTGCCAGCACAATGCAACATGCAGCACTGTAATTTCCAGTATCAGTGTTTTAGGGTGGCCTGAGCAAGAAGGGGCTATCAAACAATGGCATTAAATGCCAACTTCATTATGCAATAACAGAATGCTGATTATACTTTAGCTTTGCCAGTGAATTCCCGAAAACAGAGAGTGCGTCGATCGCTAATAATAATAACTGTTGGGGTTTCACGTCCCAAAACCACAATATTGTTACGCGAAGAGACGCAAACGAGAGGCTATAGACAAGTGTATTTGACAAGTGTAGACAAGTAAGTGCATGGCTGCTCGTAGCAATATGATTATGAGGGATGCCGCAGTGGAGGGCTCCAGAAATTTTGACAATCTAGTGTGTCGATTGTTCAGAAATGAACAAGGAATCAATTTGTCCAGTCATGTTCACTGACGCTCAGCCTTAAAATGATTCTTAATGGTACTAAGCACAAACACGAGACACAGGACAGGCGAGTGAACAAAGATGAGCTGCACCTTTGTTCTCTCGCCTGTTCTGTAGAGTGACTTGTTGGGCAAGTTGGTTCATTCTTATGGCAGAATTAGCATTCGTATGTAAATGTTCTGTGTCTCGTATTTGCGCTTGGTACCATTATGAATGACTTGTTCCAACGCGCAGCCTTCTTGAAACGATATTTGTATTTGCAATAATTCACGTCTTCAAGTAACCATGCCATGGATACTAAATAATTTTTAGCTAGTTGTACGCTACAGCAATCAGGGAGCTGGTACTACAACTTATTTATTTTCAGAGTCCCACTCCAAGGCTTACAATAGAACAGCTATCAAAATTCTGACTACAGTTCCTTACACTCTCTCTCTGACTTTTGGGCACTGATCAAGCTCTCAGTTTGTTACGCAACGTGAAGTCCAAAGCTCTGGTTAGTGTGGACAATCCAAAGTGTTGGCTCTGCCATGTGAGAGCCGTTAACAGTTATGTGCATAAACAGCAGGCCTTTTTGTGGCCTCTGCCCTGTTTGTACTGGAATACTAACACTTATAGAACTGTGATGCACATGATAGCGAAAGATTCAAAAACAAAAGAAAGGGTACGATGAAGAGACAAGCCACCGCCGGACACTTTTACATGAAATAAGGCAGACGTGTATTTAAGGGCAGTACTTCGAATCTTCAAAGACGAATCTTTGAAGTTGTAAGAGCTATACACACTTCTCACATGTGGAAAGGATCACGGGAAGAATGAAGATTTGAAAACATAGAACAGTAGAATCTTGTTGAAATGAGCATGAAGGGACCACGAAGATATGTTTCATTCGTAGTTTTAGTAGTAGTAGTTAGTAGTTTTGGTTACAAAGAAAGATGTGAAGCACTGCATGTCACACAATCTCTTTAACGTTGTTAGGGCTAATCGGTGAAAAGTAAATACTAGAGCTGTGCGAATAGCAAAATTTTGGGTGCGAAGCGAATTCGAATAATAAAGATTGAGTGCGAATCGAATCGAATAATTTCGAATAATTTTCGAATATTTCTCGAACATTTTTCGAATAATTCGAAGTGAAAAACAGGAAAAGTTGCAGAGAATCCGTAAGTATGTTCTTGTGAGATAGCAACATGAAAGTGTTTCTTTTCGCTAGGTTGATGAAGCGCTGGTGGGGTCATATTTCATAGTTGTCTTTCTTATCAAGAATGAGGCAATGTAGAGGCCGAATTCTATTTATGTGGATGATTTGGTGCAACCAAAGTGTTGCCGACAACACTTTACACGTGATGGGCAAAAATGCCATTTCCTCAGCCTCTCCTCCTCTCTCAACTTCTGTGGAAGGCCAACTGGTGTGGCAGACAAGGGTGTGCTCCCTTCAAGTCCGGAGTTCCAAATCTGCCTCGTAGACGTCAATATATAAGAACATCTGAAATTTTGGATGCTAAAAAGCTTTGGCGTCCGATTTTTTGGACTTCCTGCCCAAATTTCAGGTCCAAAACAGCATTAATTGAGCCCCCAACTCTGCCAAATCTTTCATCTCCATATTGGAACCAGCGTTTTCTTGAGTTAATACATTTGCGACCGTAGCGAAGTTTGAAAGGCAGCTTTGCCGCAATACGGGGGTGTGATGAGGTGAAACATATTGAAAAATCTAGGGACCACTTCCAAACGGACGTTGAATGTCTCTTGGCTAAGTTCGACCGTAACGGACCTTGAAAGGCAGCTTTGCCGCAATACGGGGGTGTGAGGAGGTGAAGCATATTGAAAATCTAGGGACCACTTCCAATCAGACGTTGACTGTCTCTTGCCAAAGTTCGACCGTAACGGAGCTTGAAAGGCAGTTTTGCCGCAATACGGGGGTGTGATGAGGTGGAGCATATTGAAAATCTAGGGACCACTTCCAACCGGACTTTGTCTCTTGGCTAAGTTCGACCGTAACGGAGCTTGAAAGGCAGCTTTGCCGCAATACGAGTGTGTAATGAGGTGAAGCATATTGAAAATCTGAAGGGGTCACTTTCAACTGGACGTTGACTGCATTTGTCTTTGGGAAGTTCGAATAGTTCGAATAGTAACATTTCAGTGCGAATCGAATCGAATAGCAAACACTATTCGAAAAATATTCGAAATTTCGAATATTCGCACACCCCTAGTAAATACTGAAATCAAGGACAACAGATTTATCATTTGGTGACACTAAAAATATGGCAATTTTTCATTCTTTGGAAATGCTTTTTAAGCACAGTGTTCCTTTTATAAAACAGGCATCAAGACTGTTTTCTGATATATTCGCTCTTCCCGTGAAAGAATCGTTCAGGATTTGCACTGCTAACTGCGCTTCTTGAGGAGCATCAGCAGTGCCGGTATTCCACTTACAGAGAGATGCAGAAATTTGGATTCTGATTAATGAAGGCTTTTTTTTTTCTCGAATTACCAAAATACAGAACCAACCAAACTGGGAACTGCTGTTTGATTGAAATGGCGATTACGTATGCGATTTTCATTTACCGAGATTCCATTGCTCTTTCATTTTACACTAAATTTGTCTCACAATATCAAGCTTGGAGTTATCAACATTACTGACAGGCTACGAACAAGTTGTACTTGCTGACATCGTGTAGCTATAAAAGGCGGTGCTCATGAAAAACAATTTAATGAGTGCACGGCCTGCATTTCTGACTAAGGTCATGCGCGAGCAGTCACAGTGACCACGGAAACGGAGGAAGTTACTGCGTTGCAACATTGTGAGGCATCAACTTCTTAGTCACCGAAACTGACAGTGCTTTGTAGAAACAAGTACATTATACATAGTAAATTATTCAGGTGCTCTAGCACTTGCCAGTATTTTTTTCCTGAGGTTTAGAAGGAGCGAACTTTCACTTAACGCCAGAATGTTTTTCACTGAACACTAGTGTAGTCAAAGACTGCTTCTGACAATTATACTCTGGCTTATTGCCCCACAAAATTATGTAACGGGCCTCAACAGTCAATACTGACTTTGTGTATATAGCATTACATTACATCTTCAGAATTGAAGCCATACAGAAGTGCACAACTTCAACAATCTTTAAAGCAACCCTGAAGTTAGTTTTTCAGAGGACTACTACAGAACATTGCTCAATTGAACAAGTGGTCGCATTTTCAAAAGTCAGCAATAACTATCCTAAACTGCACTTAAGACATTTATGTATCACTGCGATACGTGGTATAAGTGTCTCCATTGTGTGACACCCCTGTTCTAAGAAGTCGTTACCGTACACACTTCCTAGCTCACTCCCAAGACTTCTACAGTCCAAGTGGAGTACTGTGGGTACAACAACAAATTCACATTTGCGTCTTCTAACACATGCTGTATTTTTCCTTTCTTTTGACAATGTGGCACCCTGCTATGCCAACAGAGGCCAGAAGCAAATGTAGAAACGAAGCTATAAACTGCCTTCAGGTACAAGATTTAATTTAATCAAAGCATTAAGATTGAGCCACTGTATCAACTCATTAAAATTGCTGTAAATCATTCCCAAGTCAGCTAGCATACTTAAAAGCAGCGCACTGCTATTCGCCAAAGCTATAGCTACAGAAGCAAGCTTAAGAAGAGAGTTATAAACTGTTTTCAGGTACAAGATTTAATTTACCCAAAATGCTATGAGCAAATTATTGTGTCAACTTATTAATGTAAATCATTGCTGAAGTCAACCAGTATACCGATTAAGAGTGACAGCTGGCTAGCAACTGTGCCAGTTGACATTACCGGAAGCACTGCTCAATAGTGACATTTACATATGAATGCCAACAAAGAACATGTGTATACAGATCAAGGGTTTTTTAGTGTGAACACAGCAACAGCTAGACTGCCTTTAACATGAATCCTGTTAAAGGGCCAGTAAACATACCCGTGGTCCAATATTTGTAATGAAGCAATAATTGCACACTTGTACGATGTGAAAATGCTGCCGCAAGAATTTTAGTAATACAAGTAGTGTAACAATGAAGTTACAAGGATGCAACCATTTCGGCTGATCTCGGTTTCTGCCCCCCCCCCCCCGAGGGGGTCACGGGAATTGTTTTTTTGAAATACAGCGTCTGCACAGTGCGCAGCACTGTGATATTCGCAAAATGTGATCACTGCAGCTTTCTGTATGAGTGAGTGAGATTGCTTGGGAGGCATAAAAAAAAAATGTCGGAACTTAATTACTGGCCCTTTAAGATGGATTCTCTGATAAGCTGAACATTTAATTGAACTTCAAGAACAACAATTTTTATGAAGAATGAAAAGAGTGTACAGTGAGCAAACATGCAATTTAACGAAAACAATGCCCCGAATGCAAATTACATCTTAAATGGACATTGTAAGAACTTGTGTAAGTTTATGCTTTCAAGCCCTTTCTACTACCATAAAGATTTTCAAGAATGAGTACACTCCGTGTGTGCAGCGAATACATACAAGCTCCAGAGGTACACAACCCTATCAGGTGCACAGGCTTCTACTAACTTGTTCCCCTAGCAAAAGTTATTTACACATATCAGACAAGGTAATTTCTCTTACCTCAAAATAATTTTAACACACATCAAATTACTGAGTGGCTATGTGCAAAGAAACAACCCTACTCTACAAGTCTACGTTTCAAAAGCGGCTGCTATCCTAGTCAACATTCACAACAAAGTGGGGCTTGGTAGAGATTACCATAGGGACAAGTCTGCATCGGTGTCTCTAACAACTGTCAATATGGCACAATCAAGGAGCGTGAGGACGATGGAAAGTACAAGGGTCTTGTCAAAGTGCAGTGTCAAACATATATGTGGTGTACCATATCAACTCGAATCTAACGTGCACCCAATCTTCATGGGTTCAAAATAGAAATGCACCTGAATGTACTGTTAGCAGCTTTTTAACATATACCTATGGCATGCCCCTATGCTGACAATTGTAGTTAAAAGGAAAAATAATAGACAGGGAAGGAAAAGCACAATTTGATTTCATAGAAGAAAAAATTATTCTCTTAGCAGTTCCTTTTCATCTGTGGTCCAGTTTTTCTGGCTTTAGATCACTGCTAAATACGCCTCGATCATGTGCCAATTCAAGGCCTAATCTACTTCAACAAGCTCAATCAACACTGAGTTAAACCTGCAAGCTGCTCTTCGAGGACCGAATTTTTCCCCATATTTGGCCTGTAAAAACATTTCCTGGCCGACATGCAGCTGACGATCTCGCTTTGTTTGCGCCACTCAGGTACACAGGCCTCGCTCGGGCACAATAAGTTGATTGAACGCTGCTATCTTCAGCGTGTAAAGAAATATCCTTTGACATGAGCTTTCATAATGAAAGCCACGTATCACCATTTGTACTCCATTCGGAACAGATACGATGCACAAAGGTTGCAGTCAAGCACGAAATGAACCTGCGTGAACCTACGACAATATGTGCTCAGTCGCCATTCTGTGGTGACAACACTGTATCTAACCCTTCAGATGGGAGGTTGTTGTCACAAACGCCACAAATGAGGTGCACATTTTGTACTTGATTGTAATGTACAGGCAATTTCTGCACTTGTTTTACTGGAAAAAAAGCTGCACGTTAGGTTTGAGTAGATACAGCTATCACTTAGTTTGATCTCTATCCATTTCTAGTTTCTTTGAGGCCTTGAAACAAAGCAGGTAGCTTCGAGAGGCACACGCAAGTATGTTTACACTCCATTAAATTGATAAATAAAAAGACAAACATGATTTTTGTCCGGTTGGTTAGGACCAGTGTACTTCCCACACATTTCACAGTCAAGTGACAGCGCTTCAGTGACATGCACATCCAACTCTATGATTGCGATGAGAGCACATCCGTTTAAGGTGCTCTCCACTGCACCACACCCGAGCAGAGCTGTGCAGCTTGTCATGCGCGCTGAAGATGCGTGTGACAATAGCACCGCTGGTCGGGCGACAGATTGAGGTAGCGCAGACCCCAGTTACCTGACGAGGGCGCCTTGGGCATCTCGCACAGCTCACAGGCCTCCAGGGCCGGGTGATTGAGAAATGTGCACTTTGAGCACTTCCACCGGTTGTCCTCTTGGTTCTCTTCATCCTCCGAGAGAATGCTGTTTGGTCGTGGCGACGGTGCTGCACGAGGTGGAAGGGGGTGCGTGACAGCGTAAGACGACGAAATAAGAAGTCAGAGGAGGCGAAACTGCTTTTAAACGGGCCACAAACGAGACACAATATTTTAGTTGTACAAGTAAGGTACCTGTATGCCATATTTACTAGAATAATAATCGCGCCGCTGATAATTGTCATCCAATTTATTTTCCTTTCTTACCCTGCAATGACCGCACCCCAAGCACGTTACGGCAATGGCAGTTACGACACCACATGTTCACCGTTTTGCGAGGTGGCCACTGTGCAAAACACAGTGGTGGCAAATTGCTTTGTACCATTCTGCCACTAATGTGGTATGTAAACCTGTTGCTGAAGGCAATTCAGTATGCGCTCAAGCACAGCACTGTCCCAAACTGTTCCTTCAACGGTGACTTTAGATGCACCGTACGTCAAAAGAGTCAGCAAGTGTGTGTACAGGGGCGCGGGGATGGGTACAGACTAGGCTTGTGCGAATATTCGAGCACTTCGAATATTCGAATGAATAATACAGTATTCGAATTCGTTTCGAGTCGAATTTAAATTATTGAAAATTTCGAAGTATTCGAAATGAACGAATAGGTGTATATTCGTCCGCTTATAACCCCCCTGTAAAGGTGGTTTCACTGCAGTGGAGGGGTGCTACACCGTGAATACACCTTTCCAGGGAAAATCCGCGCTGTCCGTTTGTAACCTCCTGTAAAGGTAGTTTCACTGCAGTGGAGGGGTGCTATACAGTGAATACACCTTTTCAGAAAAAATCCGCACTGCCGCGAAGCCTCACTTTAAGGTTAAATGAACACATTACCCTCACATTGATTCATCATTTTTTAAGTTTAAAAACTTGTTATACCGGCTTATATGCTCCAAGTATAGTAAATTTTAAAACGTAACATATTATCATTTGCATTCTACCGAAAGCCAAATCCTGCTACTATTAAAAGTTGCTTCCACTTCCTTTGAACCAAAAAGAATGACATTTGCACATGCCTTGTTACAAGTTAGACAGATATGCTCACTTTTCTTTATAATATGTGATATATACTATTCGAATTCGATTCGAAATTATTCGACCAAAATCACTATTCGCTTCGAATTCGCTTCGAACCTAAAATTTACTATTCGCACAAGCCTAGTACAGACGCATATTCAACGCACAACCTTTTTGTCACCGGCCTATAGCATGACTCGACAGCACAGGGCTTTGCTTTGTTAACACTGAATTGCCGATATGGTACAGAAATGTACAATGTGTTCGATTTTTTCCGGTCTCGCACGATCACTGGCTTGTTTGAGCCTTGCGATAAGAACTTCCTCTCTGTCCAACAAAAAATGGTGGATCAGCAAAGTTTTTTTTTTTAGGCCTAATGACGAGCACTCCTCTGGTAGCACCTGTGCACATATATTGCCATAGCAACAAACAATCACAGGCCCGCATATACACGATATTGTTCTCAATTAATGGGTGTCACAATCTTGGGCTGATAAGCGAATATCTTCTCAGTTTTCTATTTCACGAGATGAAATAAACCAGGTCATAATACATTTTCATGTGCATTAGCTTACTTGAGCACTGCTCGTTACCGTATTTACTCGATTCTACCGCGCCCTCGATTGTAACGCGCACCCGTTTTCCGCGACCAAAAAATAAAAAAAGTAATACATCGATTGTAACGCGCACCCATTTTTCGTGAGAGAAAAGAACAAAAAAAGTCCGTAGGAGTCAAACTTCGCACATTCAGAAGAACAAGTATTTGGGTTTTAAAGAACTAAAGTTTCAAAAAAGTAAAACACAAAATCAAAAAGCGGGCCTTGCCGCTAAAACTGTCACCACTACGGCGGCGATACGAGTCGCGTAATGGATCAGTCCTCGTCGCTGTCAACACTCTTCGATTTCGGGAAACCGGCCCTGCTTTGGTCCAATGAAACCTTTTCGTGAAGCTTTCCTGTAAAAAATCTTCTGCTTCTGCACGTTTCGGGAACTCCGAACGACCGCGATGCGGCCCGATTTCCGTCCGTCTCTCTGCACATGTAATAACTATTCTTTTAAATGCGGCATCGTGGTACACTCGTCGAGTATTTGGAGTCGGCACTTCCATGCCGCCGATGCGAACGCAGAACGGGATGACAATCTCCTCAGCACACGTACGAACTGAAAAAATGGCAGAAAATGGCCAAGGCGCGTAGGAGGCGGCCATTTTGAAATGTCGATGGCAATACGATAACCGAGTTTCTTTTTTTTTTTTCGGTACTCGATTCTAACGCGCATGCGATTTTTGAACTCGTTTTTCCGGAAAAAAGGTGCGCGTTAGATTCGAGTAAATACGGTAAGTTGATACAGATAAAAAATGACAAAACTAATGGCTCAAGATGGTGGCACTTGAATGCGTCCATAAAATATTTTATATCGTAAATTTCGATGGACCTGCCTTTTATCATTTTTCTCTAGTGTAGTTTATCTCCCTAGTGCAACCTCTCTATGCGAGGAGGGTGGGAATGGAAAAATGAAACCTTCGCGCTTTCAAACCATATCAAGACTGCGGTGCTTGGCGGTGGGAGAGACCAGAGATACCTCCATGAATTCTGTTATTGCGTGACTTTGAGCTCCCCTTTGACTGGGCACAGTACAGTTTTAGCTAAATCACATTGATATGCGTAGATAAAGGCATTGAAGATACCAAAAAAAAAGACGGTTTCTCCTCCTCTCTGCCCTTTTCCTTGCTATTTTTGCAATTACCCGAGTACATGTCGTGCTTTCCGCGGAAGAATTCATGCAAGGAGAAGTGAACGTGCACCTTTAATACAAGGTGTTATGATCGCCCCCTTCTCCCCTTCGCTGCGGGGCGCCGGGACAGAGTAAAGGAGGCAGCCCCGCTTTGCACCGAGAAGAAAAGCGAGAGGACGCGCTCTGCAGCTTCGCACGAGGGGTTCAGCTCGGCTCGCTGTCACACCATTATCGCCGGAGCCGAAATGCGACACCTCGCGCCTTCGTGTCCCAGGAAGAGCCGCGACGCTGAGTTTTCCAGAATACGGGGAAGTGCGCTGCAGCGCCATGTATCTCCCGGTGACAAGACGTCTGTGCTCGGGTCCGCGCCAGCTGCCGAGACCCATGCTCTGGGCCGAGGGGGAAGCCTGGCCTGCAGCCGCCGTTCGACACCGCGGGTGGTCAGCGAGCAGCGAGACGATGGACTCGCCGCATCCCGCCTGCTGGAGGCCTGTTTTCCGCGAAGACAAGAACATTACGCGTGCGTGTGTGTGCGCGCGTGGTGGGGGCGGTGCCCGCGAGGTGACCAGCGAAGATCGTGGCCTGATTGGCAGGAAACTTTGTCCCCCATTTCCCTAGTTCGAACATCTGGGGACTGCGGGGTGTGTATAAGGTGCCATCGAAGGCATGAGAGAGAGGTCGGGAACCAACGTTGAATCTGTACAGTTGTATATAAATCTCTGGTACTCTTCATCGGCTTCATGTACGGTTCCTACAACAGCAGCGCCTTTCGGGGACGAGGTTTTCGACCGCCTGCCTGGACGCGACGGAGCCAGCGCAGTCGAGAGGGCCTCTAAAACCACAACAAAGGGTGCCCCTTCTTCAGCCTGATTCTTTGGTTATGCTCACGGTAGTGATCCTGAAAATTCCGACCAGCAACTTTGATTCTTCTCCCTAAAATTTTACCATGCGTAATGAATGCACCCCTAGGTCTGGGTAAACTTTTTGAGAAAAAAGGTGTGATCGTTACGTAAGTAAATATACTAATTATTAAGCTTGTGCGAATATTCGAGCACTTCGAATACAGTCGAACCCGCTTATAACGAACTCGAAAGTGTTGCGAAAAGTGGTCGTTATATCAGTAGTTCGTTGTATATGGACTCGCCCTTAAAAACGTGCGCTCAGCAGCCAAGCCATTTTTTTTTTCTTTGTGTACTTTTATTAAAGTGCTAACAACCCCTTCGGTGACAAGCTAAGCCTTTTCGCGTCGTGAAGCGACGCCCGCTGCGTGCTCACGAGTGAATTAACCGGCTTTGCAATGAGCTGACACCGTTTCACCTAAGCGCGGTACCGCGACGTGGAGCCGATCATCCCTGGCTAGTTGCGTGCAGCGCGTCGCCTACTCGGGTCGCGGAGTCACTGCCGCGGGCCGCTTTCTGTATGCCGTATGCGCGCGTTTGTACGTTCTTCGTGCTTGCTTCACTCCGGACCGTGCACGGACGGGTGCGGCGACTAGTCTCTTCGTTCAACGAGGCGAAAACAAGCATTTTCCAAGCAACGCGCACTCCATAAGTCTCCGCGATGCTCTCGCGGCCCTGCACGACGATGCACGGCACACTTCAGTTGTCACCTAATCAAACACGCAGTATACGCTCGCTGTCAGTGCATCGACGTTCTCGCTGTCGATGCTCGCTGTCGACGTGCATCGACATTAACAACAGCGAGCTACTTTCGTTTCTACAAAGTGACGCGCACTTTAAAGCGGTCTCGCACGACGCGGCGGCGGCGAACTTGCGAACGGCAGCATGGCGCGCTCGTACCGTCGTCACGCCGTCAATCTGCAGTGTACGGCGTACGCCACACGCGCAGCCGAGCAGATATCTACAGATGACTGTGATAAGGTTGTCGGCTATAAGTCATAATCGCACGTTCTTCGACGGCCGCCACCTCGCCTTCGCTCATTTCTGATGCTTATCTGCGAAAGCATCGCCGCAATCGCGTGGAAGTCGTAATCACCGATCGACCGGTCTCTGCCGTTACCGAAAAGACGGACGACCTTTTGCGGCACATTGTGGCGTCGACTAGTTTAGGGACGCAGTGAACCTTTTTGCGATGGAAAGTTATCGCGGTTATCACTTCTTGCATTTATGCCTTCTTGCATTCCAAGGCATGGTTCATCGCAGGCGGTCGTAGCTGCAGAGAACAGCGTCAGGAAAGGTTACCGTGCGAAAGCTGACCGCAAGGCTTCATGCTGCCTACTATTTTTTCCCCTCACTGCCATTCTACCACTGAAGAAAAGGCTGGAAAGTGAGCGACCTCGCTCGCAGCGTCCGAAATCTGCGTGCGGTGCTCGCCGATCTGGGTATCTTAGTCGCGACTAAACTGCAGCGGGGCACGCGCGGGCGCGCGCTCCTGTCGCGCTTTAGAAGGCATCTTTTAACTTTTTTTTTCGCTTCGTATGCGCCATATTTTTACCGCGACCGTGTCTGAAGTGTTCGTTGTAAAAGTAGGAGGCTTTGAAAAATGTTCGCTATATCTGGACGCAGCTTCAATGGTTAGCATAGGAAAATCGTAAGTGCACACAAATATGGTCGTTATAACTGATAGATCGTTATATGTGGGATCGTTATAAGTGGGTTCGACTGTATTTGAATTTGCTTCGACATGAATTTAAATTTTCCAAAATTTCGAAGTATTCGAAATGAATGAACATATATAAACTGCATGAAACCCCCCTGTAAATGTGGTTTCGCTGCAGTGGGGGGGTGCTACATTGTGAATACACCTTTGCAAGAAAAATTCGCACTGCCGCGAAGCCACACTTCAAGGTTAAATGAACATATTACTCTCACATCGATTCATCATTTTTGTAAGTTTAAAAGCTCGTTATACCAGCTTATATGCTCTAAGTATAGTAAATATTAAAACGTCATGTATTTTACAGGTTATCACTTGCATTCTACCGAAAGTCAAATTCTGCTACTATTCAAAGTTGCTTCCACTTCCCTTTGAACCAAAAAGAATGACATTTGCACATGCCTCGTTTCAATTTTAAAAGACATTGTGCAGGTTGGTTGGGTCATGACAAATATGCTCATTTTTCTTTATATTGCCATATATACTATTCAAGTTCATTCGAAATTATTCTACCAAATCACTATTCGCTTCGAACCTAAATTTACTATTCGCACAAGCCACTAATTATACATGTTGTTCACGTACGTAAAAGAAATCAAGAGCAACTAGAGCTGCAGCAAGTTACTTCATATACAGCGACTTACTGTTAGACTGGAACACCCGAGGTGGTGACAGGATAGGTCTGTAAGAAGGGGGCGGCACTGGGTGAGGCACTGGGTGAGGCACCGCCTGGCCCGGGTTTAGCCTCTGGTAAAGTGCTCGTCGGTGGCCCCTACAGGCACCTCCCCACGTGCATACAGGTCCACCTCGCTCAGTAGGCAGTGGCACTCTACGTTCAATGTCCGGTTCCTCCTCCGCAGGGTCTTGAGCTCCTCCATCTAAAACAGGCCGAGCAGAGCATTGCCTCTAAGCATTCTCTCGCGGTCTTGTATGCATCCTCTCATTCTGAGCACGTGCAGTGGTAGAATGGCCATTTGACGTTCTCGTGCAGCAACAGGCTTTCTAGTGATATGTCTGACACACAACTGTGCACCAAATAGACTCAAGATAAACTACCATGCAAATCAATAAATGTCAATAAGTGCTAAACTAGCTTCATTGGTATTTTTTAAAAACTCAGAGGGTCCCTTATGCATACACCTAAGACGACTGGAAGGCGAAAGCCATCTTCTTTTTCTTCTCAGTCGATGTATCGTTCCTGCGCCGCCACCCTCCGAAAGCTTTCTACACCCAATGTGGTTTTGCATTGCCTCCAGGATCGGAGGCACCTCACCTGGTTTCGCACTGCCTCCGTGATGGGCTCGCCGTTGACCAAGCTAAGATGCATATGACGTCATCATGTGATGTCACATCACATGACGTCACTGTGACGTCATAATGACCTCACAGGTTTGGCGATCTGTGACGTCATGATGATGTCATATGGTGATGTCATAATGTGATGATGATTTTTTGCATCGCTCGTGTGGACGCCGACAGGAGACGCCGATGCGGGACGCCGGTCAAATTTCGTGTTTGATGAAGCATCTAAGGCTTTTGCCTTAAAAAACAGCATGCGCTGTCTGTAAAATCATTTCTACCATTTCATCTTGGAGCCAGTGTTCTGTGCTTCACATGCTTTGAGTGAGCAAGGCGAAAAAGGATGAAAGCGAAGCAAGAGTGCACCTACAAAACTGCACCCTAATACATAAGTGGAAAAATGTGTAAACCAGCGTAAGGTACATAGGAAAGTGCATATATTCGTAATTGCCTGCCTGCACCATATATGGCCAATAAAAAATTGGGGCAAAAGCTTTGTAATTCACCCTCGTAAACTCTTGCCAATGAGGTACACCATTGGCGCTGAGCAAGAATATCCAGCAACTCAAGTTGGAGCAAAACGAAAGTTAGGCATGGACGAACACGCCGAAAAGTGCTGGAACTTCACAAAGAATGCTAACCTGCCATGACATGGTTGTCCTCCTATTCTCAGTTTATCAATGCAGCCGAGAGTAAAGGCTTAATATGGCCGTGCCCATAAGATACTCTACTGTCACTGCACGTTTTAAGTCGAAACAGCGACTTTAAACTCCACCTACCAAAAGCAACCAACACTTTCATGTGCAGTTTGTAATGTCAAGAAGTGAGGAGCCAATACTGAGTTATTTGCTTTGAAACAGGGTGATACCATATTGTACACAGTACTCCAAGTGCTCTGGTATACAACACACATCAATAATGCCCACAGTTACTTTGCTCACGCAACAGAAAGCAGCAGTAAACCGCCGAGGTGCACATGACACAGCGAAACAATGCAGGGCGGCCGCATCGTCTTTCCAATCTTGCAATCACTTCCAGTTTTAATACAGCACACAAACAAGGTCTACGAAATTGGCTTCTGTTACCAATTGTGGGCCATTTGCAAGACTGCCAATTCATTTTGTCACCACTCGGTATTATCACACTTCCGTGCAGTTCAAGTACGACAAAGAATTCAAGTACATACTTACTACTGCATTGAATGCGCTCAAATTTTGCCAGAATGGCTGTAGCATTTGCCCAGGTTAACAAGCAATGCATAATTAAAGATTGAAACATTGTTATCACGGCCCCTTTACAAAAAACCAACCCTTATGATTCATGGACCCATTTGAAACAGACAGAAGTGCAGCGAGCGTACACTGCACAAAGCCAAGCAGAGGAAGCAACGCCGACTTACCTGCGACGGGGTGACGTCAGCCAGTTGCTTGCTCATCAGACTGGCCTCTTTGGATTCCACCTCTGTCCGCAGCTGTTGGAGGAGCTGCATCTGCTGGGCGTACATTCGCTGCAGCAGCTCGAACCTTTGGCGCTGGTGGGTGAGGAGAGCTGCACCAGAGCAAGAAGATGCGCGAGTTCACACCATCACAGCTGCGTAGAGTTCGTTAACATGACAAAACGAGCGAGGGGGCGAAACAGTGTGGCAAGCGATAATTAGTGTCCCTGTGAGCAGTGATAGAGGAGTGCTAGCAATGCTTTCCCTTTAGCCACAGAAACAGATTTCAGTAAAGGAGTATGTCAGCCTGTGTCAGCCTGTGGAAGTGGCGTGATGGAATCACAGATGGGCGAAAAAGAAAAGCAGAGTCTGTCGCAGCACGACAGACTACACATCTGGTGTGTTCCCATCATTGGCATGCTCTAATATGAATGCAACACACAAAAATTGCGATACCGTCCCTTTAAATTGTACGATTCCCATTTCATTCGGTAACGTTGGCTAATTGCAGTGACGTACATTTTAGTGGCAGTTATTACTGAATAATGTGTAAATTGCATGCCGTGCTTACCCTTGACACACAAGCTGCTAACGTGTGCCTTGTTGGCTCTATGACATTATTGGGACATCTGAGCCAGCACTGACAGCTTTGTCTCGCGAATAATTTTCACTCCATGCCTTTAGCGCTCTCTTTGTATTTTACCCACAGGAAGCACTAAAGGTACAAGTTCCAACTCATTCGTCTTTCCATTCTTGAGCTTTCGGTGGCCTCACCTTGGATCATGTCATCAAGAACGGGAGGAGAGTGGTGAAGCCGAGTCATGGGAGAGTCCATGGCACCGGGCTGTGGCCAGGCAGGTCCGTACAGCGACGTTGCAGACATACCTGCGGGGAACTGAAGGCCGAACATAATTTGGGGGAGGATCCAGCAGAAAAAAAAAGAGAGAGAAAGAGAGAACGTAATGCAAGCCTCGCCTCCGATTTCTGTTCTACAGCAAAAGGGGCAAGCAGTCGAATGTACAGTGAAACGCCTTTATAACAAAGTGCCCGAGATCTTCAACATACTTCTTTATACAGTGCAATTTAATGTAAAAGTAGCACACTGTGATGCTACTAATATAGCTGCAATGTAAGAAATCCTTAGTTACACAGGTCATTCTATTGTATCATTGTACTATAAGCATTCATTGTAGAGGCATTTGACTGCAGTGTAGATAACCTTAGTACCTATGGACGCTTTGTTCTGATTGCTCATTCTCAGGCTGCGCAAAATGAAATCCCCACAATTCAGCATCCGTTTCTGGTACATCTACATCAAGCAACATAAGAACGTGTGTGCGGCCTGAAACACAGACCGTACATTACTACAAAAAAATTAAAAGCATGACAGGGTAGCTGTAAACCACTTATGCGTACCGTTCGCCTTACTATAATGCCACTCCAAAACCTTACCTCTCAGCTTTACTGTTGTTCAGCTGTGAAAATCACCTAAATATGCTTAACAGTAGCTGCAGTTGCTTTGATGAGAAGTAGAGGCACTACACATACCTGATGAGCACATCATAAATTGAATTCTGGGGTTTTATATGCCAAAACCACAATCTCATTACAAAGTGCGCCACATTGGGCGACCTTAAAATTACCATTGCAACCCACTTGGAGTTCTCTAACATGATCCTAAATCTAAATGGAGAAAGGTTTCCTACTTCGTACCCATTAAATTACCTCAAGTTCAACAATGAAAAACTGCCACCACTAAGCTACCCAACAGGACAAGACAAGCACTTGTCCCGCACTTCATTTGTGTTGCTTCCATGCAGTACGGACCTACCAACTAGGCCAGCCACGTGACCAGAATTGGTAGCAAACAGTAAGTATGAGGCACGCACCTGCGACCTGTAGTCCATGCGTGCTGGAGGCTGATCCGGTCGAGGAGGTGGGAAGTGGGGCGGCGTCTGGTGGGTAGGCGGCGTCTGGCGGGTTGCCTGAGGAGAACGATGATGCTGCTGCAGACCGGGTGACGGCGAGTGCAGCGAGTGCGGCGAGTGCGGTGTGGTCGGTGTGGTTGGCGTGACGGGTGTCAGAACACCGGGGTACGGAGGTGGCAGGTCCCGATCCACCGGGAATGGAGGCTCAAGGGGCTCGAACAGCCGCGATGTCGGCGGGCGCGCTCCTTCCCGATTTATGGAGAGCTCCTCCGAGTCAAACTGGCTGTAAAGCTGGTCCTGGCTGGCTCGAGTGAGGTGTTCAATGCACTCTGCTCTGTTACGGGGATACTGAATAGAATAGAATGGATGTTTATTTCATGAACAATACAGATCATGAGGAGTGACCGAAAAAGCTGCTTTTAGGCAGCTTGACAAGGCTCTCACTCCCTGCATCTCGGACATGGGTCAGCATTTGGCCACAACCTACTATCACTATTATACATCAATACAATTCATGCACACAAAAGCCGAAAGCCACGAAAGACCAGCATACAAATAAACAACAGCAATCTTTGCAAATTATATATCTGAGTATAACTTGGCAGGCATTGCTGCTGAAGCTACTAAAGTAGTCTAGCAGTAGAATGGAACCACTATGCGTGTTTCGTGAGTAATGGGTGTGTTACAACTGTTATTCTCCCTCTGTGAGTGTGCAGGACATCCCTGCTGTCTGCAAGCGACACCTTTGCAGAAAACCACCAGAGAGGACGAGCGTCGTTTTAACACTTGATCTGGCGCGTCATGGAACCATGATATATCTGAACATGAGGAAGACTCAAAAGAGCATAACTCTTCAGTCATTAATGAGTGGGTCACAATGGTTAAGTAAGGTCAAGCAAAGGACCATTACATGGAAAGCTTCAAAGAAGAGCCATAAAACCAGCTCGGAAAACTTTACACAGTTTTAAATCTCTTCTCAAAGTTTGTTATAAATAACACAGAAATATGGGGACAAAAAGTGTGCGTTAACAAATGATCATTCTTGAGTAAATTATTTAGCCTTCTTAGATGGTTAAAAAATGCTTGCTTGCCAGCTAACTAACATAACAAGCAAATGATTTCTCATTAAGTTAGTTAAATAACGCTTGCTCACTTCATAATGCTCTGCAGCGCTTCTTGCTAATTTACAACATGGTTGTTATACAATTATATTCCTTTCTGCAACGAGTGGTCCTGAAAAGTCTCTCTGCTATACTCCTGTTACATGGGCGACCTTTACCAAGGTTAACATTACTACAGTTATTGCTAAATGCAAATAGCACACTTACATGTCATTCCAAATGGTAGTTAAGATGGTAATGGCAGTTAAGCACTAAACGAGCTAGGCAACCTCTGCTTAGGGCAGCTGATGTTTCAAATGCAAGCAAAACGATGGACAGCGATTAACCTGATTGCATCAAGCTCTAAATTACTTAGAATGTATAGCTGAAAAATACAACTTTTCTATCCGAACAATGAAAATTTGCAGCAAAATCGTTGAAATTGAAACCTGTATGCGAGCAATCACGTACAAAGCTCTTCCGCCACTGAGGGTGAACAAGACAGCCTTTGTAACTCTGGCAGAATGTGGTTTTAATTAAATGCAGTTGAAAGGTTCAAACCACTGTTAAATTTAACCATGGTTAAAGGGACCGACAACTGGCCAGAACGTGGGATTAGATCCTGGTATAAATGAAAAGACCGTAAAATATAGTGACCAATTCCAGCAGTCTTTTCACGTTGCGAGTAGAATTAATATTTTTAAATCGTGTGTAAAAGTAACAAAAACCGGTGTCGCGCAGCCTAGCGAAAGAACTTTGAAGCTGGATTATGAAGTCGATCACTTTGCTGTACGTAGTCTGATGCTGTCATGAGCGCCATAATTAGTCCTCAAAGTTAGAGTATGTATATGATCCAGCCCCACTCAATTCTGTGATGCTTACGAGGTAAAAGGAGCTGCACGGTGAGAAGCGGCGCTGCCTTTGCGGCCGCCAGTGGGCCATGTCGAGCCACGGCGCATGCGCGCGAAGTGCACACAGCGCAGTAACTCACCGCGCTCGAACACGAACCGCTCTTGCGTTCACTGTTTGCAGCATATGTTGTGTCGTGTGTATAATGACTTCATATTCGCCGCAGATGGAAAAATTGTGATTACAAATGTTTCGCGGCGTTTTCCACGTTACCATTCCGTGATTAGGCACTCTGACCGGTGAACTTTCCGCTGCGCTGAAGAAAATAGGTACCATGAAAATTGGTTGTCGGTCCCTTTAAGCTGCGATGTGGGTATGAAACAGGCTCTGTGTGATGTTTGGTGCTTGCATTCACACACCTTTTTGTTACGAGAGTTATCATTTGCAAGAGCTCAATACAGAGCTACTGACGAGAATACAAATACCGAAAGGAATGGCTACTTACAAGCTGGACATACGACTGAATCACAGCGTCCGGGAGCTCCGGAAACTGTGCCCTCATGTCGTTGTAGAGGTCCTGATGCACAGGCGGCACCGAACACATCGCCATACCGGTAGTGTGGACCTAGCACAGCGTCTGCATCACATACGTAGCACACATGGATATCAGGACAGCACACACTTCCACACAATGATGGCCCGCCTTTTCTGGCAGGTTACCAGCAAAAAGCAGATAAGTGTGTCGCAGTTAGAGTTACAGTTACTGCCAATGACAATTACAAAGCAATGACAATTTTTCTGCAACTTTCAAAAGAGTGATTAAAAAGTCACAAACACAAAAATATACATCATTTCAGTTAAGGTTACCTTATGTCAGAGATATCATTGCCTTTCAGTGAGGTACATACGCATTAGTGTTATCAACCTCCACTTTTTTTTTTTACTTTTTCTTTCGTTGATAAAACGTCATTATTTGTTATCTGGAAGCATACTGACTGAAACAAAGTAGTGCTGCCGTTACACTGCAAAAAAGTGATGAGTTACAGTTAGAAATTACCTGAAAAAGGAAACGATCTACCGGTACCACATTATTAATAACCAGTTACTGCCCAGGGACTGAGTCTGTGTATTTCTTCACTAGAGTTTAATGTAACAGAACAGCGTCCATAAGAGGTAATTCGTTCCCTTCGTCTATTATATTGCAGTGACTGGTATTTGTGCAAATAAAAGAATGAGTATATACATTTGCTTTTACAACGTCGATCTAATAAGAGGAAGGCAGCACAGGACCAGCGTCCATATTATAACGGGCATTGTTGCCAACTTCCGTGTTGTGCTTGCAGTCTTATTGCCACTGAGCTGTGCAGCATGCAATTCGGAACGCTGCACATCACACTTTCCAATGACGAAACAATGCGTACGTATGTAATTACTGTAACTGAAAAAAATCTTGGTGACAAATATGCTTAGGGAGCCAGCCTCTTCAGTTCAAAAGTGTTCGTAACCAAAGTGAAATGGATCAAAAGATTACTGTATGCAAAGAGCAGAATTGTTATGGCAAGGCTGACAACCTGTGAAAGACAAGAAATGCTGCTGCCCAGAGCTTTGCTGCGACAAACATGCCTTGTAGTTGAAGTTACACTCGGTGACTCTTATCGCTGACTGAAACGACAGTAATGAATCTTGTCACGAGAGTTCGAGTCCTGTTCAAACCAATCTGCACCCACAACCAAACCTTTTCAGGCTGCTTGCACTGAAGTCCTCCGACAGCGTGAACTTAAAAGAATGTGGGTGCTGCGGCGTAAAGAGTGTGATGTACGGTGTAGCACTTTCATAATTTGTACTGTGTGTATTGTCTGGTGGTGTCAGCTGCGAAGTACCTTCCACTTTTAACAGAAACAAGACTCTCTCGCTCTATTCAAGTTCGCGGCACGTAAATCGAAAAAAAAAAAAAAAGGCGCGAGTTATGCGCCGTCGTGCGCATAACAGAAAAAGACGCAAAGGAAAACACGGGCGCTTGAACTTCTGAACAAGCACCGTTGTCTGAGAAGCCGCAGCTTAACCGGCTTCACCATTTCACCGCGTACGAAGCCGTGTTACTCAACGCTCCAGGCACGACGATGAATCTTCATTAACGAACGCCTTCGTCAACACGAGACATTCATTGTTCCAACACAATGAGCCGGCTCAAAGGGTGTCGGGTTGCACGGCACCCGGAAACCATCAGCAATCGCCCAATCTCGGAGAAATAATTGGATGTGGATCCCAAATGCCGGATCCAAATGGCGCGGTTCAAAATAGCGCCCGCTACACGTCGGTCAGTAAACATGACTCCGCATTTGCCGACGGCTGTAACGATGAGCGACAGCAATGATCTGCAGAATACGGGGAAGGACACTGCACACAGTAAACATGACAACCGTCGGTGCGGCAAGAGCGTGATTAGGTTGCAACAGCATTCGAAGTAGTTTCCGTCACGACGTCTGATCACAGTTTTCCGGCCACATTTCTGGCAACGAACATCACTAGCTCGCTTTCAGACCTAAAGATCATTCCGCGTTGAAAACAAATATTAAATTGGTTTGCCCCCGAGCCCCGACACTTATAAGCCTAAACGATAAAATATCGGCGCGACACAAACCAGAGTAATGCGAAACATGACAAGCGAATATAAACTACCCGCAGATTGACGGCTATCAACAGTGTTGACTTCGTCACTTGTTAGACAGCGTAAAGAGTTAAAAACACGTAAATGGGCACTCACCATCTCGGCATTTTGCTGCAGAAAATTACGTCACATCAGCGCGTTCTGACATCGGCAATCACCTGTTTACATTTCCTTGTTGCCAGCACTAGTTGTTCTGTCCGACTGTTTCCGCCGTTGAAGCCATGAGGAGCGAGACGAAACGTTCTATTTTGGAGAACTTGTAGCACTTCTGACGCAATTTTTAAGTTGCGACTGTTTACCTTTACTTTCATGTTAGAATTTCACTTTCATTTGACGGGGTACCTTAAAAATCGAGTATTTGGGGAGTATTTCTGCCATACACTCTACACTCTGAGAAAAAATCGAGTATTTGGGGAGTATTTCTGCCACACAACACTCTAAGAAAAAGCGGGTATTTGGGGTGTATTTCTGCTACACAACAATAATCGTCATCCATCTCGCGTACTTTCCTCGCGTTATCACCGCGGTCCCGGTACATGCCGGTCAACGAACGGCGCGCGCGTTATCAGCGTGACATAGCATTCTTGACAAGAAAGTGACGAGAGCTGGGTTTTCAAGAAAGGAAACGCGAGCAAGCCAGATGACGATTATTGTTGTGTGGCAGAAATACTCCCCAAATACTCGATTTTGGCTTAGAGTGTACATTCTAAGAAAATATCGAGTAAAAAGGGCATCTTTTTGTCCCACAACAATAATCGTCATTTATTTTGCCTTCCTTTCCTTGCACTATCGCCGCGCGCCCGGCGCTTTCGGGTCACGAACGACATGCGCGCTATCAGCGTGACATAGCATTCTTGGTAAGAAAGTGGCCAGCGCCGAGTTCTCAAGAAAGGAAACGCACGCAAGCTAGATGACGATTATTGTTGTGGGACAAAAAGACGCCCTTTTTACTCGATCTTTTCTTAGAGTGTACACTCTAAGCCAAAATCGAGTATTTGGGGAGTATTAGAGTGTACACTCTAAGCCAAAATCGAGTATTTGGGGAGTATTTCTGCCACACAACAATAATCATCTGGCTTGCTCGCGTTTCCTTTCTTGAAAACCCAGCTCTCATCACTTTCCTGTCAAGAATGCTATGTCACGCTGATAACGCGCGCCGTTCGTGACCGGGAAGTGCCGCGACCGCGGTGATAACGCGAGGAAAGCACGCGAGGTGGATGACGATTGTTGTTGTGTGGCAGAAACACTCCCAAAATACTCGATTTTGGCTTAGAGTGTACACTCTACACTCTAAGAAAAAATCGAGTATTTGGGGAGTATTTCTGTCACGCAACACTCTTAAGAAAAAAGCGAGTATTTGGGGAGTATTTCTGCTACACAACAATAATCGTCATCCACCTCGCGTACTTTCCTCGCGTTATCACCGCGGTCCCGGTACATGCCGGTCACGAACGGCGCGCGCGTTGTCAACGTGACATGGCATTCTTGACAGCAAAGTGACGAGAGCCGGGTTTTCAAGAAAGGAAACGCGAGGAAGCCAGATGACGATTATCGTTGTGTAGCATAAATACTCCCCAAATACTCACTTTTTTCTTAAGAGTGTAGAGTTATTGTAAGAAACTCGATGATTTCTGCTACACAACGATAATCGTCATCTGGCTTGCTCGCGTTTCCTTTCTTGAAAACCCAGCTCTCGTCGTAGTGAATGCACTGCATCTCTTCTCTCTCTCTCCCTCTTATTTTTTTTGTTTCTCTTTCCTCCCTTCTATTTCTCGTATTTCTATTCCCCTTCCCCGACCCCCCAGTGTAGGGTAGCCAACCGGAAGTGTTTCTGGTTAACCTCCCTGCCTTCTCCTTTTTCTGTTTCCTTCCTTCCAGCTCTCGTCACTTTCCTATCAAGAATGATCGTCGCGCTGATTACGCGCGCGCCGTTCGTGACCGGGAAGTGCCGGGACCGCGCTGATAACGCGAGGAATGTACGCGAGGTGGATGACGATTGTTGTTGTGTGGCAGAAATACTCCCCAAATACTCGATTTTTTTCTTAGAGTGTACACTATAAGACAAAATAGAGTGTTTGGGGAGTATTTCTGTCACACAACGATAATCGTCATCTGGCTTGTTTGCGTTTCCCTTCTTGAAAACTCGGCGCTGGCCACTTTCCTACCAATAATGCTATGTCACGCTGATAGCGCACATGCCGTTCGCAACCAGAAAAATGCCGGGCGCGCGGCGATAATGCAAGGAAATGAAGGCAAAATAAATGACAATTAATGTTGTGGGACAAAAAGACGCCCTTTTTACTCTATCCTGTGAGTGCACTCTAAGAAAAAATCGAGTACTTGGGGAGTATTTCTGCTACACAACGATAATCGTCGTCCATCTCACGTACTTTCCTCGCGTTATCACCGCGGTCCCGGCACTTGCCGGTCACGAACGGCGCGCGCGTTATCAGCGTGACATGGCATTCTTGACAGCAAAGTGACGAGAGCCGGGTTTTCAAGAAAGGAAACGCGAGCAAGCCAGATGACGATTATTGTTGTGTAGCAGAAATACTCCCCAAATACTCGCTTTTTTCTTAGAGTGTGCAGTGCACTTTATAGAAAAAAATCGAGTATTTGGGGAGTATTTCTGCCACACAACGACAATCGTCATCCACCTCGCGTACATTCTAGTACATTTGCTAGTACGATTGCTAGTACATTTCAGAAAGAAAAATTTTTGGCCACGTGAGAGCCTTTACAATTTCGTATAACGTTGACCAAGTGATGTTCGTCAGCAAATTTATTTTGATAGTATCATTTCTTGTTTCAATACCGAATTTTGTTTACATATTTCACATTTGTATTTTTTCTGTTGTACTTGTAATATTGTGCTATGTATGAATATGAGTAATCAATACTTAATCTATGAAAGGTATATTTTGCATTAAAAATATTTTCAGACCATTGAAGTTTGTAAATCTTGCTAGAGGAAATCCCGAATTTGAAAAAAATCTTCATTTTGGTTCACACTGAGATGCAATTTATGCCATGTGGTGCTCTTATTAAAAAATCGTGCTTATGTCCTCAATTGAAAGCAAATAAATAGTTCTTATGTGGTAAGTTTATCATCACATTTTTGTTTTAAGAAAGAAAATAATTTTTGAAGTTCCCCATTGACAGCTATCTTTCTACTTGTTCATACGGCAGCCTCCTCATTGAAGTGCCCCATTGACGGCAATGAGGGACTCGTAGACCTCACTTGCACTCAGACACCAAAATTCTACTCAGTGTGGTTCACACAGGCTTATGCTAACCAACATTCTGCACAACTGGGCTTACTTGGCCTCAAATTCACCAAAACTTTACTTGGCCAGACACACTTTGTCTCAAGCTAGCCAAATCTATACTCAGTCTGCCTCACTCAGACTCATACTCACTGACCTGTTTGAGCCTGTGTTTGCCAACCTATGCCATCATACAATAAACTAAGTTCTTCCATACACTACACAATGTCTTTGGCCAACCGCATAAGTTCTGCCACTGATGCTTGACATCAATTCGTGAGAGACCAAAGAACAGTTTGCTGCAGTGTTTTAGAAGACATCGATGCCAAGAATAACAAACAGAATATATACTGAAAAAGACAACGTTTATTCAACGGGGTCAAACGGAAGGCCTCCCATAGTATGTGTGGAGGCTGGGAAGCCGCCAGCGGGCATCAGTATGGAAGTGGTCCCTTTGGTGGCAGTGAGAGTGATCTCACCGTGGGCAGGACCATTGTTCACGATAGCTTGCTGGTTTGCATTATTAGCCTGGGTGCAGCTTGCTATGTGCTTCGGCCAGTGAGCTTGCTGGCAGGGGTAGTCACAATAGCAGGTGTTCCAACAACAGTACAACACTGCTTCTTTCCAGCAGTTGGCACACTGGAAAAAAATAGCACCCAAGACAACTGAGAAATGCACTAAGGCAAGTTTTTCTGGACAGCTGTCTAAATGCTCAGAGTTTTAGTTTGCCATAACTACTCCAGGGCAATGCAACTGCAACGTCAAGTTATGCCTTGTGCACATCAATAACAGCCATGCACAATAGCCACTCTGATTGGCTGACTGAATTCCATCATTAAAGGTTACCTTACTGTTGCACTTTCTGCTTCTCGCCACATTTCAAGTCATATTATGCCCCTACCTGAATGCTTGCAGTTGCACGCAAGGGAGCGAACACTAACTTTTGAGGAATTCAAGGAGAGCATTCATTTTCAAGGAGTACCAAAGGTCCTTGAAAAATTTTCCCCCAAATTCCAGGGTTTTCAACAATATCAAAAAAGCTGTGCAAACCCTGTAACAAACAGCACTAACGGTGGCGAGAGCGAGAGAAAGTGTGCATGCAAAGAATACTAATACACATCATCAACGACAAAGAAGTCGTTCTTACCCACTGTTTTCGCTTTGTTTCCGATATAGCAGCAGCCATGTCTACTGCATGCTTCTCAGTAAGAGATGCTTTTGTTTTCTTATGCTCGAGATCCAAGCATATTCTCATTTCCTTTAGTGTCAGTGCTGAAAAACAACAAGTAGAGAAATGGTTATCATTAGGAAGAGGAAGATGGCACTCTCTCTTCTGCAGCCTATAAAAGAGCAAAACTCAATGCCACAGCAAAGGGACTGAGGAAACAAATGAAAAGGAGAGGAGATGGGTGATGTTGAACCAATGTGTCTTCGTCTGTGACCTCTGTCGACCAAGCGACGAAGGGAGACAAAAACACTACCATAGGTGCGAACGCTCTTGCAGGCAGCCCAAGCGGAAGTGAAATCAAGCACTGCCAAAAAATAAGTTTGCCTCGTCATCCTTTCCTAAGATTTAACTGCACCACTTTTTGTAACAGCTGCATGTTTTGGATTATATTTGTTCTCTAAGAATCTTACCGTGAGCAGGAAAGTTACGGAAGAATAAGAACACATTAAAGGAGCCCTGCAACACTTTTTCAGCATAGTAGAACACGCTGCCGATCGGTAGTCGAGGCTCCTGACAACACGTGAGCCAAACATTACAGCATAGCACGCGACCTGGAATTTACAATTCAATCTCAAAGTCAGCTAGAAATCACTCCCTCTTCTCTCTACAAATGATGCCATATACCCAAAGTCCACGACCGTTGGGCGATTTGAGTTTCGTGAGCTGCATAGTTACCATGGCCGCTGCGGGATGCCGCCATGTGCAGGCACGCGCACTCGCGATCACAGTGAAAGTAAGTCGCGCGTTGGAAGAAAAAGCGAAAAGAAAGCGCTCAAGGTCATGACTCGCGCTGACGAAGGGATGCGTCTTCTTGCCCCCTGTCATCCCCCTCCCTGCGTAGCTTTCAGCGCACTCGCTGGTACGAAAGGAGAGAAAAAGCGCTTAAAGCATGCGGGAAATCCGCTTGTACTTGACGGATTCCAAAAATTTTTGCGGCAGTCATTTGTGAGACAATAAGCTCTTTTAGGGAAGCCATCAGACGATTACTTAAAAAAGCGTTGCAGGGCCCCTCTAAGAGATGGAAAGAAAGATAATATTAGCAACATTTAAGAGACATGAAGATAAGGATTAGGGAGTGAAAGGGTGTAGCTGATATTCTATGTGACATTAAGCACTGCAGCTGGGCAGATGATCTAATGCCCAGGGCAGACAACACGTGATCTGCTAGAGTTGCAGAACTTGGGCCAGAAGAAAGTAGGCATTTGAGAATTGCAGAAGACAAGTCATGATGAAAAATGGGAGATTTGCAGGCTTAAGTTAGAACCAGCAAGCACAAAACAAGGACAACTGGAAATCGCCTTCGTCCTGCAGTGCACATAAATATAGACTCCTGCTGCTGATGACACAGGTGTAGATCCAAGAAGCACACATAAAACTTTAGCATTTCACATAGTAGTAAGGTCCTCAGTAGAGTAAACATCCATCTACACTGAAACCTCATTACAGTCGAACCCCTCAATAACGAAATCGCTGGGGAAGCGTTTTTTGTTTGTTCTCGTGAGCATTTCGTTGTTGCGAAAATAGAAAAATACGCACGCCAATTAGTTCACACAACCAAAATTTATTTAAAGAAGTCGCTGATCTTGCCTTGTCTTTCGATTTGAGAATTGCAGACAGCGAGCTGCACGGGATGCCGAATTCCTCTGCAATATCCACCTTTTTTCTGACTTTCGCAGCATCGGTGGTGATCCTAGACTTTTCCTGAAGTGTCAAAAACTTGCGCTTTTTAATAGGAGGCAGCACCTTTCCGAAAAGCCAAATAACACTGCACGTAGCAAAGCGCGGGAGATCTCAGCGTGCACAAAGAGACATGAACGGCACCAAGCAGTTAGGCAGTCTACAGAATGTCAGCATTTGACGTCACTTTTGTGGGTGTCGTTACTTCAAATGTCATGTGTCAACCTAGCTGCCAACAGAGGCGTTAGCAAAAAACTGTTCTCAGTGAAAAAAAGAAGTCTTGTTGCTGTCATCATCTTCCAACTGAATGTAAACAGCAATGGTCACACCGATGCTTGTTGGCGGAAAAATATGTGGCCGACTTGTTGGATGAGTGGTGCTGCAATTTTCGGACTTCTGGTTTCTTAACTTGCTCATTGGTTGAAAAAAATGTTGTAGATCACTACCTGAAACATTCGTTACTGCAGGAGTGCTTTTTAAAATCTCATCGCTGTCGAGAGGGGGCAAATGCACTGAACTTCATGGACGTTCGCCAAGGATGGAAGATTTTTTTGCTGCTGCCAGAATTTCGTTCTTGAGGGCTTTTATTATTGAGGGGTTCAACTGTATAACGAACTTGCATCTGACACGATAATAACTTCATTATATATCCGAAAATTAATTATAAACGTATATTCGTAAGACTGCATATATGATAAGCGTATTCTTCATCTACTTCATTATAACCGATAGTTTGTTATACTTGCATTCGCTATGTATTGAGTTTTAGTGCATGAAAAATAACAACAAACCACACAAAATACCAAGCCTTGATGTAAGGCTTTACTCAGGGATTACTGCTGTTCCTTTTTCAACGACCCATATTCTGAGCTAAATGGTTTTAACAATAGGCAGCTAGACATGTTCTAGCAAAAATACACAGGCACCTTACCACTGCCTCCTTCTAGTTTTGTCTTTGGCACAGTTTCGTATTTAGGCCAATAGGCTGAAGTAAAAAACTCTTGTGGAGGCTACTGCTGAGACTGTCTGAATAACTGTGTCGGCAGGCCTTTGTACACTATGTCTCTGTCTTGAACACCGGCTTTAAAGCTGACAAAACAACAAAATAGTAAGCGGCAAGGAAGCAATCTTGACATTTTCCCACCTTTAACTATACTTTTGTTGTTGCTGTAAGAGGTTCACTCGGGCTAGCATAACACTACATGTCAATGTGTTCCAGCACAAACGTAAGAACTAATGATGGGAATCTGCAAAACTCATGAGATAAATAGACAATGGTACAGACAATGAACATCATCTGTTCCACATCATGTTTCCCATTGTGTGTGCTCTTCATTATGCTGAACATGTAAACTAGCTTAACAAGACCAGCTTATGAATCACAAGATAAACATGGGCTAACATGGGATACACGCATTGGCAGTACCAGAGGAAAGAGTTAATTTAATCTCTCAGCAATACGCAGTGATGAGAGTCCTCTACAAAACTAGCGCACACTAATCTGCCAGAACTTATTTTGGCATAGCTTCGCTAACACTGCTATATTTGTAACCATAGGGCCATGTTTTAAGGGGGGACATGGTGTGTGGAGATATTTTCTGTATCTTATGTCCAAACCTGATGAAATTAAGTAGACTTGTTTGGTTTTTCATGCTGATTTCAAATATACAATAATTTTTCTTGTAAGCAAACTGGTTTACAAGATACACAAAACTGCCTCTCTATTGTTTCCGGAGACAACAGGAAAAAAGCCATTCAGCAGAAAGTGAATATTATCAGATAGCTAGATACTACTATATGCAATAAGTGCAACGCTGCAAACAGTTTTCAGATCAGATCATAACTAGTCATTCTGCAGATGATCGAAATTCAATGTTTATACCATGACTACCGTAAAGAAAAAACAAAATCAATTTTAAAAAATCTATGAGCAGAAAATTAGAATTCTGCTCTCAGCATTTTGTGATACACAGCTTGGACTTTATGTTAAAAAAGTAATTACAGCTCTAGCTGTTCTAGATAATGAGATATCACTCCGACAAGCTAAATAAATGACCCAAAAACATTTAACATTCAGCTCGTACTCGTTGCACAGATCTAAACTGCAGATGAAATACTGATCTTATAAGACATCTCTTAGGCTTTACATGCGAAATAATAGCTGTAGATGTTAATAATATAATTAAAAAAACACTTTTTTCTTTGACGATTTTTGGTCTCCACAACCCATGTCCCCCCTTAATGTTCGCAGTGCTCCCGTAGCTCCCACAACCTTGCACCTGAGGTATGAAACGGGGGTGTTGTACCCATTTTTGATACTATGCAGTGCCATGGACAGCACAAAGAAAATTGCTCCAATGTCGATACAGATATGGCGATGAGAGGTTATAAGATGAATTTTTTAAACTGGTACAAGCAGCACAAAGGGAACAGTTCCTGGTGACAGGAAACACTTGCTTTTCATCAACACTACAAAAGCAGCCCGATATAGTGAACAAGTTTTCTTCAGTAACTGCTGCATGCTTGCCTGTATCTGCGTAAAAGCAGGCGCGAACTCAACAGTGTCATTGCACCAAGGCTAATGGCACTTCTCTCTTACCAAGGATGTGGTGGTATTCCAACATCTCTTCCTTGCATTCTTGCCTGATGCGTTTAATCCTATCTGCAGCTTTCTGTACAATGTCGGGTGCCTGCTCTGTACACGACTCCTCCTGAAAAGACACAATGGCACCTATTGCTTACAAACTACAAAAGAACTACAAAAGAGCCCTTCAATTGCTAGTTGCAAAGCGCTGTGTTGGGCTCCAAACAAACATCCCCAGAGGCCAATGTGTAGTGGTCGGTGAAGCAACGTGCCATCGGCAAGCGGGACAACAAAAGGTGCTTTGATGCTGTCTCATCTCTCTATGGGTATTCCGTTTTGCGATTCCACATCTCACCAGTGATTGGTGCACTTCTCTTTGGCAACCTTGTGCTCACAGACTCTTTGTTCACTAGAATATGTGACTTCATGTGTGAGAAATGCTCTGGCCCGAAGAAGCACACACCACAGACGTGTAATTACTCAAGATAAGCCAATGCTCGGTATCGCAGATAATTTTGTGTGAAAAGCGTCGCATAGAATGTGAGCATTTACAACAGCATTCGTGAGAAAACAGGAGGGAACCTTCTCGAAGACATGGCCACTGCCACCCGGGTCTCTTATAAAGAAAGTTCTCAAACAGCCCCAGAGCCCCCCACTTACCCCTTGGCTCTTTTGTGAATATGCCCATGCTGCGGAGTATGCACACAGACATCTTTGTCCCTTCCTTGGAACACATGCAGCTTTTTTGTATTACTAGCAACCTTCGCTACAGAAGGACCACAGCACTGAAATTTAATCCAGTGATGTGTGCCAAGAACATAGCAACCTGTGTCTATTCCATCCAACAACCGTGCAAACACTCCATGCGTACGTACAGTTGGCGTGGCAGTTCCACTGGATGGGGGCTGCGATGATGGAGTGTCCACGTCACCTCGTTTGGTCGTGAATTTCATCTTGGCACGTCCTACCGTTTTCGACACTGCCAAATAAATGTGAAATAGACTTTCAACCAAGGGAGGAAACAGTACAAGGGTTGTTTGTGCAAGCCTGCTTTCATACTTCACGAGATGCTTGACTTCAACTGAGTGGATGGTTCCAGAATTTGCACCTTCCTTACTAAAGCTCACCTACCACACACTAATTAGTAGTACCATGTAATGTAAGATAGTGATTTTCGAGTGTACCGACAGCATATTTCACATGACAGAATTTGCAATTTAATAATGTTTTTTTTTTTGTGATAGCAGTGCTTTCCAAATCATCTGTCAAGCAGTATCATATCTCAACAGAGAACATTAATGCCCATGGATATGAAAAATACTTCAGTTTCTGAAGCATCCCCTTTGAGTCTGTAATACTGCAATAAGTCTGTAATACTGCGAGACCATTCTAGCAGGAGTACACTGATAATGCTGTATCCAGCATTATTAGGGGCTTAAATATGAAGACACATGGAAATAAGTGTACCACAAGATACTATAACATTACGTTTCAGCTGTTGAGTGTTGATAATGTGAATGAGATTTACATCACGAATTGAAATGAGAGAGAGAAAAAAGACCACAAAGCTTTGAACAAGTGACCAACCACATAAGGGAGAAACCAAATAAAGCCATCTGCATATGAACTGTGAGTATCACTACTATTATTTACTTAATATACTTGACATTTCTTGCATATGTTTCACTTGACACATTTAACTGGTAAGCTTCCATGAATCTTATTACTAGGTCACTATAACTATTGTTCCTACTAATTACTTATACTTTATTATATCTATAGTCATGTTATAATCCCACATTTAGGTACTATTTACACCTACCATACAGCTGGAACTCACTATCTGCTAGTGGCAACCAACTACCTATGTGCGGTCGACACTTTTTGTTCATGAGGTTTCTGATGGTTTGCACTAACACAGAAAAGGTCTGTCCTTCACTCCTCTGCTCCCACCCCAACTACTGACTGCTGTTCAGGTCTCAGTAGACCATGCTAGACAGTTACAGTGTGGTCAATAGTGAAACTTCCCTTTCCTTTTCACCCAACTCTTTTAAATATGAGCATATTTCACTAAATTACCACCTACAATACTGATACAAAGCCATCTCTGCTTCAGATTCTGGTGTGCCCAGACTTAAACAGCAACATCTGAAGACATACTCTCTGCACCGAATTAAAGGGAATGTTCAATCTGTCCTCTAAAGGTGAACTGCATACTACGGTAGGGCCTTGCTGAGGGCCTAGTTGTTGTATTTAATGGATTACAGCAGATACCCACTGCAGAGCCCACAGTGACAAATTACTATATGTGTGAATATGCTTTTGTTAAGGTCGTCTGCAACCACTCCTCAGCTGGTAAGCAAAAAATTCGACATGCAGTAACACCCTGTTTTTTATTACACTGCATACTATTAGACTTTATTATAGGATAATGAAAAGTTTAGTGATGTACAAGTCTGCATTTTTAGATGCATTGAACCATACAAAAACATTTCCACGCAGCGTGGTACTCGTAGGAGACTCTAGGAAGTGTGGTGATGATCGTAAAATCATAAGCCCCACCCTCCATACTCTGCAATCACCTGCAATACATGCCGTGCACAGACCCAACATAGTCATCACCCTTCCAAAGAGAAGTGCAGGCCACTACGCTACCTTTCGCAGTCCCATCTTCCTCGTCTGCCGTGTCCACGGATGGAGCAGGTTTTTCCGCCTCCTCCGCAACTTTCGATTTTTCCTCCGCGGTAGCGGTGGCTTTTGGTGGCTTCTGTGGTGACTGTCTGCCATCAGGCTCGGCCACGTCCTTCTCTGCCTGCTGAGGCTCTTGTGGTGAAGCATCGTCAGCGCTCTTCTCCTTGGGTTGCCTGGTATCCACGGCCTCTTCTTCTGCCACTGCTTCTTCCTCCTCTTCGTCTTCCTCGTCGTCTGCCTCCTCATCCACTTCTTCCTCCTCTTCCTCCATCTCTTCTTCCTCTTCAGCAGGCTCCTCTAGAAGTGTGGTAGTGCCTCCAACCTGAAATCCACAGAGCATCTTACAAGGACGTCCATGTTTAACCCTTTCAGACGCTGACCTGTGAAGAACTGTCTCTAAGCGCATCAACCTTGCACATCATTATTGCAAGGCACTCAATGTTCTATTACAACAAGAATATTGTCATAATGCGTTCATTTACGTGTGTTATACTAATAAGTCTTAGTTAAATTGTGAATAAATATCTATTTATCCTGAAGTTACGCACGCTCTGTTTTTGCATAAACAGAATCAGATCTAAGGCTAGAAATACAGTGCAAATTATTTTTCGGTTATGTTCATTTCGGGCAAAGGAAAATTGCACTCTTGTCGTGGCTCGTGGAAAGCGGCACGTCCAACGACTCGTCGAACATGGTAGTACCTTCAGCAAAGTGATCATATGCAACAGTACTGCGAAAGGAAGTTCGATGAAGATACATTTATTAGGCAGAAGGTCCCTTTCATCCAAACCTCAATGTATCTCGCTCTTTCTTAGCAACTTGTCGACGCAAACAGCAAAAACAAGTGATGTACACAATCGTGTACAAAGCATATCAAAGGGTTAAGCAATAAGTAGGCAAGATAAAAATCTGTTGACAGACAATATGTTGTCGCTGGCTTCTTCGTTTGCCTCAAGCGAACAAGTCTGGATACTTTTCACAGCAATGTAAGGAAGACACAGAATGTAAAAAAAAAGAAAAATGATCTGCCAGCCCAATAAAATTTTTTTTCAAAGTCTTCAAAGTAAGAGATATGCTTGGTATACAGTCGTAACGGGGAATCCGTGCTTTGGCCCCAGCCGTGATCAGCAAAACATCTCCAGGCATGGCTACTGCAAGTTTTCTAATGGAATTCTGCCACGCGAATACAGTCCACACCCACAATGACTTCAACCTCCAATGCATCACTACCAGCACACACTCTTTTTTTTTGTACTGAAATGGCCAGCGAATCAATGGTGCATCTCACTTTGTCACATCATGGGGCCACATCAAGGCAGGTGCCACACTTGCACACACTTGCATGGTGTCACACTGGCACGTAAGATGCCTGCTGCGTGGTTGCCTCCAACAGCTGCCAGAACGCGGAGGCAATTATCGCAGTTCCTTTATTACATGCCATTACTGCTCCGACAGTGGCTCAATGAAGATCACAGACATTTTCACTCCTTATGAGCCATTTCTTACGTGCATACATGCCATCTGCAGACCCAACATAGCCAACACCCTTCAAAGAGAAGTGCAGGCCACCACACTACCTTTGGCAGCCCCCTCTTCCTCTTCTGCCGTGTCCATAGCTGAACAATTGTCTTTTTTTTTTTTACTGTTTAAAGCATAAATACATTTTCCTTGTTTAAAACCATCTGTATTACTGCTTGGCAAAAGGTGTGCATCCATGTGTTGGAACCTCCTGGAATGTTCTAGGCCATTCTGGTGTCTGTTATTTGAATGTATGAGCAATGTGAATGGTGCTGTACATTCTGGAATGTGTGCAAGCACCAGTGGTTACAACAGAACGTACGGTGATGCATATATTAAACAGCTGACACATTGGACCCATAAATCAAAATACGGTGATCGATTACTGTGCTTTGCCTCTATTGTCGCACTTGAATGTTGCTTACATTGCCGGGCTTCACCAAACCAGGAGTTTAATGTTTACTTAACACTTCGGACGCTAATTCCTTCACGGTCACCACAACGTGGCAATATGGCACAAGGTAATCTGGCTGTTTCAAGAGTTTGCCAATGGTAACAAGTCTGTCAAGGGGAGTGTTTCCCACCTATGAATGCTACCATAGCTTCAGGTTAATCTTCCAATCTTCCAAGGATACCAAGTTAATCTTCAGTGTCAATGACACTGAGTCCCTTGGTCACTATGCCCTTACAAAAATATGTTTAGACAGTCTATAGATACTCTAAAAATGGGTTTAGACAGTCTATAGACTGTCTAAATGGATTTTTGTAAGGGTGTAACACCACAGGAAATCCAGCCGTTTAGCAAAAAAGAAAAAGAAACATGTGCGCAGTGCCTTGCCTCACTAGGCGATGATTCATAAGTTATGATTGAATTTCCCTTGCTGCACTTGCTCGACACCGTGCAGATCATAGGAAATGAAAATGTATATGATGTATAAATACAAGTGGCTTATTATTCTTTTAGTGTATTTGGTATTGTGAAACAGTGACAATATGTCACAGTCCCAACTGTCTTGTAAAGGGTTTCTTGGCCTAGTCAAGCTGTCCATTACAGCTTTTAGCCAGCGAACCTTTCCGGAATCTATTCTTTTCTGGAAATTAAATTACTTGATTTTATGCTATGTTTCCATACTCCGATACAACTCACGAAATAAGTGCCATTTCGCCGACACAGGACCCCCCTCCAGCCAATGGTGTCATGGCCTCTTTGTGACACGCTTTGACACGCTGCTTTGAGGCTCCTCTCGTGAGCTCGGCACGAAGGCGGTCTGCCGCGGGGTCACGATGTCAAGGCAACGCCATTGGCTGGAGGGGGGTCCTTTGACAGCGAAAAGCCGCTTTTTTTCGTGAGTTGTATCCGAGTATAGTTCCTGTTTCATCAATAAACTTCTCGACACTCCTTGGGTAAGAGCAAGTATTAAACATACTTCCTCTAACGTCAGCTCTGATTTTTTAAGAGGATCTCAACTGCACAGCAACTGTGATGGCTTGTAGCAGCACAGTTTGTAGCACCACGGTGACACACTGAGGTTGTCAAGCAAGGTTTACATCCAACCCAACGCAGCAGCGCCCTCTCAGGGTGCAAGGGTATGCTGAGAAATTCTGCTCTTTCTTTCAGTGACTAGAACCTGCTCCTCCCTAGATACCTTATACAATTGGCATCCTTATGAGCAAAAACCTAACCATGTTTATTCCTGTCTTCACCTACCATTTGGCTGTCCCACGTTCCGTGTTACAGAGACTGTTCTCCACTCTGCATCAATCTACAACATTTGCGTTCGTGCATATCAATGTGACGGGTTAAGTGCACTCAACTGCGTCAATCTTGTACTTGCTTCTAACTTGATGGTCACGTCAGAGCTAACTTTGACTGTGACTTCAACTCTGGCATTAAGGCTATGTCTGTTACAAACGTCACATGGACAGCCTTCCATCGTCCATGATAGCAGAGCAGGGCTTTTATAGTCATATAGTCTAAGGAAAAGCCTTTTGGCACTGACTCTTCTTCAATAATGTCTTTTAGCACTCCACTTACGTTGCTGGCTTCAACAGCTGCCTATGCTCTCACCTGGCCGTATGACAAGTTAACCTAGACTGCCTAGCCTTGGTCTACAGAAGACTATGTAGCCAAGTGATGTCCATAGATTATAATGTCAGGGCTACTGCTTCGCGAATACTTTGCCAGATAAATGTCAGTTACACAGATGTATGTCAGTTAGCCCTACCATACCTACCTACTCTGTTTAATAAAATCTACTAGAGTCCATTACTTTAATGACTGTACTCATTGCACTGCTATTATTTTATTTAACGGTATTTTACTTGTGCTAATATATATGGGGCAGAAACTTGGAGGATAACAAGGAAGTTTGAGGAGAGGCTAAAGGCCGAGAAATGAGACGAGAGCAGTGTGGATAACACAAATGTGGGTAGCTGATATTTTAGTGTGGATCAAGAGAAAGAAATAGAATCAGGCCCCTCACACAGTAATGTGTACAGTGCAGTTGTGAGCAATACGAAAGACAACGCTGAAATTACCTTCAGGAGGCCGTAGTGGCTAAATGCCTTTCAAAAGCACACAAGTGTTCATAATGCTGAATGTTCAAGCAGAAATGCACCTCTTGCAAACACATGCGTCAGATCCTTACGCATTCATCGCGAGTAATCGTTGCTTAAGCATGAATTTGGTGTTCCCTTTCATATTGCTCACGATTGTATGTAACTGTCGCTCTATTTGAGCTTCAGGATATGTACCAAGGGGAGAAAAATGCAGTTGAATATGGCAGAAGATTGGTAGTATGACGAAATTAGGAGATCTGCAAGCACAGGACCGAGCCAGACGAAGCAAGACAATGGTAAATGGTAGCTGCTGGGAGAGGTCTTCACTTGCAGTGGACATTAATTGGGCTGGTGATGACGGTGACACCAACAACAGTCTTGAAGTCGATTACCTTGAAAAAAGCCTTAAAAACGTTCCATGCCATAATGTGCTCTGCACAGTTTTCAAGAGAAGCTTCGTTAAGCTTTATGCTTTGATAAGCTGCAAGGTTCAGGAAGCTTTGATTACTTTTGTATAAGGAAACAAAAGAAGAATGATAACATGAAATCTGCCACTTATGCACACTGGATGTTAAGGACTCTCGCAGACCGGCGCTATGGAGCAGTCAAAAAGCACATGCTTCCAATGGCAAGAACAAGATGGCAACTGTCTGGAACGAAGGAAGCATGGCTCCAATGAAAGCTGCTGGAGTCACCCACCTTCTCCTTGCAGGAGAGGATGGTCTTTTTAAGCTTCTCTTGGAAATCGTCGGCCGGAGCTAAAGGCTGCTCTTCGGCGGAGGGCGCCTCTTTCGCGGCAAACTGGCTGGACGGCACCTCACCCTGGTCTGTCGTCACGGTCGTGCTCGAGACCTCGCACGACGACGGGCTCTGACCGCTCTTTGGGATGCCGCCGGTTGCCGAAGCCACGCTTCTGTCGACAGTGCTGTTCTCGTCTTCGGCAACCTTCGAATAATAAACGAAGCCAAAGCTTCAAGCTCTGCGGCAAAACAAGCATGCCTTGAACGTGGGATGTCACTGCCGTATTCTCATGAACGCAATGCCAGGGAAAATTTTTTGCTTCGAATATAAAATAAAGGTATTTGGGGTTATGCAATGAAAACAAAATATGCATAATACTGCTGTATTTTTTTCAGCATAGTATGCCGAGTAACGCACCTCCATGCATGTCAACATGGTACAAACTGAATTTGCACGAGGCTTTCAAGGATGTACTGTCCTGGCAATTGCATCATGAAGGCAGTGCCATATGTGATGCTTACAGACGCATTGGTTCAGGCAAGTTTGCTCAAGTGAACTTTTTTTAATGTAGCTGAACTACTTCTGCCCTTATTTCCTATTGTCTTACTGATGAGTAGTAGCCACTACTCTCAGTTCCTTTTTGTTTTACAAAGTGGCGTGTTCACTTATATGTTACTGCTTGGGATTAACGGTTGCCAGTGCAAATAAACCTCACCTCATTAGAGTATTTGTTGAAAAAAATCCAGATGTACTGAGAACAACAGGTTACTGTGGCTTCGTTCACCAAACCTTACATAATGGAGCCAGACAAGAGTACTGTGGAAGGCTACACTTCAGGTTGTAAAGCAACTCGTGAAGATGAATAAGAAATTTGGTTGCATAAAATCACGTCTCCTAGTACTTTCTTAAAGAGTTACCAGTGTGCTCAAAGGAAAGCTCATGATGCTTTAATGCTTTCAAAATTAAGTTGTATTTTGCCAAACGTAAGAGTAGGGCAACTGAAACTTACGCCTTCAACACTACGTCAGTGCTACAGTGTACCTTTTGGAAAAATATCATTTGTTTCCTTTATTCCTTTATGTAAACAAAAAAAAAATCTAGCGATGGCATGACATCACTGCTGAATGGAACAGACAGGAAAAGCACCAATTTTAAGCGTGAGGTCTCTTTCTTCTGAACATACATGATAAAAGGACAGAAAATTTCAGTGACTCGTTTCTGTACCTCCATTAAAGCAGATTCTCATACGAACCAATTTCATAACATTTAGGGGCAAGATACTTTTATAGAGATCATGATATGAACAAGGTAAGTCGGGGGAACCAAGAGGCTTGATTTTGAGTGACAAATGCATAAAAGCATATGGTGGTCCGGAGCCTAAATATGAACAGAATTGCAGAGAAAGTGAGGGAGAGTGGCCACAGCCAGATTATAAGGTAGAGATATAAGACAGCCCCTATACGAATGTATTTGCACGAATCCTAAGAGCCGAGAATGTGCAAACAAACAAACTGCTGATAAACACGTACAGTGGAAACAAACACGTACAGTAGCACCAATACCCGGTGTGTGCAAGTTTTGACTATTACTGACCAATATTCTCTGAATAAGCAGCTGGCTTCAATGAGCTTTGAAAACATAGTAGACCACAGGAAACTATGACATGTACTTGAATAAATGACAAGGGCCCTCAACAGACCTGATCGAGAATTTCCCATATAAAATACCGAGAGGTGCAAAAGCCCCATGCAGGGAACAATTTACTACAACAATTATTAAGCAGCATTTTTGTACTAGAAGAGATAGGAGCAAACAAAATTTTGTAAAGTGATTTTGCGAGGAGGTGACGTACCTTTCCAACAGCAGTGGTGCTTTTTCTCTCGTTAGCTCAACCAGTGTCTACAAGTGACACTGCTTCACTGCTTTCTTTCATGCAGAAAGAAGCCACAAGCTCATGACTTAGGTAATCTCCGACCCATCTATCCCATTTCTTTCTTTTCTTGCTGTGCAGTGCATATGATGTGACATTTACTTTTGACACTATGCAAATCACAGAATGCCAGGGTCGTTTACATTGCTGCAGGTCACTTCTGCACTGCAGGCAACTATGCTTCAAAAGTGGCAGCTACAACAACCATCTCTGCTGACTGGGAGGGCGAAAATCAAAACGAAGGATGCGCATGCTTTTGTTGTAACAGTAAGCAGACACGACCGTCACCACACAGTCTATGCACAACACTCAACTGTTTGCAATGCCCGAATCTGGTGAGAGGTCCCTTTAACTAAACTTTCAATGTCACGAGTCGTAACTACAGTAAACCCTCGTTAACTCGAACTCGCTTATCTCGAAATCTCGGTTAAGTCGAAACTTTTTTTCGCCGTGCATTAACCTCCCATAGGTGCTATGTATTTGCCCCCTCTTATCTCGAAACGTTTTCCGGAGGGAACAGCGGATATCTCGAAATCTTGACCGGGAGGGCCGAAGGCAAAGTCCACTCCCAACAGGAAACGAGGGCTCCATGCGAACGCTTAGCTCTTACTATACGTGCCGAACGCGGTCGTGAAGGCCGAATTTGAAATTCCCGCGGACGCAGCCGTTTCCTATCAGCCTTGTCAAGCAACCGTGGGAGTGATCACATGTGCGCACCTGCGCGCGACTTATGCGCCGTGGGCGGCGTGTGCAAGCGTGGGCCAGTCAGTACGCAACCTAACCCTTGCATGTGCGAGCTGGTATTCTTTGTTTTCCCCGCGATCTGCGCACGACGCATCTTGAGTTCAGTTTTGCTGAGTAGTGAGTGGTGTGTGCAACGGACGCTTCCGAATATCGACCACGATGTCCCGCCCAAAGCAGTGCAAATCTCTGACGTTGGAGAGAAAAGTCGAGCTAATCAAGGAAGTAGAAAAGGCAGGTCGAAGCAAGTCGTGCATCGCCAAGGAATTCGGCATCCCTTTGTCAACCCTCTCGACAGTGCTCAAGAACCAAGAAAAGGTTTTGGAAGGCTTCGAGCAAAGCTTCTCAAGCAAACGGAAGCGCGTTCGAGCGTCCAAATTCCCGGACGTCGAATCAGCACTTCTGTTGTGGCTCCAAAACGTTCGAGCAGCCAATCTTCCCGTGACAACCCAAATGATGATGGAAAAAGCAGACGCTTTGGCACTGCAGATGGGTCACGCGGACTTCAGCTGCAGCAATGGCTGGTTCGAGCGGTTTAAAAAGCGAAATAACGTGTCATCGAAGCCTATCCACGGCGAAAGCGGCATTGTCGACGAACAGGCTGCAGACGCATGGCGCAACCTACGCCTCGCCGAGCTGCAAAAGGAGTACGCGGACAAGGACATTTTTAACCTCGACGAAGCCGCTCTCTTTTACAAAATGCTGCCTAACCGCACATACACACCAAAAGGCGAAGCGTGCTCGGGCGCTAAGCAACGCAAAGACAGGATAACCATTCTTTTTGGTGCCAACGCTACCGGCGATGAAAAGCTGCCCCTCCTCATTATTGGCAAGTCGCTTAATCCCAGGTGTTTCCGAAATGCACGGCTCCCGAGGGATGTGACATACCGCGCCAATAAAACGGCCTGGATGACGGCGGCGCTTTTCGAAGAGCATGTCCGTGCGCTTGACCGGAAGATGGCAAAGGACGGTCGGAAAGTGTTGTTTGTTGTGGATAACTGCCCCGGTCACGGAAAAATCGACAACTTGGCGGCTGTTAGGCTGGAGTTCCTGCCGGCGAACATGACGTCCGTTCTCCAGCCAATGGATCAGGGAGTCATTGAGATTGCCCGCAAGTATTATAGGAAGAGCCTGCTGCACCGAATTCTGCTGTCATACGACAATGGGAAAAAGTATGAAATCGATCTGCTGGGTGCAATCAATCTGATGGCCGAAGCCTGGCGCCAACTACGCCCGCTGGCGATTGCTAACTGCTTCGCACATGCAGGGTTTTCTCGCGCCCCCGAATCGATCGAAGAAGACATTGGCGCAGAATTCAGCGGCTGTGATGAGCTGTGCAATGAAGTGCGCAAGGCAACTGGCTGCGTGAACGATACTGAAGACGGCGAGATGGCCTTTGAGAAGTATGCGCTCTACGAGGCGGACGTCCCCGTTACCGGAATGCTGTCGGACGCCGATATCGTTGAGATGGCCGTGAACGACGCAGAAGACCATGCAGACGAGGAAGAGCCCCGAGAAGTGCCTACGACGACAGAAACACGTAACGTGCTGCGCTTGCTCCGCAACAAGGTCGAATGCAGCGGTGGCGACCAACAACTCATGCGATGTGTTGAGCAACTGGAGAACGCCTTTCTGGGACCGAACGCGAACGCGAAACAGGCGAGCATCACGCAGTTTTTTGGTCCTCGGTAATAAATTTTTTTTTTCGCTCTGAATTCTTGTGCTTTACTACGGTTGCCGTCTCGTGCAGTGGAGCTTTTCCTGGCAGCACTGGCTTTTCTTTTACAGTGACCTGGGCAAACATTTTCGGCGTTTTGCTTAACTCGAAATACCGCTTATCTCGAAATTTTCCCTGGATTTTACGGCTTCGAGTTAACGAGGGATTACTGTATTGTTGTGGAGAAGCAGACTTGTATTCTTGTAAATCTAAGTCATAAGAACTAATACTAAATGTTCTCTTCAAGAAGAGGGCCTGAAAGCGAAACTTTTTTTTTGACGATGTCACCTGGGCAGCTGATTCAGCAATAACAAAATTAAAGCCAGCCAAAGTGGAACACAAGAGAGAACACAGTCACCTGTCCATGAAATGGTCAGATGGCTCAGATGGCATTCTTTAGGCCTAATTAACTTGTATTCAATAGGACTGGCGTTCGTATAAGCATGGTCTCGACAGGAGTCATCAGTGACGGCTGCTGAGACCTTTTGCCTTTGACTCGACCACGCAACAACCACAACGATCGGCGCCACACACTCACCGGCGTAGAAACACTGCCGTCGGTGCTGATGGAGCGCTCGATCTTCTTCACTGCACTGTTCAAGATTTCGAATTTGCGATTGAGCTTCTTCGGAATGTCTTCCATGTCCTCTTTGGAGACTTTCATTTGCAGTTCTCCAGGCAGCTCGGAACTGACCTCGAAGATCCCCTGTGGCGCACCATCAGGAAGCGGCGGTAGTGCCCCCTTCTCTTCTTTCAACAGAGACGCCTCCTTCTTGCATGTTGGCAGCGGCGTGATGAGCTCGATCTCCTTCTTGAAATCCGCTCTCGTGGGAGTTGAACTCGCCGAACTGGTCATGGACTTGTACTTTGACGAGTTTGGCGTGCCACTCAGCGAGTCCCTCGTCGAACCAGCAGTGGACTTGTCCTTCAACGAGCTGCTCGTGTCGCTCTGCGCGTCCTTCTCAAGCGGATCCAATGATGGAGCTGAAAGGAGAGGTAGTCTTACATTTTCCTGAAGCTACTACGTTTTACATAGTTACGTAACCTCATAATCCTGTTTCAAAACTTTGTGAAATGCTCAAGCACGCGAGTCATCTCACAACTAAAATGATCAAAGCGGCATCATATGACACGTGGCTAACATGATTTTTGATGGAACGGCTTTCAGATAAAATGAACCTTTTTCACAGGATTAGTATCAGCCATATTAATGTGCATCTACTGCATGCTGCAGCAGAGGCTGAAGGGCAAGAAAAAAAGTGCGCATAACATGAAGTCAGCCAATGTCTTGCAATGTTTTCGTTATCAACACTGGCAATGTTTCAGCGAGCGCCAGTTTTAGTAAACATTCGTGCCAGTGGGATGAACAATCTGCTCACAAGTGTCAGTCTTAAGACGGGTTCTGTATGTGGCCAGCCCATCCAGGTAAAGTGTCACACTGGTCTGAGCCAATCTTGAGACCAAAACAAAAAGTGGTTTGGGCCCCGTGGGCCCCAATCTTGCCCCGTGAAATGGGGAGGGAATGAAATCTTCACTCAAGCAGAGCCTCCCCAAAGGTGCGCAATGCAAAAGCAGGAATGCAGCTCAATGACAGGTCTGCTACAGCATAGACCGCTTATAACGTAAGTCGCCGGAGTCGCGAATATCCGCACTATAAGCGGTACCGCACTATAACCAAAACAACATTTTTGAAAGGTTGCACGTGTACAAAACATGACCAACAGGCAGGCGCACGATTCCGACTATCGCGGCATGCGACTGGGGCGTAAGTTTGCATCTGCTTACATTTGAAAATGTTGAACTGTTAGCGTCCGCGGACCTGCGGTGCCGACATAACGAACGCGGAAAAAATGCGCCGTCACGGGAAGTCGCCGCGGTAACACACTGTGCGTCCGCGATGTCGAAAACGGTGGCGACCACAAACCACCACTCGAGTGTTTCACACGCACGCCCGCGTTTTCGTAAAAGATGTAAGTCACCCCTTCTAAATGCAACAATTGCAAAATGTTTCATTGACTCGGCACCAAACCGCAACTTCTGTAGTCCGCGGCCGCCGACATGGCAGCTAGCGCTCGTTAGGCCTAGCGTGCGCGTTGCAACTTGGCATGCCACCGAGAGAAGCTTGCCCTAGGCAACACGGAGATCGGGAGTAGAAGAGATCGCACTCGCGAGCTAAACCGAGGGCATCACGCGTGAAACGAAGTTTCGGTTCGCGATCGGGAGAACAGCCGCGGCAACTATCCTGAAAAAGTCTCTCAAGCTTGTAAGTCCGCCTGTTGGTGGCAAAGGCGAAAGCTCAATCGCGTCTCAAAGCATTGTTACTTGCGGGGGAATCGAGGTTGCACGCGCAATATCTGCGCTCTACGACGAAGCAACGACGAAGCGCGCATGTCAAGCGGCCGAAAGGGGCAAAAGCTTCTCCGTCGGCCGCGCAACCGCTCCCCCTCCTCACACCACGCACCTGCGCCAGACTGCTGTCCCCCACAGCCATCCTTTTTTTTTCTCCCCCCGCTCCTTGTTCGTTTGTTCCGCGTCCCCTCCTCCTTTGTAATGCCGTCGCCGCTCTCTCCCCCGCCGGCGCATCTCCGCTGAGAAGCACGCTCACACCCTCGCATCTCTGAGAATGTTCCGGCAGCCGCATTATAACCGGTCTTTCATCTCGGGGGTCTGCACAATAAGCGGTATGCGTATACATGGAGTTCTATGGGAGAGTAAACGGGAGTCTGAAAAAACCGCATTATAGCCGGTACTGCACTGTAAGCGGTTACGTTATAAGTGGTCTGAGCTGTACTACTTGAGTCATATCCTTCAGTGGCCATCTGCCTCTTTATGACTTGCTCAAGTTGCCCTGCGACTTTTGCCAATATGTTTTCCAATGAATGTTACACTTTCCAGCAATAGCACCACACATTGCTTTGAAGGGCTGTCAGAAACAATATGACACAAAACACAAGAATGCACAAAGCCAGGTACAGCAGTTTTAACATCATGAAATGACACACTATCAAATTGCAGGAGTCTTCAACACACAGTGCTCAGAATGGGCACTACTACACAAATGATGTCCTCACCTGAACTAAGCTCACTGTCCTCTGCCATTTTCGGAGACTTGCTTGATGTTTCACTCTCCTTCTGGAATGACAATAAAAAAAACAACACCAAATGTCAACAGGGCCATCACTGTATTCCAATCAACAAAGTGACGACACACCAAGGCACACTAAAACTACGAAGAAAAGTTCTAGCAACAAAGATTGTAAAGCTACCGCCTCCCCCTTTTCTAATTCAAGCTGCGTGAGTGCATGTGTATTCCCTTTTGTAGGCTTAAGATTTTCACAGATCAGCATATGGTGAGAGGTGTTTCAAGCATGCACACACTCGCGCACACAAAAATTCTTGCTCAGAAAACAAATGTGCTGTTGAGCAATGCTTCTCTAAAAACAAAGCAATAGGCTAGGTTTAGCTCAGATTGTGCCATGTATGACATGACAGCGGAGCCCTTGCATGCTACACAAGTACATGATTGATGATGCAATTAATACCAAAAGTGTGTAGCTAGTGTGGTTACGAAGATATAAGAGATAATAGTACTCCATGTTTTCATTACATGCAGTTTAAAACAGTTAGCATAGGGGGTCTATGCGAACTGTAGTGAAACTTGTCTCACGTTATGCCATATTTTCTCGCTTATAACCCACACCAAAAAACAAAAAAGTGTGCTTAATTAAACGTGGGGGTGTGGGTTATATGTGAGAAAATACGGTAATTTACACAAGACCCTTGTTTATAGTGAAGGCTTGCATCTAAAAGAACCTGGTGTTGGGCTATTCGGTAGCTCGCCTTGGTAAAAGAATAAAAGCACAGTTTGGTGTGCACGTAAACACACACACACACACACACACACACACACACACACACACACACACACACACACACACGCACGCACGCACACACGCACACACACACACACACACACACACACACACACACACACACACACACACAACGCATGCAACTATGGCCATGGGAGTGCCTGCGAGTCTTTTGAGTGATTGTGTGTGTGTGGATGTTTGCATGCGTGCAAGTACGTGTGTGGGCCAAATTGCATACAAATTAGTTTATCAAGAGGTCAGCCATGATAGCTAAGTTTTGTGGGGATTGAGGCTTGCCCGTCGCCATTGCGTGGAGTTTTCGCCTATTTCTGCCATCTTCACGTCTGATCATATGATGCTCCCCTCCTCCGCAGTCTTACGGCGCTGGGTGAGCGGGGGTGTGACTTTAACCTCCCTTTCCCCGGCGCCGGACCTCGACAGTGGCGCTGCACTCGAGTCTCACGAGACGTTTCGCGCGGTGGGTGGGGTCAGACTCTCTCTGGACCTCGTAGGGTAAGTACGTGTTTTCTCTCCCGTCCGTCGGCTCCTCTTTTTGGGCTCACTCAGACGAAGTTCGCTAACGGTGCCTTGCGCCAGCGGCGAGCGCTTACCTTACGTTGCCCTTTCCGAACGCTAGGCCGACGAGCAGTGCGGTGCATTCGTGCGTGGTCACACTACACTGAAACCGTACCTATCGAAGCCAACGCGAGCGGAATTTGCCCTCACTCGAGCGATCGGGCCCTGTGGTCGCCAATCATGAGAGTATGCAGCATAGTCGTGAGGGACCGTTTTTTTCCCTCAGCGGCGTGTCGCCGTGAGCCCTTTGCCCACGGAGATGCGCTAGCGGCACCCTGTGTGTTGTACTTTCGCCCGTGGAGTGGTGAAGCTTGTTTTGCTTCTCCCACCGCCTTTGGGAGCGGATGTTGTATGGCGTTTGTGGTGTTGCCGCAGGCAATAAAGTGTTGTAGATCTCGAGAGCAGTACTGTGTACTTGCCGTGCTGCGCTCGGCGCCTTTGTTTGCGCTCGAACGTATGCGTGCAGCGGCGCGCTAGTTCACACGATGCGACGGCAAACGCGGCCCTGTGGCTTGCTAAGTCCGAACCCACGCTAGTGGCCGTACTCCTGTGACATACGTGCACACTACAGTTTAGAAGGGCCAGCAGTAAAATGCATCCCCCCCAGCTTCAGGCAATGCGCGTAAGCTTCTCCATAACACCGTCGCAACAAGCACATTACACACAAGAGGAATGGAGAGTACATGCCTCCTTCTGTTGATCCTCCTGCTGCTGCTGCTGTTTCATTGGCGGGGGCGATGCCTGAGAGCACTGAAAATCTTCAGCTGTCAGTGGCGTCCGGAGCGCGCTGTAGCGATACTCGCCAAACTTCTCGCGGTACTTCCGGACGTAGATTTCCAGCTCCTCAACGGCATTGTGGAGGCCCTTCTTGCGATTCTTGATGTCCGTCGGGGACTCCTTGGAGAGCAGAAAGCACTGGGCCATGGGGACCCAAGCCCTGCAAGTTGCAAAAGTGTCTTCTATGATGCATGCGTAGACAGAGGCCTATGCATAGCTCCACGTTCAGTCTTAAACCTGCCGGAATGTGCAAAATTCTCGAGTTAAAAATTCAGCAACGCTAGCATACAAAGGTGAAGAGAAGGACATAATGATATGGGCACTGTGTTGCTGTGATGGTACGACGTTCACGTCGTGTCCTTTCTTCTGCCGTTGTCTGCTAGACTAGCCAACTTTCCAACATTAATCCAAACCATACAGAAAGAGCCATGTGCATGGACTGTGGCGAAATGAGCGTCGTGGCTCTAGGCATTGGCGTTACGGCGTGTCAGCATTTTTAACGGTGGCACAATGCAAAGAAGTGCCATCGCCCCTGATCGCACACGGTTGTTTCGCTCAAAGCACGGTAGAGAGCACTGCAATATGGTAGTGCATGAGCACAGCCACATGGCTTTATTTCATTTTGCGGGCATTCTTTACACACTAGAAAAAAATCGTCACACAACACATACGTTGTCATAAAAAAGAGGATCAGTCGTTTTGGGATGCCCTCTACACACTTGGCCTAAAGTGAATATTAGGAATTTTGCATAAGCTACATTAACTGATAAATTAAGTGTAATATAAAAAACACTTTTATGAGTGCCATGCAACATCAAACCATATGGCGTTAGTTTTGTTCAGTTGCGGTTCCCACCTTTTTTTGAATCTTAGGTAGTTGTTACGTGAAACAGCCTGTATATTGGATGTAAAAGCAGTCTTGGTTCTATCGGTATTCTTACACAAATCTAGCAGGCATCCAAGAGTGAGCACTCACCTATCATGGGCACCGAAAAACCTGGCATCCACATTGCCATCTTGGAGGCGCATTGCCTGAAATGAATAGACCGACAATCTATTTCCAAGAATGATTACCATGGGGCAATGTTAGAAGAACTATTGGCACCTAGAAGAATGCACTTGAACCTGGTTATAACAAAACCAGGGATGAGACGGCTGAAATTGAATAGGGAGCAGTTTTCGGAGCAGCAAAATTTCGATCTTGGAGAAGAAGAACCTTGATTTGTAGCAGTTAGCGGAATTTAATATGTCATCTTAGGAGCTTGAAAAAACAAATTTGTAGCAACTTGGGGGGACAAGTACATATATTTTAATCGGCTTAGAATACACATAGCATGAAAACAGCCTTTAGAAAAAAAGTTTTTTTTTTAACAGATTATCACTAGGTGTGAACTACACTACCTTTATACATACCATGCAACCTATCTAGCCCGAGTAACAAACAACATAAGAAACAATAGAAAAAAGGTTCTGGAAACTAAGTTCACTTCATAAACATTTGAAAAAAAAAAAGAAGCATCACACTTCTAAAAAAAAATGTGACTGCACAAGAATGGGCCTTTTCCGGGTACGTAGTCTGCACATGTGCGCTGGTGTTGACGAGGCATGCACCGCGATTTTTGGTGGCCAAAATACGACAGATGCCGACCAAGCGACATCTAGTGTCACAAACTTGTAAATGTTTCCCCCCAAAAAAGGCGCAAATGTGGGATCCCGAGATTGTCTACCGGTGCACGCAGACAACTTTGGAGGCCAAGGGCCACCAGTTTCAATTTCGGCGATCTCCACTGGAGGTGCTGTTTGGACCCGGAAAAGGGCCATTGTTACATAGCAGTAGGCCTTTGCCTAAGATCAGTGATATGATTTAGCAGGTTACTGCTCTGGATTTTTGTATGTGTGCTTATTTAGCTTTTCAAGCTTCCCCAGAGCTTCCTGTAGGTCAGTGTTACTCTTTGTCAGGAGAACATCACAACAAGCACCTTCAGCTATCTGCTTGGCTGCGCGGCTGACATAGCATCAAGTGTACTGCACGCTTTTATAAGGCGACAACAAAAGTGAACTGCATCGCCATTCGCTGCCACCTTGTGCGGGGCGTGCGGCCTTCAAGAGTGCGGCGCAGGTGCCAAGAAACCTCGCCACACTGACTATCTCGTCAAACGCGTGCGTATGGTACTGCAAGCATATAACGCCGTTGTAAGCGTACTGCACGCTTTTATTAGGGGACGACACAAACGCGCTTCTCATCAGTCCACTGCCGCCTTCTCGTGTAAAACCACTAGAGCATCGCGGAGATGGGTCGAATGCCGGAAGCTAGTTGTTAAAATAAAGCACAATGAACGGGACAAAAAAGGTGAGATGGATGGTTTTCGCCGCGTTGATGCAAGGTACTCGCCTCACACATGCCACACCCATGCACAGTATGGGGCATAACGTACGAACACTCCCACGTCCAGAGAGGAGGCGCTGTCATGGCAAATGTGGGTGTAGAGCGCATAGGTGACCACCCGCAGAAGCGTTGACACGAAAACCGCAGCGACCAGAGGAACACGATACACACAACAGAGATCCTGACAGTAGTGCCAGAACACACAGTCAAGCGAGTAGAACGAGCACGCTCGGAAACAGCAGCCCATTTTTGGGGGGTCACACATATTTACAAGAACCCAGAGACTATGGCGGCACAATAGGAACCTTCATTAGAAAGGTGCACAGAAACGCGCTTGGGCACGTCTACGTGTTCTGCAAACGCCTCATTTTCTTGGTATCCCGGCGCTGCTTGGAATACCATGTCAACTCGGCCTTTTTCCCCCACTGAAGCTGACATGGGGATAAATATTCTTGCTTTTAGGGCTGTTTTAGAGCAGTTAGGTGCTATTTTTGCTATCTTTATGGTTTTGGAGCAGCCTGGCGCAAGAAAAATGAATCGTATCAAAAACGTGCAATATGCGCAGCTGTCTCACCCCTACAAAACTTGGAGGGCGCTTGAGCTTCACCTTCAAGAGTAGAACGCGATAGCGTAATTGGGGCCCGTTCGTATCGCCTTCAACCGTGATGCAAGGAAAGGAACGTTTGTGCGCGTAACATTGGCCGTTTCAAACTATCCCAGAATGCCTACTGGATGTACAGTTGCTAAGTGCCCACTACGGCATAATTCTTCCTTTTGCAAATTGGCAAAGTACCCACTTCGTGTGCGTAAGGGGCCACGTGCAACTGCACACTTTATAAACCATTCATTCGCGCAGTTCATATGTTCCGATGCCTAGTGCAATTCTACGATTCTGCCATGCAATATTACATGCGTTAAGGAGACTCCTCCTCCTAAATGACATTTTTATTGTGTTTTCTAACGAAGCTGTTTCAAGCACTGGCATTGCTCTGTGGTAGAACACCAGCTTGACACACAGAAGGCTTGAGTTCAATTCTCACCTGGACCGAACATTTTTATTATTTATTTATTGGCATCTATCTCGAATTTTCACTCACAGACAGCGCCGATTTTTCGCTCACAACCAACGACACCAACTGGAATTTCTGTGCTTTAAAAGACAGGATATGTGTATGACAATATATAATGGACATGACAAAGTAAGTGAATTTCCCTCTGAAGTTTTGACAGAGCTACGTGTTTTCAAAACCATGTTTTAACAACGTAAAACTGTCCTGTCAATGGATGTATAAGAAACTTAAATTTGCCTCCGAAACACGAAGAATTCCTGCGCTTTGCATAAAGTACATTACTTTAAGCAGTGTTCGGCACTTGTCCAGCGAGGTGCTTCAGAACACCCATGTTGCACATGGAAAATGTAGACAAACAACACTGGCACTGACTAATGCAGTAGTTTACTGAATTCCTCCACAGTCATAGTACATCTCTCTCTCTTCCTACGGCATGCCAGCTGCTGGTGCAGTTAGTATGGCCTCGTCTGAACTAGGTATCGTCTGGGCGTGTGATCTTGGAAGCCATGCCATACTGCACAGTGCGACACCATTACAGAGATGAGCGCAATTATAGGCTGCTGCTGACCAGCAGCATCTAGCCAGAGGTGCTGACCTCTGCATGATGCATTGAGAAGGACTAGTGTATCCACTTCTCTCATCGCTCCATTCCGTGAGCCCTGGTACAATTAGGCATCGCGTCCAATGGCAAGCCAGGCTGGTGCGACGTAGGAAGCATTAATGGCCTCCTCATACACACAGTGAATCAACCTCGATCAGCACCATAGTCGGCATGCCGTACTGAATGCTGTGAGCAGTTCTTTATAACCACATTGTTATTTTACTGGTCTCGTAGTAAAATTAACAAGTCAAGCACAAAGCAATAGCCTAGGACCTTATAAAGGAATGGATGGCGGCTGTTATAAAAGCAGCCCTATCCCAATGGGCGCCCAGAAGCTGTGTGGTGCCCATATGGAAGGATCCATCAGTGTTTTAATAAAATTTCTTCGCATAAATCGCTGTGCAGTGATGCTGTGACCCACAGAGCCACCTCCTTTACATGAATTGTGCACCCCATTAGGCATATATGCAGTAAAGAACTATAATAAATATAAAAAAGTTAGGCTCCTCTTTCAACTTCATTATGAAGCTAGAGTGTACAGCCACTTCAGTTAAAGACAGAAGCCGAACTTTCTGAATTTATTTGCCAATGAGAGTTTTTGGTTCATACTGTAAATAACTGCTGTCAAGAAAAGAAATCTTACGTAGGGCTATCCACATACTTTCAAATGGAAGTCACGTCCACCGTCACAACATACCCAAACAAAAATGGACATTTTTTGTATCATTCATAATCTCACACAAGGTCAGACGAAATACTAGCTACATGTGGTATGTACCTTCGCAGGCCAATAGGGAAATCCTTTCAATTTCGCCCAAACCAGGAGGTGAGGTTTTCTCTGAAAAAGAGGAAAAAGATTAAGTACTGTTTCCAATAGTTAATGTGATAAGCCATAGTTTTGTTGCAAGTTTCCCTTGATAAAATTTATATGTACAATCGGGTAGCACCTATGATTGGGTAATGAGACATCATGCAGGTACAATCTGTCTGCACAGATAAGTGGTTTAAAGTGCATTTGGTATGCTGTATAAAAACTCATATTATCTCACACATCACAAGAGAGTGACAGGGGGGGGAGGGGGGGCTTACAAGGTGGATGCCCAAATGATAACCCCTGCCCTTCCTCCAAAGTTTAATTGGAAATCACTAGCACATATTTGTTTTATGCACTGAGAAGTCAGAAGCCTCGTATGCAGATGAACTAGTTAAGCTTGCAAGCACATAGCCTGCGAAGACCTCAACAGGGGCAGAAGCGAGTGACATCACAGCACCCCTTTCTTTTTTTAACCTTTAAAGATACTGTCTTCATAGGCTGCCTCCACTTAAGTGCACCCTGTAAAGGGTATGACGTGTGATTTATAACCCACATATACAGCAAGAAGAGCAAAAGAACTAAACAAAGAAATGTGAAAGAAGTAAAGGTTATACGCTTCCACTCTCACTTGTTCCCACCTTATGGTCTCTTAAAATTCACTTCCGGTTTATACTTCCTACTAGGGGTGTGCGAATATTCGAAATTTCGAATATTTTTCGAATAGTGTTTGCTATTCGATTCGATTCGCACTGAAATTTTACTATTCGAACTATTCGAACTTCCCAAAGACAAATGCAGTCAACGTCCGGTTGAAAGTGACCCCTTCAGATTTTCAATATGCTTCACCTCATTACACTCTCGTATTGCGGTAAAGCTGCCTTTCAAGCTCCGTTACGGTCGAACTTAGCCAAGAGACAGTCAACGTCTGATTGGAAGTGGTCCCTAGATTTTCAATATGCTTCACCTCCTCACACCCCCGTATCGCGGCAAAGCTGCCTTTCAAGGTCCGTTACGGTCGAACTTAGCCAAGAGACAGTCAACGTCCGTTTGGAAGTGGTTCCTAGATTTTCAATATGCTTCACCTCATCACACCCCCGTATTGCGGCAAAGCTGTCTTTCAAGCTCCGCCACGGTCGCAAATGTATTAACTCAAGAAAACGCTAATTCCAATATGGAGATGAAAGATGTGGCAGAGTTGGGGGCTCAATTAATGCTGTTTTGGACCTGAAATTTGGGCAGGATGTCCAAAAAATCGGACACCGAAGCTTTTTAGCATCCAAAATTTCAGATGTTCTTATATATTGACGTCTACGAGGCAGATTTGGAACTCCGGACTTGAAGGGAGCACACCCTTGTCCGCCGCATCAGTTGGGCTTCCACAGAAGTTGAAAGAGGAGGAGAGGCTGAGGAAATGGCATCTTTGCCTATCATGTGTAAAGTGTTGTCGGCAACACTTTGGTTGCGCAAAATCCTGTACATAAATACAATTTGGCCTCTACATTGCCTCATTGTTGATAAGAAAACTATGAAACACCACCCCACCAGCGCTTCATCAACCTAGCGAAAAGAAACACTCTCATGCTGCTATCTCACAAGAACATACTTAGGGATTCTCTGCAACTTTTTCTGTAATTTCACTTCGAATTATTCGAAAAATTTTTGAGAAATATTCGAAAATTATTCGAAATTATTCGATTCGATTCGCACTCAATCTTTATTATTCGAATTCGCTTCGCACTCAGAATTTTGCTATTCGCACAGCTCTACTTCCTACCTCTTAATTTACTTCGGTTTTAACTTCCAGCCTCCAAATTCGAAAAACAACACGTTCACTTAATGATGTCTGATTTCAGTCTCGACCCAATGATATAACTGTCTGTCAGTTTTTCAGGTGGAAGGTTTCCGAGTCCCCAGCTCCAAAAATTTTGCAAGCAGCCTTCTCCAGCGTCTGGAGTTACCGTGACGTATTCTGTGGCCAATTGTTAATGGGGAGAGGCAGCACTCATACCAAGGAGTGTGCACAGACTGTGGCCTAAATCTCCCAAGCTCCCTCGTTATGTTGCTACACATTATGTTGTGAGTGATTGCTCTATCTACAATGCATCTTGCTACAACCATCCACAGTGAGTGTCCCCTACACTTTCCAGGAACATTTGGATTATAAAGATGAAGATAAGAAATAGAAGAACAGCACAGGCGTAAGCAGCATAGTCAAATCCCACTACAACAAAATTTCTGCCTTAATGAAGAATTTTCTATTTGTCAGCTGTCCATAAACACAATACTAAATAGCTTTCGTCACAACAAGTAATTTTCCTGGGTATTTACACTTCATAAAACTTCACACAAGCAGAAGTGGTAGGGGAGGGTTGCAACATTGCTACGAAATTTCGATGACAAGCCAATAATTTCAAGAGGCCTCATGACTTCCTTTGTTGTGCAGCTGCATTGCAAGACTCGTGCCTTCATCTAAGACGCACACATCCTGATTGGCACTTACTATTTCCCGCCATGAATTTTCCCGAACAAACGTGTTTCCGTCGGACCCTGGATATCATTGCACATCCTGATTAATTTTTCTCCGCTGAGCTGGTCGGCAACAGCGCATTCATCCATCACGATGCAACCGCCACATTTAGATTACGAGAGTGGGCTGTGGTAGTATAGCTTTTTATACTCAAGAACATGGGTTACTTTTGTGACAATGCGCGCACGTTTTGCCGAGTCACAGCAAAACTATTGCTTCTCGTCACTATTGTTGCAATCACAGAAAACGACCATGCTACTCTCAAGGCATGTGCCAACATACACAATCCAATCGAAACATTTTCATGCAACTGCTGCAGGTGAAACCACAGTCATATTGATGCAACCATGGATGGTGACATGAAATTATGCACGCAGCCAACATGCACCAAGTCAAAGTGACACTACTTGCCGCAACCAGTGCGGGCAAATACGAGGTTGCCATCGATAATGCAACCACACGACTCCGAAAGCACATGTTTGGCCAACATGTACCAAGGAAAAGTGCAAATACCGTTTGCCACAACTATCATGGACAAAAATGCGGTCGCTCTGGATGGTGACTTCAATTCCCCATAACAATGCATGCAGCCAACAATCACCGAGTCATAATGCTACTGCTTGCCGCAAATGGCGCAAACAAAACCAATCATAATTAACACTGTTGTGGATAACAGTCCAAAGTGACAACATCGTTCTCAAGGCATGCGTGTGGCCATTGCCCACTAAGTCAAAATAGACCTACTGTTTACCGCAGCTGCTGTAAACAAAAGTGCAATCACTATCACTGGATAACGCTGCTCCGCAGGCACGTGGGCAGTGCAGCGGTAGATAAAAGGCAATAAAACCCAAAAAGGAATGAAGCGTTTCAGCTTTCCTGTCTTTTGATGATGATTCTGGCTGGTAGGGGCACTTTGCTTCGGTTGGCCTGTAGCACAGCTTTTGCATCACACATTTCAGGTGCTTCACGCTCGGCACGCTCCAAGAGTCGTTGTAATAACTTGGGGTGCGGTCAAATAACTCAGAATCAGCGAGGGTTCAGCGCCGGTACATAATGCACACGCTTGCCGAGACCAGAGGATGAGTCAGATTTATCAAAATTTTCTGAACGTGTGTGGTCTATACACAAATTTTCAGTCACAAAATTTTGTGACAACAGATTTTCGTGCACATCCATCATTTCATTGTGGTGAGATTTGACTGCTTCACTGACACAGTGCACTGAAATAGGTGCTCAGTCTAAATCACTTTTTTTTTTTTTGCAGATCTGTTTAAGCTATGGCGTCCTTTCCATTATGATGCAAACAAACAGAAACACTTACACACGGTTCTGTGAACCACGACTCTTGAGTATTGGCATTCCTGTAGCAGTCTGGGCAGACCTCAATGTCTTCCATCTCCTGCTTACACACCTTCATCAGCACCTTGGCACTCATGGAAAGCTTATGGGTATCTGGAAAAGCTTTGTGTGAGTGTGTAGCAATGTCCCAAGCTAAATAATTTTGACATTTCGATAAATTTGCAGGGGAACATTCTCCCAGGCTCACTAGGCATGAGCATCACTACACGTTTTTTTACGCATCTGGTGTGGCTGGTCTTTGATGGATAGCAAGCTGATTTGGATTGTCTAATGTTTTTTATTTACACTTAAACCTTAATTCGGAGGTGTCAGTATTATGCTGCAACAACTAACAAGAACTTATCATTAGGGGTGTGCGAATATTCGAAATTTCGAATATTTTTCGAATAGTGTTTGCTATTCGATTCGATTCGCACTGAAATTTTACTATTCGAACTATTCGAACTTCCCAAAGACAAATGCAGTCAACGTCCAGTTGAAAGTGACCCCTTCAGATTTTCAATATGCTTCACCTCATTACACACTCGTATTGCGGCAAAGCTGCCTTTCAAGCTCCGTTACGGTCGAACTTAGCCAAGAGACAAAGTCCGGTTGGAAGTGGTCCCTAGATTTTCAATATGCTCCACCTCATCACACCCCCGTATTGCGGCAAAACTGCCTTTCAAGCTCCGTTACGGTCGAACTTAGCCAAGAGACATTCAACGTCCGTTTGGAAGTGGTCCCTAGATTTTTCAATATGTTTCACCTCATCACACCCCTGTATTGCGGCAAAGCTGCCTTTCAAACTTCCCTACGGTCGCAAATGTATTAACTCAAGAAAACGCTGGTTCCAATATGGAGATGAAAGATTTGGCAGAGTTGGGGGCTCAATTAATGCTGTTTTGGACCTGAAATTTGGGCACGAAGTCCAAAAAATCGGATGCCAAAGCTTTTTAGCATCCAAAATTTCAGATGTTCTTATATATTGACGTCTACGAGGCAGATTTGGAACTCCGGACTTGAAGGGAGCACACCCTTGTCTGCCACACCAGTTGGCCTTCCACAGAAGTTGAGAGAGGAGGAGAGGCTGAGGAAATACATACTTACGGATTCTCTGCAACTTTTCCTGTTTTTCACTTCGAATTATTCGAAAAATGTTTGAGAAATATTCGAAAATTATTCGAAATTATTCGATTCGATTCGCACTCAATCTTTATTATTCGAATTCGCTTCGCACCCAAAATTTTGCTATTCGCACAGCTCTACTTATCATCTCTCTCTACACACAAGACAGAAGAAAAACCTTGAATTCTCAGCCTTTATGTGCCAAAACCACGATATATCTATACAGTAGAAGCTCGTTATAACGAAGCGGGATATAACGAAGCAATCGTAATTCCCCTTGAAATTCCCATAGAAGCCCATGTATTTAAAACCTCGTTTTAACGAAGCTAAAATTTCCTCGCAATGGATATAACGAACCTTTTTTTTTTCCCCACCGAGCATTTACTGACCATTTTGGTAGCCGGCAAGTCAGTGTCTTATAGCGCGCGACGGTTTACGTCCCATAACGGATGCGGTAATTCAAAACTCGTGTGTGGAGCCGCCTGCCAACACGCGCGAGCGTGCGCGTCTGCCTGCCTCCCCTTCCATTGAAACTCGTGGACCCACCCGCGCACGTCACCCGCCCTCCCCTCTCCCGCGGTACTCGTGGACCCGCCCGCTCTCCTGTTGCGCGCGCGGACGGCGATGCCAGCGACGCAGCGATGGCGGCGAGTCGGCGACCGCGCTAACTGCGCTGCGCGGGCGCGGGCCTTTTTGCTTGTCGTTCGCTGAGTGTGCAACAGAACAGCGTCTCTCTCGGTTCCCGCCGCTAGACAGGAGATGGATGACGGCAACGGCAAACGAAAGCGCAAAACGATTACAATCGAGCAGAAGGCGGCTATGTTGAAAGCCGGTGAGTCCGGCGTCAAGAAGAAAAAAGTTGCCTAAGATTTCAGTGTAGCGTTGAGCATGGTACCGCAAGCGTGTAATCGACCGAATTCTACTCAATATGAGCATGAAGCGCGAGACTACAATCGACCTCTACATGGCGATCGAGAGGCTACAGGCTGCTTGGATGTCTGTAACAGCAAGCACGATCGCCAACTGCTTCCGGCATGCCTCATTTGGCGTCAACAGCGGCGATGACAGCGAAGATATCGGTGCTGCGGTGCTGCCGCTAATGAGGGTGCCGCGGGTGACCAAGACCTGGCGTCGTGGGACGCTCTCGTTGACGCCGGAGTTGTGCCCGACTGCGACACTTTCTGCACGTACGTCTGTGCCGATGTTGACGCGGTGACAACCGAAGAGCTGACAGAGGCTGAAATTGTGCGCGCGGTGACAGGGGTGGTGAATGACGACAGTGACGAATGTGTCGACGACAGCCCGGAGTTGGTGAACCCGATGTTCCGACGTCCGCGCAAGCGCTGGATGCGGCAGACCTGCTGCGCCGTTTCTTCGGCGCTCACGATGACGGCGAGGACGGACTCGACATAGCGGCAGCGGCCGAAAAAGCCATCATCCGTCTGAGGAAGACACGGCAGCTGGTGTGCCGAGTTTGGCGTGAATAAAGTAGCAGATCTTTGCTGTTTCTTTTTTTTTTCTTTTGCTAGTTTTTCTCCGTGCGACGGCCGTTTTTCGTTTGCGTGGCGGGCTGCTGTGGGATTTGGTGGTCAGTACATCCTCTCTTGCGTGCTAATTGTCGGTAGAAATGGATATTGGCTATAACGAACTAATGGTTATAACGAAGTAATTACGACTCCCCCTTCAACTTCGTTATAACGAGGTTTTACTGTAATTGCAAAGCATACCATAATGGGGGACTATGACTATGACAATTTTTAACAGCTGGGGTTCTTTAACATACACTTAAATCTTGTATTGTGCCCCCATTGAAGTGCGGCCACTGTGGCCGGGAATTGAATTCACATCCTCAATCTTAGCAGCGCCTACAAAGCTGCAATGGTGGGAAGAGGGTGCGAAGATAAACCACAAAATCTGCCAACTTACATCCGTTAAATATAATACAGTTGTGATAAATCCATCGGGCGTCGCTGAGGAAGGCCTCTGTACAGCCATAGTGTTTCCACCTCACATTCTGCAAGTGTACAAGAATCACACTTAAAAAATATGAAAAAAAAAAGAAAGGAAAGAGAGCACTGTATGTAGAGAATATTGCTATGAGTGTAGCAGCTGAACTCACCTTTTCAAGTATGCTCAGGTCAAATGGGTGACTGACATAATCCGTGTATGCGGTGTACGTCTTTGTGCAGACAGGCTTTAAGAATGCTTCGTGCTGCAACAGGAACAACACAAAGCTGAAATGCTGGAACCTTGGAAACCATGGATTGCAGTGAGAGGTTAGGCTTGCAGGTCAATGCAGTCATAAATCAACTGATGCAAGATACTCTCAGAGTCACACAATAGGAGGACAGGGTACTTTTAAAGACTTTGGTGCAACAGAAAGGCTCTAAACTTTCGACGCTTGCCTGAGATTACTTAGTATTATTTCCCAGGGACAAACCCTCCTTCGTCACTATGCTAAACTGTTTAAAAGATACTGTATGCACCAGTGCAGCTCCTTGAGAGAGGCTATAATATATGTCACTTCGTTAATCTTACTAAAGCTGCCTGAAACCATCGAAATATCTCAAAACAGCTGCGTGTATTGCACAATTCTGTAGTCTCCCTGCTTGACTTCCTGAAAACGACAACAGCAAACTCCTGGCATCAAAATATGACATGTGAATGCTGAGGATCTCTGACTGGTTGCTATTGATGAAGACATACCCTTCAGACAATTATCAGTATCTATTTGCCTTAATACTTAATGTTCTGCGAAAAGGAAATGCAACCAGTATGTGCCTTGACTAAAGCCCCTTTCATACATTTGAAAAAGCTCCATCCTTAGAGCTTATGTGGCCCCTGTACGCAATCCAAGTCAAATACACAATAAGCTCTTTCTGCACATACTATTCTCGCGGAATGTAAATGCATAAATTTAGTAAAACTTGTTGCAGGACTAGCGTAACTTTAGGCCTAGCCAATGTGAGCGCACACACACCTTTCTCCCATCCGCACATTTTCTTACACCAGTGTAGCTTTGACGCTTACACTCAGATCAGCATTCATAATGCCTTAGTAAGATGATATGTAGTTGGCATGACACTGCACATTCACATTGCATTCTCCTTAAATATTTTCCTGTCCAATTTCATATGCATGCCCCAAATTTAAAAGTCTTAGTGTTTTGCTCAAATGACTGCTTAAGTTTTGCTTTCACTTCTTGAAATATCTGGCAGATATTTAAGCTTACTGTGACGGATCGATTAGAACAAAGCTAGCGAAATAGTCTTGGTAGTGATTTTGATCTTTCCCCCTGCAATGGCACAACAAATACAGCCAATATTTATAACTTCGAAAAGCCACTATGCTCAATTCAATTCTGGCATCATAGAAATTGCCCTTCTTACAAATTAATTCATCTACGTATTAGAATGCCTATGAATTAAAACGCGTCACCTTCAGCCTAAGTAATATGTACACATACTTTCATTTCCACCCTCTTCCGGTCATGTCCCATTGGTTTTATTTCATTTCATAGACACACACTGGAACCAACATCAACTTTAAAGGCCATATTCAGAGCATCGTGACGCGGATATCTCAAAGTGTGCATATGAGTTATTATTAGGGGTGTGCGAATATTCGAAATTTCGAATATTTTTCGAATAGTGTTTGCTATTCGATTCGATTCGCACTGAAATTTTACTATTCGAACTATTCGAACTTCCCAAAGACAAATGCAGTCAACGTCCGGTTGAAAGTGACCCCTTCAGATTTTCAATATGCTTCACCTCATTACATTCTCGTATTGCGGCAAAGCTGCCTTTCAAGCTCCGTTACGGTCGAACTTAGCCAAAAGACAGTCTGATTGGAAATGGTCCCTAGATTTTCAATATGCTTCACCTCATCACACCCCCGTATTGCGGCAAAGCTGCCTTTCAAGTTCCGTTACGGTCGAACTTAGGCAAAAGACAGTCAACGTTTGATTGGAAGTGGTCCCTAGATTTTCAATATGCTTCACCTCCTCACACCCCTGTATTGCGGCAAAGCTGCCTTTCAAGGTCCGTTACGGTCGAACTTGGCCAAGAGACGGTCAACGTCCGTTTGGAAGTGGTCCCTAGAGTTTCAGTATGCTTCACCTCATCACACCCCCATATTGCGGCAAAGCTGCCTTTGAAGCTCCGCTGCGGTCGCAAATGTATTAACTCAAGTAAACGCTGATTCCAACATGAAGGTGAAAGATGTGGCAGAGTTGGGGGCTCAATTAATGCTGTTTTGGACTTGAAATTTGGGCAAGAAGTTCGAAAAATAGGACGCCGAAGCTTTTTAGCATCCAAAATTCAGATGCTCTTAGATATCAAAGTCTACGAGGCAGATTTGGAACTCTGGACTCGAAGGGAGCACACCCTTGACCACTACATCAGTTGGCCTTCCACAGAAGTTGAAAGAGGAGGAGAGGCTGAGGAAATGGCATCTCTGCCTATCACGTGTAAAGTGTTGTCGGCAACACTTTGGTTGCACCAAATCATGTACATAAATGCAATTCGGCCTCTACATTGCCTCATTCTTGATAAGAAAGACAACTATGAAATATGACCCCACCAGCGCTTCATCAACCTATTGAAAAGAAACACTTTCATGTTGCTATCTCACAAGAACATGCTTAGGGATTCTCTGCAACTTTTTCTGTAATTTCACTTCGAATTATTCGAAAAACGTTTGTGAAATATTCGAAAATTATTCGAAATTATTTGATTCGACTCGCACTCAATCTTTATTATTCGAATTCGCTTCGCACCCAAAATTTTGCTATTCGCACAGCTCTAGTTATTATAATTTAAGTTCTGATGTGATGTTGCAATCCATGAGCACTGTACCTCACCAAAAAGCTACATGGTTTACTTATTTTAACTGTTTTCTATAATTATGCTCAATAGATTTTTTTTATCACACATGGCTGGCTATATGCAAGCTTGTACAGAAACAGTTGTTTGTATGCATGCAATGAGGTGAAGTGTTTACAGGATAATGAAATCAATAACTGTTCCTTTCACTTGTGCCAACACCTAGCGTGCACCAACACACACTGTGTGCTTCTGCTAACGTCAACATGCAAAAGCTGCCACTGGCAATCACAGCACAGAATATGACAGCTTCCGAGCTCCAAATATCTACAAACTTGGGTTTTCCAAATTTAAAGGGACACTAAAGGCAAATAACAATTTATGTCAGAGTGAAAGCCCAATGTATGACAACTTCTAAAACGGCAATATTATCAACAGCAGTGCCCTACTTACTGAGAAATTAAGCTAAATGTATCACATGATGAGCGCCACGAGTGGGACATTTTCGAAGTGATCCCGATGACGTATGGAAGTCGGCCTACAATAAATCACTAGTAATCAAACTAGCAGCAGTAAAAAAAGAACATTCCGAGCATCAAAAGACGTAATAAAATGCTGTTTGTTCGTTTCCGCTTGGTTCATGGAAAACAAAACCTCCGTGGCGTTACCATGGGGAACGGCGCGCGTAGTTCAAAGGTTCCGTTTTCGCCGAACTGCGCCTCGCCCGTCTCAGTGGTAGTTTCGGGATCGCGTACTGCCGTGCGTGTTTTGCGCGCTCGTGAAAGTCGCTCTGACAGAAAGTTCGACAAAATGCCGCATGCGTGTGATATTGCCGGATGCCCAAATGGTGCACAACGCCAGTGCTGCAACAAGGAAACCGGTGTGTCTTTTCACTGGGTGCCGCGGAATGAACCCTTACGCTCGAAGTGGCTTAGTGTCATGCCATTGCGCCAGTGTGCTAAACAGTCAAAACCTCTGCGTGTGTGCTCGCTGCACTTTCGTACTGAGGATTACGAGACCAACCGCAACTTGGTGAAGGCTTTGAATGTGCCCATCCGAGCAAGTCTTTGCCGCAGCGCCGTTGTTGCTACTGTGGGTCCCGCTACTTCCGCTCGGCTGCTACTAGTGTTGGCGGCCGCGCAGTAAAAGCGGGCAACTTTGGGCATGGCAGCAGTGACGTATGAGAGTCGTACTTTCAGGCGGGAGATTTGAAGCGCGCTAACGCGATGCGGACCACTAAAAACGTGATTTTATTTCAAAATAAGCACTTCCTTGGCACAAAAGCAGCACTACGAGGTTTTTGGACCGCTATTTCAACAATCAACGTCGACTTAATATTTGCCTTTAGTGTCCCTTTAAGCAAGCAACGTGACAACGAACATAAGGACGAATTCTATGAAAAACACGTCGTAACTTTTCTTTAGTTGTCTAAGACAACCAATGGTCCTGTCAACCATGTTTACACCCTTGTGTAACTACTTACCGTGTGCTGCTTGAGCCTTTGTATGGCAAACTGAAGCAGGCTGCAGAACTCGTCCACCGTGAGGAGGGCGAGAGCGGGAGAGCGCGTGTCCACGTTCTCGGCGGCCATGACACGCACGCACTCGGGGCAGACCCACTCGCTGAGGCTTTTGACCTTGAGGTTGACGCAGGAGGCATGGTAGCTGCGCGGGCAGGTGTCGCACCACAGCGTCGACGGCTCCCTGTGGCAGATCCAGCAGAACCGGTCTCCACCCTCCTGGCATGAAGTGAATTGGATCAGTCTCGACATTAATGACTGATGGCGTTACGTGTCATAAAGCTGTAAAGCTGTGGGGTGAGCTGTGAGGCACAACTTAGTTGTGGGCACTCAACTCATTCCCATACATAACCGGCTACATTATGGAGTCTTGAGACTGATCACACTGCTTACGTTTGTAGGCGAGGTACGGCGTGTCACAGATGAACGAAAGATACAGGTGGGCACTGTGTGCTTCAGTATAACATTGTCTTATACTCTTACGTTTCAAAATATTATTAGATTGTGGGTGTTGTAGACTGTGACACATTTTTGTGAGCAGGCACACAAATAATATGAAACTCGGTGTGACCACTTGTCAAGAAGTTGAAGCTGTAATATATAAAGTAGTTATTCTCTAGAAAGCATTGCACACCATAAAAAAGTGCACTGCAAAAAGCACAGAGCGAGTCACCTATGACTATGCTGCTGATACTGCTACCAGTGTTGCCCTGCAAAGCATCAAACAGAGGGTAGGTTAATCATGAGAACCTTGGGATCATGATGGGGCCCAGCATCGAAACTATAGTTACATTCTGCCTACCATTAGCATGCAGGCATAACAGTAAGGAATCGCACCTGTGCTTTTGTGTTCAACATGAGAAACCCATAGCCTGTGATTGAGCTACTGCTTCAGATACAAAGTGAGTTCTACTGATGGAAAGCATATCGGAAAAGGAAACAAAAGTAACTACTAAATGAAGTAGTCTAGTTTGTCAAACAACAAACTTCACGATTCACACGGGCTAATTTCAGCAGTGAACATAAGTATGCCAACATGATCCATTTACCATGCAACTCCTATTAAGGCTGGGAGATTGTATGCTAGTTCCAGTGCAAAATTAGTTTTAACAAAAATTGAAATGAAACTGCTGCAAAAGCCATAATGTAATTTACTTCTTTTTCAAGCGTCATTAAAGTTTTAAAACACTACTATTAACCTGTCCGTCATAAGCTGTATGCAGCATTCCAGGAAGAAAGTGACAATCTTCACCGACATTGCGCTCTGAATGAGCTCAATAAAAAGTGCCGATGACTAACCGATACAATCATTTATGGGTTTACTGTCTCAAAGTAACACTAGTACTAGTACTATGAGGGATGTCATAGTGGACTGATCGTGATCCACTACGGCTTGTACACTCCAAGTTCTTTAGCACACATCTAAATTTGGTCATACAAGGTGTATGTGTTCTCGTATTTGACCCACCCTTAAATGCAGCTGCTACAATCAATATCTGAACTTGCTGCAACCTCATGCTAGCAGCGTGCGACGTGAAACATTCAAAGCCCTTCCATAACTACAAAACCCTAAATTGTGTTTGATGAGTCATTGTGTGCTACTAGAAGACATCTTTCCTTGAAAAACAACAACAAAAGACTGCTTTGTTTGACAAGCTATCATTAGAGCGTACCGTCGTTGCGCATGCAATAGTGTGAGAGCAAGGTTACATCATGAGTAGTAGTCTGACTAGAGTAGTCTGATATATCCGGCCCCATTAGTGTGCATACTAATGGTGCATACCTTTGCAAGCTTTGGCTTCTTGACATCAGGAGCACTCGCTGTAGGAGCCGATCTCTTTTTGCCTGAAATGAGCAAGCCTGTAGCAATCACTGTCGCAGGATTACTAAAGTGACTACACGATAGCATGCACTTTTCAAAATGGCCATACTGCTTCACGGTGAAGTTTGAAATGCCAGCACGCTAAGAGATGAACGAAGTTCACACATGCGCTGGTATCAGGCAAGTCGTCCTCATTTTAATGCGCAAAAAAGGTTCAAACAATGAATGTGTAGCTCTTTAGGTTAACGAAAGGTGGTGCAAATTAAAAAGGCAGCTTGTCGCGAGCAGAGTCAAGACTCTAAGAAATAATCAAGTACCTTTGAGGCGAGCCTGGTCTTCAGAATTCATCTTGCATTACTGAAACAGCAAAGATGCGATGAGAATGGTGGTGTGCGCGCAATCCAGGCGCAGGAAAGGGGACAAAAACGTAACTCGGAAAATGCGCGATCGCTACTTTTCGAACCCGCGTGCAGCCTACGAGCGCGTGCGCTTCGATGGGAGACGAGAACGTGCACTGCGCGGCTTTTCTTTAAGAACTCTGAATGCAAAACACACGACCGTAATGGTTGCGCGCGCAACAAAAAGCAATGGGAAGCGACCAAACGTTTCTTAACTTGAGCCAACAAGTTAAACAAGTGTGTAAACAAGTGTGTTGGAGATCACGCCGCGGCGTGCAGTCACGGTGGTGCGACCACATCGTGAAATTAAAACGCGAGCTCGTTCACGTTATCCTAAGCACGAGGCAGTTAAAAGGACAGCGAAAGGATGAGTGACGCACAGACACTAACCCGTCTAGATCGAAACAACCTCGGTGGATGTTGATCGCTGGCACACCACATTGTTTAGCTCCTCCGTTCACATGGCAGGCGTCCGCAGCTTCGATTCCAGGCACACGCAAATACGCATAGTCGATTATTACTCAATTACTCACAAAAACACACGCACGCTGGTGAAAACAAAACTTCCCACGAAACAAGCAAACAACGCGCTAGGTGGCGCGAGCTACCTGAAAGTTATCAACGGTAAGTGCTTAGAGCGAAAATTTTTTGACATGTCGTGTGTGCGGGTTAGAAATAGCACTTTGTCTTAATAATAAAAGGCTGGCGGGACGTTTATACATGGCGGTGTAAACAATATGACCCAGTACTCGTAATCAATCGAACTCTCAACAATGCTGCATTATTGATGCAGTTTTAAAACACGTGGAGCTAAGTATAAATGCAGTAAATTCTCTTAACTGCTTTAATCTAAAGTGTTCAGCTCTGTAGTGTTATTAGTCAGAAAAAAAGTTTTATTTATTACACCACTTACGTAGTTTCGGTTTCGTTGTTGGCGCAACTGGGAGGTTGGCATGCCGCACGTCCACCAAGCCGCAAGAAAAGTACGTGCATCATGCGTTAAATTGCTGTCGTTCAGGTAAGACACGTGGATTATACGCGACGTCTCGGATTTACGACAAAATCAGCAAATAGGGACCCGATATAGCTTGTTCCCGACTCTGGCATTCAAATAGCGCTGATTGACATATTTTCGACTTTTGTCGCTTTTGTGCAACTTGTTTTTGCCCTAGTAGAACGAAAAGCTTGCCTATCAGGGAAAAGCTCCAAGACGTGTGGCGCCACCTGTCGGAGAAGTATTGAGTAGTGCATAGACCGACTCCCTCGCACAGTTTTCTATGGGACCAGGTGCAACTAGCGAGTGCGAAACAACGATTGAGCTTAATATCGCGTGTGTTTGCGCATTTAACACTAAGAACGAAAGCAGGTGAATTGCTCTCCGCTAGTCGGACGCGCCACCGAACCGTCGTGAAGTGCTTGCTGGATCACTCGCCAGAACGACGGCGAAAACAGCAGCAGACGAGACCCCTCCGCACGCTACGAAGAAACGCCGCAAAATACGCACTGTTGCGTTGTGAATTGCCACGGACGTAAAAGACTGAATAACAACGTTCAGTTTTACCGATTTCCGTAGTTGTCGTACGAAGAAGAAAGGCGAGAGCGCTGGATACGGGATGTTGCGAGCGTGTTGGGTAAGCGATTTATTACCCAACTAATTGCACCTTGTAGTTTCTGTGAGAAAAAGAAAAAAAAAAGCTTTCAAGCTCAATAGAGAATACGCAACTATATATCCACCTATCCCCACCTGAATTACGGAGAACAAAGAGACGACGCTGCGCATGCGCTTCGAAGACACGCACACACGCGAGACGAGACACACGCAGCGCAATCCCTGTCTTTGAATCACGTACCCGCCGTTGTCATGTAGAACCAGCAAACCCAAATGTGCGCGTTGACATACTTCCAGAGTGCTCCAAAACAATGTACGCAGAGGTATATGCTGGAAGTTCCAGCCAACTGTCGATCTGCTTCGGCGCTTAGGGTCTGCAGACTCAACGCTTTAAGCATTATATGGTTTAAGCTTCCGTTGTCGGCGACGTTCAACTGACATTGAGCGAAAAACCAGAACCGTTATCCGAGCACTCAGACGAGAACATCCGGGCAACCAGCGAAAAGTTAAGAAAATGTGGTCTCCCGGCCGGTTCGACCTTTGTACAGGACCGCATTACACACCATATAGTCGGCTACAATCTAAGAATAAAAAACAAGCTCCTCCAGCAAAACAGCGCCGTACTTGTCAATCACCTGTGCAAGAGAGTCGTATAGGCAGGTTTCTCTTAAACCGTAAGTACTTTATTTGTGCTAGTAAAACTGCCACGAATATAGATAACTAAAGGTTCGTCGTTCCTACTCAAAATACGACCATTGGCTAATCAGTGCTGACAGAATCTCTGATGAAATTTGCTAGGACTTTCAAGTTTTCGACTTAACACCAGCAACAAGTACATGTGTCGGTGTGGAAACACCAACTACCCGATACACGCGAAAGCGCTTGGCCCCGCGGAAATGAGCAAGCGTGATTGAATGTAGCGTCTATGCAAATCCTGTATTAATGGGACCGTGACGGCTATGCGTGGAGCTTGTACGTGTGTTTATTCTCAACATTCTCAAGTTGTAAACGACCGTAATTACTGCCGAAACAAGTTACAAAAATATTTTTACAAAAATGTTACAAAAAAGTTACAAATATAGTTCTAATATCACTGAAGCTGTAACCTCTGGTACGCTGAAGATTTATTTGTCATATCCAATGGCGACGTTCCAAAGGCCGATACAGTGCGCCAATACACCTGATTGTCATCTTTTAGCGCTGATACAGGGTTTTCAACACCAACGCCTGAGTTTCGCGCCACGGGTTTTGTGCCGCCTGCTTCGAGAGATTGCACGCTGCGTGACCGACCACGCCGGCGGCGTCCGGCGTTGGCAGTGTTTGGCCGAGACGAAACTTGCAACGGGATTCAGTTCAAAAGAGGTTCATTCCAGCTCGGCAACCTTGCAGGCCTGATGGTTACATCTACTCCCGATTACGGGAGAGCCAACCATTTTTTTCTCTCTTTAGATTCCCCCATCTTCCGGCATCAGCCAATATCAAAATGTGTCGCAGTATCAATCAGTCTGTAACCGGAACTGTAATGAATGCACCACGCAAAAAAAAAAAAAAAACAGGTGCCGCGCAGCACAAAGTGCACTCAACCACAAAAATTACTTATCTATACGTCATAAGTTAGGGGCGCCCTGTTACAGCGGTTGCCAGCTACAGTGGCTGGCTCGACGCCGCGCATAATAGCAACAATCGCACGTATTTTACAGGCACTTGCGGTTGCATATCCAACGCAACAAGTTGAAAATATATGGCATATAAAATTATGCGATATGATATATAACTTTTTTGTTTAAACCACTGACGCACGAACCGGTTGCTCCAGTCCCAGTGGCAGCTAAGGCGTATTTAGAATGCCGCGCAAGAATTCGAGAAATTCGCTCAGTTCGCACGGGTTCTCGACCTTGTTCGTGGGAACTAGACAAGGTTCATCCTCGGTACGGTACAACACTCGGACGCGGTTCACGTTGCCATCCTTGTACACCTCAATCAGAATGCTGGCACAGAAGCACGGTCGAACGTGGTGCGACTCGTTCAGAAGCTTGAGCACCGAAAACAGGCTCATGTCGGACATGGAGAAGACGTGCATCCTGTCGGGCCCTTTGACGCGCTCCTCGAACTTCTCCGCGAGGGTGTCCAGCACGTGTCCCAGAATGTAGGCCGCGAACGGTCGCTCGTAACCAACGAGCATCTGCGCGAACACCGTCTGGTCGGCCCACAGCAAGTCCTCCCATATGGACTTGGCCCAGTCGGGCATGGGGTTACCGTTGAGCACGTAAGTCACTAGGCTGTCCATGCCGAGGTACTTGTCGGTGTTGTTGCGCCACGGCGCCCCCGTCTTCTTGGCGACGAAGTGTACCAGGTCTTCCAGGGTCTTGAACTTGCCCCGAGCGGGTCCCTTGAGCACCCTGTCCATGTTGGCGTTCACGCTGCCTAAAAAGGGCACACCGTATTGCGTCGGGTCGGTGCTGATCGGGGCCGCGGGAACTCCCAGGCCGCGCACCGTCTCTTTCACGCTGTCGCGGCACCGGTCCAGGGGGATGTGCGTGGCCAGTACATGACCAGGCGAGTCGGAGCCCCGCAGGAACACGTCGTAGCGGTCCCGCAGGAACTGGCCCAGCTTGAAGGTCTGTTCTCGACCCGTCGCGGTGAGTTGGCCGTAGTCGACGGGTTCTTTCTTGGACAGGTTCCGGCAGCGCATAATAGGAGTTCGCTGGCCGTGGCGGCTGATAACGAACACGTAGAGCAGGTTGTCGGGCACGCCGTGAAGCTGTTTCGGAGCGGCGGAGCTCGAAGCCGACATTGTCGCTGCGCTTCCTAAGCGTCTCCCCGTAAACGGACCAGGTCTTCTGTTTCCTTTCGGAAATAACAAAGGTAGTACGCGTGTCGTATATACGCGTTATAACATGCCATCGCACGCGCGCCTCTTGGCTTGCTGTGCTCCCAGTAATTAATTCACCGCTCTCCCACCTCGGGAAGAATGCTTGCAGTCAGTCGATTATTGCAGTTTCCAGGCTGCTCGTAGTGGTATTTCTCTTTACACATTCGTCATCGCCCGTACCTTTCACGTGGGGAAGGCAGCTGTGTCTTAGTACGACAGCTGCGCGACTCACAGCGCGGGCGCAGTATATATGAATCAACGCTCAAAGAGAAGTGCTTGGAATATGGAACGAAAGGTAGCGCACGACCGCTGTCCTCTTCGTGGGGACTGAAAAACACTACCGGAACCGATGCAACGGGGCCTTGCCGTTAGACGGTGACGAAGCGATAACACTGCACTGTACGAGTGAACGGTCAGCGCGTTCCTTCGGCGTGCCGTCACACTAAAGCAACGACTTGAACAACACACTATCACCGATTTCTACGCAGCAGATGACACGACGCAATCGCAGGCGGTGCCCTTCGCCGCGTCGAACGTGCAGACATTAACGACTTCCTATTATAGCTCTCACCGCCGTACACTGCCACGGGGCCCAGTCCGCCCAGCTGCCGTCGTCGCAAAACACGGCTTTTTACGAATGCTATATCCGTCCCTCCGCCCCCTCCGCCGTGGAGCCCGAAGGTGTAGATGTTGACTCAACGTTACTAGAACACGTTGAGGCTGGCCCGCCGCGACCGAGACTTCAAAGCCGTGCGGCAGATGCCGCCACGGCAGCGTTGTTTCGTGCTCTAACCGCTCTAACGTTCGACTCGATTCTATTCCTTTGCTTATTATTTCCTTCGACTTCGGAAGGAGCGAACGCCCAGAGAGAGAGAGAGAGAGAAAGAGGGGGGGGGGGGGGTGCCCGCAGAGTCGTTGGACACGACAAGTCACCGTCTTCCTTAATAATAATAATTGTTGGGGTTTTACATCCAAAACCGCGACATGATTATGAGGGACGCCGCAGAGTGGAGGGTTCCGTAAATTTTGACCATTTGGTGTTATTTATCGTACGCATAAATCTAAGTACATGGGTCTCTGTAGCATTTTGCTTCCATCGAAATGCGGCCGCCGCGGCCGGGATTCGATCCCGCGACATTCGGGTCAAAGTCGAGTGCCATAACCACTAGACCATCATGGCGGGACACCTTCCTTCAAGAACCACAATATAACAAACAATACTTCACGCAAGAGATAACGCAGTCTGTAATGTCGGAAATTTGCGCGAAATTTCTAGCAGGGTGATTCCACGTAAGATCGAACAATCGATGGCTGGTCGACCTCTCAAATTTATTTCAAAATTTTATATATTATTGCCTGATGAGTGGAAAGAAGAGATCCGCAATTTGTTTTGCCGCCAAAAATTTTTTTGAAGCACAGGAAATCAATAATGACGAAGAGGTGGAGTAGAGCGCTCATCCGCTCTGCTGTTTTGGCCAACTTTCGTTATGAATTGCACAAAATATATTAAAGTTAGGTAGCTGAAATTTCTTGAACTAAATATATGCATGTTTTTGCTTCTGCCGAGGTATTTTTAGTTTTGATATGCAGTGTAGATGTTTTTATAAAAAACCTCAAAATTGGCCCAGGAGACGTTATTTTCTTTACTTTGAAGGTCTTTATCTCGAAAAATCCTTGTAGCAGAGCGACAAAAATTGCGCATTACCTTCTTCGCATGCTTATCTACCACACTGCCGAATCTTATATTTATATAACTTTTCAGTAAAGAGATATGATCGAGCTAAGTTAAAGAAAACACCGGACAATGAAAACTTCTGACGACAATTAAAAAAAAAAACATTTTTCATATTTCTTAAACTTTGTCCACTTATTGTCCTCCACATCAGCTTTCATAATCATTGAAAACATGTTGCATAATGTCGTTGCACTAATAGTTACGACCCCCCAATGAGACCCTTGGGCAAGGATTGGCAATTCCGACTTCTTGCCCAGCAAGTGTATAAAATGCAGGCAGGATTGAATTGCTTTTTTATTAAAATGCCAGCAGGTACCGAGAAAGGTGTCGCCGGCACTGAAGACGTTAATTTTGAAATTATTTGGTCACTGCAGCGGCCACGAGCGCGGGGCTTCCGAGCAGGCGCGCGTTGTAAGAGACGGCGCAGTGAAGTTGAAGTTTGAAGTTTGAAGTTTATTCAATATTTAGTACATATACAGAATATAAACATTTTAGTACAGAAAAAGGTTCCATAGTGTAAACACTGTAGGGGGACCTTATTATAATGGTAGAAAAAAAAAACACTACTTAGCAGCAGAAATGAAAATGGTAGAACATACATAGTATGAAGTATTCATAGTACAAAACGGCAATGCGAACAGGAATATAATGTAAAACATAAACGGATAGGAAACTGTAACATAATGAAAAAGCAAACACTAAACTAAAAAACAGCTCGTTTTCCCGTCCTCAGACCGATTGAGTTTGAAACAGCAACACCTCTCGGGTGACTTGAACGCACGTACACCGGTAGTCGCAGTGATCTGGTTAATGACGTCGATTTCTTTTTCAGGGGGCATAAGAATGTCATCGTTAAGCTGTGCGTTCCGTGAAGATCTTTCATTGCAGTGGTAGCAAAAGCACGCGTAGCACAAGTAGTCCGTCTCACTGGCAGTCACTGATCTTTCTGGCGTTAAACGTTTTTTCAAAGCGTATATGCCTAGGTCGGTAACTCTACGAAATTTTGGCTTCTTTGCAATAATTAAAGGAGTACTGACACGATTTTGAGACATCGCAAAAGGGACATTTTTTGCTTCGTTGGTGTGCAGTGTCAACGCTGTCCACACACTCGAGTCGGAGAACACGTATAAAATATTTTAATTTGACATTGAAGTTTTCGTCGCTGAGCATCTGCAGCCAGCTCCACTGCAAGGACATTATCCTGACGAGTCAAGACAGTTCCCCCGAGTATGCGAGTTCTGCGTCCTGCATGCAGCCTAAATCGCAGAAATCGCTGCCAGGGTCACAGGACGACAATTCACTCATCGTTGTTTATGTGAACCACGAGCAGATGACGAATTTGCTGCTAGTACGTCGCGAGTTTCTGTATCTCCGTGACGTCACACTGCTATGAAACGACATTGAGAAGCCACCCCCTCGATATCGAAACCGAAAGTGTCTTTTTAAGGTGGCGCTAATTAAAATATATACGATGCATTCCCAGGCACCACAATAGTCGTTTTAGGTTTCTCGACACCAGTATTTTTATTTAGAGCAACAATCCGAAAATTTTAAAAATTCGTGTCAGTACTCCTTTAAGCTTCTTGTGCTTCGAAAGGTAGTCTCCACAATACACTCATTTCGAGCTATACTTTCTCTCCATGAGACGCACAGGAGGAGTAGAGTAAGAGCGAAGCACAAGAACTATTCGCGCCGAATGAAGTAACAGCGCTCTGAACGCGCGGCTAGTTCAGGCCGTCTGCTGCCGACATCTAAGATAGGCAAGCGCATCCGGCTACCGATAGTTTTGCTTTTCTTTCCTTTGACATTCCATATTTTGCTTTGCCACTGGAGCGCCACGTTAATGCTTTCCACTGATCGCAACTGGCGCAGCACAGTTTCTCTGGCAGCAACGTGCGTGAAGCGAGCGCTCATAGCTCCCTTATAGAGTTCTCATCTTGCTTCCATCTCTGCCTTGTTATCAGCGCCTAGCTGCGATGCTAACAGAGGGTGGATAGAATAGCGAAGCTCCAGTGCACGTGCGTTCAAGTCACCGGAGAGGTGTTGCTGTTTCGAACTCAATCGGTCTGAGGACGCGAAAACGAGCTCTCACTGCGCCGTCTCTTACAACGAGCATCTCGGGTGCGCGCGCGCCTGCTCGGTAGCCCCGCGCTCGTGGCCGCTGCAGTGACCAAATAATTTCAAAATTAACGTCTTCAGTGTCGGCGACACCTTTTTCCGTACCTGCTGGCCTTTTAATAAAAAAGCAATTCAATCCTGCCTGCATTTTATACACTTGCTGGGCAAGAAGTCGGAATTGCCAATCCTTGCCCAAGGGTCTCATTGGGGGGGTCGTAACTATTAGTGCAACGACATTATGCAACATGTTTTCAATGATTATGAAAGCTGATGTGGAGGACAATAAGTGGACAAAGTTTAAGAAATATGAAAAATGTTTTTTTTTTTAATTGTCGTCAGAAGTTTTCATTGTCCGGTGTTTTCTTTAACTTAGCTCGATCATATCTCTTTACTGAAAAGTTATATAAATATAAGATTCGGCAGTGTGGTAGATAAGCATGCGAAGAAGGTAATGCGCAATTTTTGTCGCTCTGCTACAAGGATTTTTCGAGATAAAGACCTTCAAAGTAAAGAAAATAACGTCTCCTGGGCCAATTTCGAGGTTTTTTATAAAAAAACATCTACACTACACATCAAAACTAAAAATACCTGAGCAGAAGCAAAAACATGCATATATTTAGTTAAAGAAATTTCAGCTACCTAACTTTAATATATTTTGTGCAATGCATAACGAAAGTTGGCCAAAACAGCACAGCGGATGAGCGCTCTACTCCACCTCTTCGTCATTATTGATTTCCTATGCTTCGAAAAAATTTTTGGCGGCAAAACAAATTGAGGATCTCTTCTTTCCACTCATCAGGCAATAATATATAAAATTTTGAAATAAATTTGAGAGGTTGACCAGCCATCGATTGTTCGATCTTACGTGGAATCACCCAGCAGCTAATTATAAAGCAGCGACACGCGTCGGTGGGCGAGTTGGTGTTTATACTCAGTCACAACTGCAGCGCGCAATAAAGGACCTGCGCTCACAACAAGGCAAAAGCACGTCACGGAGCTGACAATGTTATTTGACGGGAGACGAGCAGCAGTTGGCATGTATACTGTTCCCAGTGTGCTGACGCATGCATATGCCTCAACGAACAGGCAGACTTCAGCAGCATCGGTACTATCATAGTAAATATATCTGACGAACATTATTATACTCAGCGTTCGGCAAACGCTGAGTATATGTTCTTACCGCTGAGCCGTATAATGCTAAGAAATGCATGCATTACTTTTTTTGTTTACTTGAAAATTCTTCCAAAATTTGATATTGATAAACCATTTGGTTGTAGCATGTTCGATGCTGCATGCGTCTACGTATTGGGAACAGTATACATCAAGCGTTTCTCGTCTCCCGTAGAAAAATAAAAAGGAAAGGTTAGTTCGCTGATGCGTTGCCCTAGTGGTCCTTTTTTTGGAGCTACAGTTATGCCTTTAAGTTAAATATAATTACGTCTGTGAGTATGGAATGTCGGTTAGCGTATTCGGAAAATACTTTCAGCCCAGGGAGATGAAGAACACTGTGTAGCTTTGCCTCTTGTCCCGGCATGCTTTTGCTAAAACGCTTCCCAATCATCTAATAACACTGCGGGTTGTCTTAACTACGTGTACAGTACTTAGAGCAACAATTATTTAAGAGCGAGATATTACATCATTAGTTGCGTTCAACGTGCGCGCCACTGTCGGGAGAGTCGGTGGCGTTTTCTGTCGTTTACGTTATCCGGGTTATTACAATGTCCAAGAAAAAATTGGCCGCGTATCTGCGTGCTTCGCTGCAAATGTCGTCGAAAGACGATTGAAGAGGCGCTGCGTGAGACATGGACGCCATCTGGCAATACCAGAGAACACCATGGCAATACGTCGGGAAACATGAGCTTGTGCAGAGGGCACGTAGGAAGGAAAGTTCTTTCCTTCCTCCGTGGCAGAGGGCTTTCGTTGGCGTGTATAGCGTCGCATTTTCAGCGCAGCTTAAGAAACTAGGGTCCTTAGAATTACGTATCTATGTATTTTCTAGTAAAGGAACACACCGCCTACTACTTATGTAGTGATGTTGCGCTTCAGATATGCGCAATGTTTGCTTTTTGATCGACAATGTACACAAGTATGAACCTAGCCACTAGTTCAATGTGGCTGGGCGCTCGCCAAATGGTTCAGCTTTGGCCGCGTGGCTGAATCCGGTGACAGACAGACAAACAGAAAGACAGACAGACCAAAATTTCTGCGTTTATGTTCCCAAGTCTTTAAAAAAACGCCAGGCCTGCGCGGAAAGCGCAGCACAGTCACAGCGAAAGCACGAAGAGCGGCATTTCTAGAGCCCGTTATAAACGCTGTTGCGGCTACTAATACAAGTACACTAGCAACGTACCCACTACGCCACAAATCATAATTTTTGTGAAGTTGGGAAACACCCACCACGAAATTACTAGCCATTCGGAGAAGTCAGGTACCATCTGTAAGGCATTAGGTGCACTTTCTTGATGCGACGGCTGATGACGACGAAGAATTATGACTGAGCCTTTTGTAATGGGTTGGAAGCTTTAAAGGACCCACTAATTATGTAATTCGCATTGTCTGACGCCTGGTTACAGAATTCGCGTTGTGTGACGCTTGGTTGTTATTTTACTCTTCTACCACGCTACATTACATATGTTAATGTGGTTCGTTCCCGACATGAAGCCTGTATAGGGTCTTTTTGCACAGCAGGTTCAAGCACCGTCATTGCTCTGAGGTAGAATACAGGGCTCCTACGCAGAGGGCCCACGTTCGAACCTCGTTCCATCCTGGAATTTTTTTCTTATTTCGAGCGATAGTGGTTACAGACACCGGTGGCGGCGGCGGCGGACAACTGTGCCAAAAACGGCCCTTGTTGTGATCTCATAACAACTTTTGGTGTAAAATAAATAGCAGCGGCAACGTAGTATTCCCGTGCACGTTATCAGATACAGAAAACAACTGAGAGCTCCGCTTATCCCTTCAGTCTCTGTACGTAAGTTAAAGAAGTTTCCACGCACGAATGCGTTGACATTGTCTGCTGCATCAGCTCTGCTATCGCGCCAGGTCATATCACATAACAATGACAACAATAGAAAAGCCTCGAAATCTCATGACTCTACTATACTGCTTCAAGAGCTTCTGAGCGCACTGCACGATTTCATTTTATCATTTGTGACAATACAATCGGCGTATTTATACCACCTATTGGTTATCGTTACCGTTGATGCGATAGGCGTGCCGCATGGCTTAGAGGTTACGGTGCTCCGCTGCTGTCCCGAAAGACGCGGGTTCGAACCCGGTAGCATTTCGACGGAGGTACCTTCCACTGTTTATGCAACATATGCGCACAGTTAGGCGATATGCAAATGCGTAATATGTCGATTTTGCCGTTGTGGTTAACGCAGAACAGGCTTGAAATCGTTTTACGAATGCGTTTCCGTACAGCCGTCGTATTTCATTAATTTTCACCAAAGCCATAGAGGATAAGATAACGGGTCGCGACCGACGAAGACATTGCAACGGGACAGGATGCAACTCTCTCACAATTAAAGATAAGAAGGCGACGCTTCGAAAACTGCGTCGGTATTGTTTATGATGCGTTATCTTCACACAGCTTTATAAAGATATGAATGTGTACTTTAGTACGAACAACAAAATGCGCTGCAAAATGCGCTCTTTATATACTATATACACTTTTGAGTGACATATTTAATAACTGCAGGCAGTTTTCTGTGCCAAGACCATGGTTTGATTATGAGGCACTTCGTATAGTGGCGGACTCCAAATTAATTTTGACGACCTGGGGTTCTTCAACGTGTACCTAAACCACACAGGTGTTCTTGCGTATCGATTCCCTAGAATGTGTGTGGGACAGGCACGTAGGCAAGGGGGGCCCGGGCCCCCCCTTGCGATGAATTTCGGGGTTCCCCCCCCTCCCCCCCCCCCCCCCGAAATTCTTCCAGCCTTCTGTATTCCCGGGCAACTTTTTTTTTTCTTTTTACCATGGAAAGACTTTCTTTTGAACAATTAGGCCTTGGGCTCCCCATCGAAAAAAATCCTGGCTACGTGCCTGGTGAGCGGTATAGTGCGTTGGATGCTTCTATTCAGGGATATGCCAAGAGATACTCTCGGCGAGGTGCATTTCCGGGACAGTTACTACTTCGGAAAATTGCCGAGACATGCACGCGCATACACAAAGACACGCGCGCATTATATCACGAATACATTTTAACGAAATGCCCAGACATGTCAGCGTTTGTTATAAGCTCTGTCGCCAACAAACTTTGGAAATCTGTTTTCTTTTTGTTCTCGCTCAAATTACGAAAGCCAGAATTCCTTAATGAATGGCCAACGGGTGAATAAATGCCTAGAGATGGTATCGAATGGAAGGTGCTTTAATGAACTGAAAGTAAACGTAGCGGTTTTGTCCGAAGTGCTTAGCATCAACAACAATGCGCCTATAATGTACTACACTGATGGCGTTTGACAGCGTGTATAACGGCAGAACGGAACAATGCTTGACCTTATCTTCTATCCTCCCCCTCTTCATTTCGATTCAACAAAATGATTGGGGCCCCAAAGAAATAGCGTCGGGGCCACTGCGCATGCGCGAGACTCAAACAGCGTTTGGGTCTCGCGCATCTCCCCTGTGGTTTTCTGCGGACACCAAAGCTTTTACGGCCGGCTTAAAGAGCGCCCCTGTTAAAAAAAAGAACAATATTTACATCATATGCAATAAAAAAAGAGCAATTATGTAGCGCCACTTCCTGAAGTTATGCGAGTTTTCGCGCCAAAATGACGATATGATTATAAGGCACGCGTGTGGGACTTCGGATTAATTTCGACCACCCGGTGTTCTTTTATGTGCACCTAAATTAGTTCACTATAACCTAAATTTAAATACGCGGTAGTTTTGCATAACATAAAATTTCACAAATGGTAAAAAAGAATCACTTTTTTCACTCCGCGCGTTGATCAAAAACAAATGAGGGATACTAGCATTAAGATAGATAGAGAGAGAGAGAGAGAGAGAGAGAGAGAGAGAGAGAGAGAGAGAGAGAGAGAGAGAGAGAGAGAGAGAGAGAGAGAGAGAGAGAGAGAGAGAGAGAGAAAACTCTTTATTGAAAGGCAAATAATTTAGCCAGCGTATATATATATCACTGACTTGCATGGGGAAAGGGGTCGAGGACTGAAAGACAGAAAAAGAGGGAGAAAAATAATCTCGTAAAAATGCTGAAATAGAATAAAAATTATATAAAACCCAGTCTGAGTTTTTTGGCTCTTGGGCGGGGACGTGCGCTGATAGAGTCTCTCATTGTGTGCATTCGAGGAGCAACTAAAGTTTGTCGAGCTGACCGATACTATCTAAATATGTGAACAGAAGTTTCATCACACGCCTTCTTTGCGTGAGGCAGGCTAATGAACCCAATATACAGTCAAATGATAAAGTTCTTTGTGTTACCGATGCCATGACATGTTCATAGAGCGCACGCTCATCGGCATATACGCTCGGCAAGTGTTGGCGGTAACGCGTTACAAGTAACGGCGTTACCGGTAACGCGTTACTTTTCTTCAGTAACTTAGTAACGTAGTTGTTACTATTTCGGACCTGTAAGGGGTAACGTACTTACGTTACGATTTTTCGGTAACGCAACGTGTGACGTTACTCGTTGCTTTTTATTCCAATGAATTCGAGAATTTTCCCCAAAAATATTCTGCCTCGTAGGAGCTATTTTCCCAAAGCTCTCCCCGATGTTATTTCGTCGCAGTGGTGGACTGATCTCGGCCCGCCAACCGTTGACAAAGCGACCACGCGCGGGGTCCTTTGTTGCGCGGGGAAGATTGCATTTGGGAGCAAATTTTCGAAATTTCTTAAATGGATCCGTCAGTTTTGGCTACTGTGCTATCGAGGTTCAAGTTGTCGTTGATCGTCGATGAATCGAAGCGAAATGCGGTCCTCGTAACAGTCAAAAGCGAGCTGTCGAGATTTTTTGGCTTGCGGAGATCAAGACACGGGTATAGCGGCCTGCCTTAGCTCAACGATGACTTCTTCGGAAATGCATTCTCAACAACATCGCCAACTGTAGATCAACGACTGTCTCGGTACCTTTGGTGCATCATTACATCGCGCTGAGTGAGTTCAAGGAAAAGCCGCGCGTTTACCAGCTTTTTTCTGAAAGTGAATACAGGAGTACCACAAACCGTCGAGCGCCTATTTAGCGTATAGGTGCGGAGGTATTTACCAAGAAACGAGGGAAGCTGTCCGATGACAGGTTTGAAATACACCTACTTCTTACATTCAGAAAATTGCAGTTACATTAGGAAGTTATTCGTGCAATACTTTGACACTTCTTATAAACTTCGTTTCCAAAATTAGTTTTGCGTTTTGCTATCTGCAGCTGCGATTAGCTTTCTGGCTATTGAATTCCTGAGGAAGCGAGGCTGACCCTGAACAGCTTCACATACACAGTCGCAAATTTTTGCGGTAATTGTGCAGGTTAAGTTTTAAAAAAATTGCGCGCAAATACTTTTTGCCGGATTTACGCCATTTAAGCATTTTTTGTTGCTACAAGTTTGCGCATTAATTTTGTTAGTATATAGAAGCACGCCGTTATAATTACTGCAAGTTTGTTCAGTGATGTTTTCTTTGCGGAGAGCGTTGATGGTGACATCGATCGTCTTATTTTTAATGTCACGTTGAGAAGAATGGCCTTACCATGTGCCACAGAGTTAGAAGGCATCAAATAGAACTTTATACAGGCAACTTTATAGGCCACTGTATACGGTATTGCCAAGGAACGGCACATTTGTGCAAATTATTCTCGTTTAATCAGCACTTTGGGCTTTACAAAATTCTTATTGTGGGTGCCTGCAGAGAAGATGCAATGACTAAAATTTCTGGTTATGGAGTAACGGCCGAGGAACGTCCGTTACTTTTTTTCTGGTAACGGTAACGCGTAAAAACTTTTTTGTTAGCGTAACGAGTAACGTATTTAGTTGCTGTTTTTCGGTACCGCATAAAACACTGCGCCCGACACTCAAACAAAATATGTTCCACAGTTTCGATGGAGCCACAGTTGTTGCAGTATATGGACTTGCCGCTTGACCGAAGCGCGGTGCCGTAAGCTGTTTTCATAGGCAGTGTTTAGACGAAGACGATCGTACAGAGTTTCCTGATGTCGAGGAATTCTGGTACTTGTTCTGAGATGTGGGTCGATTGAGTAGAGGGCAAAGCATAATGATGTGTCGGAAGGTACAGAGCCTCTTGTTTTCTTCAAAGCAAGTCTTACGCCAGCTGGGAAGAATCAGATTTGATGAAATAAGTTTGCCTATTATTTTGGTATTGAAATCTTTTGCATGCCGCTTCATCTGATTCATTGGCCAGAATACCGCAATGAGCCGGTAGCCACTGATATGTGATAAAGTGACTGTGGTAATAGCGAAGTGGTGTAAGTACGCTATGTCGAATGAAACGGGCTGATGGTTTGTTTTCTTTGAGAAGTTGAACAATATCTGTAGTCAGAGTCGGTGAAGATATAATTAAAAATAAAACTGCTAAAACAGCATCTCGTGGCATTCCAAACTCGCGAATTGGAACATTGCTTCATCAAATGAAATTTCTCTCAGCTGGTGTACTTTCGATCACAATGACGGCTAAAGAATTCATCTTAATAAGCTCTGGTGTGGCTTCGGTGGGGAGGGGGGGGGGGGGGGCAAGTGCTGTTGGGCTTGGGGGGTGCCAGTGCCCCCTTTGCACCACCCTGCCGACGTTAATGGTTCTCTCCCTTGAAGCTTTCTGCACACTTGATGTTGCGCTTCCTTCGGGATCGGCCCCTGCTACTTTGACCAAGCGACGATGCCAACTGATGGCGTCAGTGATGATGCCATCATACGACGGCATGTGATGACGTCACAAATTTGGAATATTTGTGACGTCATGGTGACGTCATTTTTGCACGTGGTACGCTGTTGTGTATGTATGCTGGTTAGACGTCGTTATGCGGAGGTCGAGCACCTCTTGTAATCTTGCGGAGAACTACATCCAAGGCGCTCTCAAAGCATTTGCGTAGGTGGAGGTAGGAGCCTGATACAGGATTCGGCCGGTGACGAATGTATTAGCCAGCCGCAGTGCATCTTTTCATCGTAGTCCCCCCCCCCTTCTTTATTGGATACCTTTGCCAAGCGACGATGTAAATTGACGGCGTCAGTGATGATGCTATCATACGACGGCATGTGATGACGTCACAAATTTGGAATATTTGTGACGCCATGGTGACGTCGTTTCAGCACGTGGTACGCTGTTTGTGTATGTATGCTGGTTAGACGTCGTTATGCGGAGGTCGAGCACTCTCTTGTAAATCTTGCGGAGAACTACATCCAAGGCGCTCTCAAAGCATTTGCGTAGGTGGAGGTAGGGAGCCTGATACAGGATTCGGCCGGTGACGAATGTATTAGCCAGCCGCAGTGCATCTTTTCATCGTAGTCCCCCCCCCCTTCTTTTATTGGATACCTTTGACCAAGCGACGATGTAAATTGACGGCGTCAGTGATGATGCTATCATACGACGGCATGTGATGACGTCACAAATTTGGAATATTTGTGACGCCATGGTGACGTCGTTTCAGCACGTGGTACGCTGTTGTGTATGTATGCTGGTTAGACGTCGTTATGCGGAGGTCGAGCACTCTCTTGTAAATCTTGCGGAGAACTACATCCAAGGCGCTCTCAAAGCATTTGCGTAGGTGGAGGTAGGGAGCCTGATACAGGATTCGGCCGGTGACGAATGTATTAGCCAGCCGCAGTGCATCTTTTCATCGTAGTCCCCCCCCCCTTCTTTTATTGGATACCTTTGACCAAGCGACGATGTAAATTGACGGCGTCAGTGATGATGCTATCATACGACGGCATGTGATGACGTCACAAATTTGGAATATTTGTGACGCCATGGTGACGTCGTTTCAGCACGTGGTACGCTGTTGTGTATGTATATTAACCCTGTTTACATCTTGTTATTTCGAAATAAACTGGTTGCTAGTGCAGCGGTTCTCCCGTCGAATCGTATTCTTTCTTTTGTGTCTTGTTTCTGTAGGCGGCTTCACGCATTAAACGGACACTAATGAGAAAAAACGATTTTTCGCGCGCTAGAAAATTACAAATTTACAATGCCGAAAAACACCTCTCTTACCGCGTGAAGTTCATACGCTTTAAAAGTTCACTTCTAATCCGCGAGAAGACGCTTGGTGATCAAGAAAACGCGTGAAAAGAAAATGTGGGTGGCGTCGCCACCTTGAAATTCTCGCTCCAAACGCCATGACGGCAAAGATTTTGACGGACGTCTACTAGGTGATACGTAGTTCCTACTGAAATACATCGTAGTTCAAATGAAATAATGGTTACAAATTAAGTACATCGACCTCTGAGGGGGCCCAGAGCACAACTTACCAAGTTTCAGGAAATTTTGTTGAGAAAATGTCGCCAAAATACGAAGAATGCACTTTGAAATCCGTGACGTAACGCGCGGAGATTTCAACGCGAAATTTATAAACGAAACTTTGACGTTGATTTTCTTTCTCTATTAATAAACATATGATGGTGAAATTAACTACATTAGACTTTTCAGAGTACAAGTCAACCTAAACCAGTTCGTTGTTTTACTTCAGTGCCTCTTTAGAATGAAAGTATTGTTTGCTTGTAGGAGTAACCATAAGAGATTTACGAAGTCTGACGAGCCAGTGTCTAGTGCATACAGTAAGGCTTATTTATAATCTTACAGGCAAATACACACAGCAAAGACGTTCACAAAACAAGCACAAGGACAAAGCACGTCATGACGTAGATGATTGATACCCAACTAATTGCACCTGGTAGTTTCTGTGAGAAAAAAGAAAAACAACTTTCAAGCTCAATAGAGAATACGCAACTATATATCCACCTATGCCCACCTGAATTACGGAGAACAAAGAGACGACGCTGCGCTTCGAAGACACGCACACACGCGAGACGAGACACACGCAGCGCAATCCCTGTCTGTGAATCACGTACCCGTCGCTGCTGTAGTGCAGAACCAGGAAACCCAACTGTGCGCGTTGACATACTTCCAGAGTGGCTCCAAAACAATGTACGCAGAGGTGTATGCTGGAAGTTCCAGCCAACTGTCGATCTGCTTCGGCGTTTAGGGTCTGCAGACTCAACGTTTTAAGCATTATATGGTTTCAACTTCCGTTGTCGGCGACGTTCAACTGACATTTGAGCGAAAAACCAAAGCCGTTATCCGGGCACTCAGACGAGCACATCCGGGCAACCAGCGAAAAGTTGAGAAAATGCGGTCTCCCGGCTGGACCTTTGTACAGGACCGCATTACATACGATATGGTCGGCTACAATCTAAGAATAAATACAAGCTCCTCCCGCAAAACAGCGCCGTGCTTGTCAATCACCTAAGCAAGAGAGTCGTACAGCCAGGTTTCCTCATAAACCGTAAGTACTTTATATGGGCTAGCATAAATACGCAATTAGATAACTAAAGGTTCGTCGTTCCTATTCTCAAGATATGACCATTGGCTAATCAGTGATGACAGAATCTCTGATGAAATTTGCTAGGACTTTCAAGTTTTCGACTTAACACCAGCAACAAGAACATGTGTCGGTGTGGAAACACCAACTACCCGATACACGCGAAAACGCTTGACGCCGCGGAAACGAGCAAGCGTGAATGAATGTAACGTCTATGCAAATCCCGCATCAATGGGACAGCGATGGCTGCGCGTGGAGCTTGTATACTTGTGTTTATTCTCAGCTTGTAAACAACCGTAGTTACTGCCGAAACAAGTTACAAAAATATCTTTTTTTACGAATTGTAATATCACTGAAGCTGTAACCTCTGGTACGCTGAAGCTTTATTTCTCATATCCAATGGCGACGTTCCAAAGGTAGATACAGGGCGCCAATACACCTGGTTGTTATCTTTTGACGCTGATACAGGGTTTTCAACACCAACGCCTGAGTTTCGTGCGAGAGATTGCACACTGCGTGAGCACGCCGGCGGCGTCCGGCGTTGACTGCGTTTGGCCGAGACGAGACTTGCTACGAGTTTCAGTTCAAAACAGGTTCATTCCAGCTCGGCAACCTTGCAGGCCTGCGTGGCGTCGGGGCCGCATATTAAGATTGGGGCTTGTATCACCTCCAACCAATATGCTTTGTCGGTAGCCATATCATGGTTGCATCTACTCTCGATTAACGGGAGAGCCAACCATTTTTTTTCTCTTTAGATTCGCCCATCTTCCGGCATCAGCCAATATCAAAATGTGTGGCAGTAACAATCAGTTTGTAACCGGAACGGCAACGAATGCACCATCCCAACAAAGTCAGGTGCCGCGCAGCAACAAGTGCACGCAACCACAAAAATTACTTATCTATACGTGCTTCCTAGATAAGTTAGCGGCCCATGTAACAGCGGCTGCCAGCTACAGTGGCTGGCTCGACGCCGCGCATAATCGCAACAATCGCACGTATTTTACAGGCACTTGCGTTTGAATATGCCAACGCAACAAGTTGAAAATATATGGCAGCTAAAAATATGCGAAATGATATAGAACTTTTTTTTTTGTTCACATTCTCCGCACTGCATATACTGGAGTATGGACTAAAACTGACGCACGAACTGGTTGCTCCAATCCCATGGCAGCTAAGGCGTATTTAGAATGCCGCGCAAGAATTCGAGAAATTCGCTCAGTTCGCACGGGTTCTCGACCTTGTTCGTGGGAACTAGACAAGGTTCATCCTCGGCGCGGTACAACACTCGGACGCGGTTCACGTTGCCATCCTTGTACACCTCAATCAGGATGCTGGCACAGAAGCACGGTCGAACGTCGTGCGACTCGTTCAGAAGCTTGAGCACCGAAAACAGGCTAGTGTCGGACATGGAGAAGACGTGCATCCTGTCGGGCCCTTTGACGCGCTCCTCGAACTTCTCCGCGAGGGCGTCCAGCACGTGTCCCAGAATGTAGGCCGCGAACGGTCGCTCGTAACCAACGAGTATCTGCGCGAACACCGTCTGGTCGGCCCACAGCAAGTCCTCCCACATGGACTTGGCCCAGTCCGGGCACGGGGTTACCGTTGAGCACGTAAGTCACCAGGCTGTCCATGACGAGGAACTTGTCGGTGTTGTTGCGCCACGGTGCCCCCGTCTTCTCGGCGACGAAGTGTATCAGGTCTCCCAGGGTCTTGAACTTGCCCCGACCGGGTCCCTCGAGCGCCCTGTCCGTGTTGTCGTTGACGCTGCCTAAAAAGGGCACATCATATCGCGTCGGGTCGGTGCTGATCGGGGCCGCGGGAACTCCCAGGCCGCGCACAGTCTCTTTCACACTGTCCCGGCACCGGTCCAGGGAGACGTGTGTGGCCAGTACATGACCAGGCGAGTCGGAGCCCCGCAGGAACGCATCGTAGCGGTCCCGCAGGTACTGGCCCAGCTTGAAGGTCTGTTCTCGACCCTTCGCGGTGAGTTGGCCGTAGTCGACGGGTTCTTTCTTTGGCAGGTTCTGGCAGCGCGCAATGGGAGTTCGCTGGCCGTGCCGGCTGATAACGAATACGTAGAGCAGGTTGTCGGGCACGCCGTGAAGCTGTTTCGGAGAGGCGGAGCTCGAAGCCGACATGGTCGCTGCGCTTCCTAAGCGTCTCCCTGTAAACGGACCGGCTCTTCTGCTTTCTTTCGGAAAGAACAAAGGTAGTACGCGTGTCGTTTATACGCGTTATAACATGCCGTCACACGCGCGCCTTTTGGCTCGGCTGCACATGTGCTCTCGCTCCCAGTAATCCACCGCTCTCTCACCTTGAGAAGAGTGCTTGCGGTCAGTCGATTATTGCAGTTTCCAGGCTGCTCGTAGGGGTATTTCTCTTTACACTTTCGTCATCGCACGTACCTTTCACGTGGGGAAGGCAGCTGTGCCTTAGTACGACAGCTGCGTGAGTCACAGGGCGGGCGCAGTATATATGAATCAACGCTCAATGAGAAAGAGACGACGTAGGAAGCGGGAAAACGTGCGCCGAGTAACACCTGGGTGCAGAGACCATGGGAACGCAAGTGCTTGGAATATCGAACGAAAGGTAGCACACGACTGCTGTCCTCTTCGTGGGGATTGAGAAACACTACCGGAACCGATGCAACGGGGCCTCGCCGTTAGACGGAGACGAAGCAATAACACTGCACAATGCACTGTCACAGGCACACGAGTGAACGGTGTGCGCGTTCTTTCGGCGTGCCGTCACACTGGAGCAACGATGTGAAAAACACACGATTACCGATTCCTAGGCAGCAGATGACCCGACGACAATCGCAGGCGGTGCCCTTCGCCGCGTCGAACGTGCCGACATTAACGACCTCCTATTATAGCTCTCGCCGCAGGCAGCCCCGCCGTACACTGCCACGGGGACCCAGTCCGCCCGGCTGCCGTCGTCGCAAAGGGCGGCTTTTTACGAATGCTATATCCGTCCCTCTGCCCCCTCCGCCGTGGAGCCCGAAGGTGTAGAGGTTGACCCGCCGCGACGGAGACTTCAAAGCCGTGCGGCAGATGCCGCCACGGCAGCGTTGTTTCGTGCTCTAACGTTCGATTCGATCCTGTTCCTTTGCTTATTATTTCATTCGACTTCGGAAGGAGCGAAGGGCCGGAGAAGAGAGAGAGAGAGAGAGAGAGAGAGAGAGAGAGGGGGGGGGGTGCGGGTGCCCGCAGAGTCGTTGGACACGACAACAAGTCACCTCCTTCCTTGATAATAATAATTGTTGGGTTTTTACGTCAAAAAGCACGATATGATTGTGAGGTACGTCGCAGTGGAGGGCTCCGGAAATTTTGACCATTTGGTGTTATGTAACGTGCACCTAAATCTAAGTACGCGGGTCTCAGTAGCATTTTGCTTCCATCGAAATGCGGCCGCCACGGCCGGGATTCGATCCCGCGACCGTCGGGTCAGCAGTCGAGCGCCATAACCGCTAGGCAACCGTGGCGGGTCGCCTCCTTCTTCAAGAGCCACAATATAACAAACAGTATTTCACGCAAGAGATGGTACAGTCTGTAATGTCGGAAATTTGCGCGAAAGTTATAGCAGCTCTAATTATAAAGCAGCGACACGCGTCGGTGGGCGAGTTGGTGTTTATACTCAAAACACAATTGCAGCGCGCAATAAAGGACGTGCACTCAGAACAAGGCAAAAGCACGTCACGTAACTGTCAACATTATTTGACGGGAGACGAGGAGTAGTTGACATGTATACTGTTCCCAGTGTGCTGACGCATGCATATGCCTCAACGAACAGGCAGACTTCAGCAGCATCGGTACTATCACGGTAACTATCTGACGAACATTATACTCAGCGTTCGGCATACGCTGAGTATATGTTCTTACCGCTGAGCCGTATAATGCTAAGAAATGCATGCATTACTTTTTTGTTTACTTGAAAATTCTTCCAAAATTTGATATTGATAAACCATTTGGTTGTAGCACTTTCGTTGCTGCATGCGTCTACGTATTGGGAACAGTATACATCAAGCGTTTCTCGTCTCCCGTAGAAAAATAAAAAGAAAAGGTTAGTTCGCTGATGCGTTGCCTTAGTGGTCTTTTTTTGGAGCTACAGTTATGCCTTTAAGTTAAATATAATTACGTCTGTGAGTATGGAATGTTGGTTAGCGTATTCGGAAAATACTTTCAGCGCAGGGAGACTGAAGAACACTGTGTAGCTTTGCCTCTTGTCCCGGCATGCTTTTGCTAAAACACTTCCCAATCATTTAATAACACTGCAGGTTGTGTTAACTACGTGTTCAGTAATTATAGCAACAATTATTTAAGAGCGAGAGTACATTATTAATTGCGTTCAACGTGCGCGCCACTGTCGGGACAGTAGAGCACGTTTTCTGTCGTTTACGTTTGCTGGGTTATTACAATGTCCAAGAAAAAATAAATAGCAGCGGCAACGCAGCATTCCCGTGCACGTTATCAGATACAGAGAACAACTCGGAGCTCCGCTTATCACTTCAGTCTCTGCACGTAAGTTAAAAACGTTTCCACGCACGAATGCGTTGACATTGTCTGCTGCATCAGCTCTGCTATCGCGCCAGGTCATATCGCATAACAATTACAACAATAGAAAAGCCTCGAAACCTCGTGACATCTACGATACTGCTTCAAGAGCTTCTGAACGCACTGCCTGATTTCGTTTTATTATTTGTGACAATGCAATCGGCGTATTTATATCACCTATTCTATTGGTTATCGTTACCGCTGATGCTAGGCGCTCCGCATGGTTCAGTGGTTACGGTGCTCCGCTGCTGTCCCGAAAGACGCGGGTTCGAACCTGATAGCATTTCGATGGAGGCACCTTCCACTGTTTATTCAACATATACGCGCAATTAGGCGTAATGCAAATGCGAAATTTGTTGCTTTTGCCGTTGTGGTTAACGCAGAACAGGGTTGAAATCGTTTCACGAATGCGTTTCCGTACAGCCGTGGTATTTTATTTTCACCAAAGGCATAGAAGATAAGATAGCGGGTCTCGACCGACGAAAACACTGCAACGGGACAGGATGCAACTCTCTCACAACTAAAGATAAGAAGGCCACGCTTCGAAAGCTGCGTCGGCATTGTTATATGATGCGTTATCTTAATTCACATAGCTGTATAAAGATATAGGCATGTGTACTTAAGTACGAGTCACCAAAATGTGCTGCAAATCAAGCTGTCTTTCTATAATATATACACTTTTACGTGACATATTTAATAACTGCAGGCAGTTTTATGTGCCAAGACCATGGTTTGATTATGAGGCACGTCATAGTGGGGGACTCCGAATTAATTTTGACAACCTGAGGTTCTTCAACGTGCACCTAAATCCAAGTACACGGGTGTTTTGCATATCGCCTCCCTCGAATGTGCGATATAGTGCGTTGGATGCTTCTGTTCAGGGATATGCAAAGAGATACTTTAGGCGAGGCGCATTTCCGGGACAGTTACTACTTCGGGAAATTGCCGAAACACGCACGCGCATGGACAAAGACACGCGCGCATTATATCACGAATACATTTTAACGAAATTCCCAGACATGTCAGCGTTCGTTATAAGCTGTCACGAACAAACTTTGGAAGTCTGTTTTCTTTTTGTTCTCGCTAAAATTATGAAAGCCAGAATTCCTTAATGAATGGCGAACGGGTGAATAAATGCCTAGAGATGGTATCGAACGGTAGATGCTTTAATGAACACAAAATAAACGTATGCATATAGCGGTTTTGTCCAAAGTGCTTAGCACCAACAGCGATGCACCCATAATGTACTACAGTGATGGCCTTTGACAGCGTGTATTACGACAGAACGGAACAATGCTTGACCTTACCTTCTGTCCTCCCACTCTTCATTTCGATTCAGGTCACGGTGAACTTAATTCGTCTATACGTTCCAGATAATAGTACTTTTAAGCTTTGTCGTCCACCCAATAAGAATCTTGTATTAATGTGCCTGTCCGTGTTTGTTTCGTCCTTTGTTTAAGAAAAAATTTTCGCGCAAGAAGTAGTAGAGCATGAAGTACCAGCTAGCTCGAACCCACAGCTTGTCGCACCGTGTAGAGAACTTACACGACCCAGAAGCCCACTTGACAAAGGCCGCTGACTGGTCAGCAGTAAAGACAAGTAAGGTACGTTTACGGTATTGGAGGGGAAAAAAATTCACCTAAGCAGGGGGTGATGACGCGGTCGTCCCAGGCGTAGATAACTTTGTCAAACATTGCAGAAAGACGCAGTGCTGTAGCTTACCCTATGGTATTGGTAAGAAGTGGGTTGTTCGCACAGGCTACAGGTACCTGTTTATCACCACCACTGTTTCAAGTGGGATGCGATAAAGAGAGTGACAATCTTAACAGTCCCAAGGTATCAAGATATTACGACTGTAATGTCATGCCTCTTTTTCTGTAAAAATCATACTTTTGGTGGGCATCGCGTACAGTCCTTGATTAAGACGAAATCCGGCGTAGATTCGGCAGGTAAGTCGATTGCCCCGACGACAACCAGAGGGAAACCTCACATACCGCCGCCTTATCTGACGCGAACGCAGCAGTAAATGTCAAACACTGCTAGAAGAGGAATAGAGAGTTTTAGTGCCGCGGCCCCAAAGCGGCTTGGGTACGTAAGCCATTGCGTTCCTTTGTATTCTCCGTGGATGCAGCTGGGAGTACAAAGGAACGCAAGAGCGTGCGTACGCGGGCCGCTTGGGGGCCCCGGCACTAAAACTCTCTGATAACGCGTACGCGTAGCAAAGCAAGCGACGTTCATCGCCGTTTGCTGAAAGCTGAGCGAAGCGGGTTTCCTGCATGCTACGCAGCGAACGCGAGACCAACGGAAGGAGCGGCCACAGCTGGGCGGTTCGCCACTCTACGCCACGAACGCGTCAGCGCGCCAGAAATATGAAAGAATTGCCTTTCGTAGTCCCATTCATTCTCGTTAGGGCTGTACAGAATGGCGGGCGGTGTCCCTTGGCTTACGCACATCTTTTTCGAAGCGGCACTGTCTGTCAATTGTTTTAGCTCCTTCGTATTTGAAAGTATCGCTGTTGGAATCAAAAGGCCAGCACTGGCGTAAAAAAAAGAACAGAAAAGAAAAAAAAAAGCCGGGAGACAAAAAAGAACGCCTACGAGAGAGCGTTGTGTCACGGGACTAAGGCGGTGGCATTCTTCTGGAAGACCGCTAGATGTCTCGAAGGACGCGTCGTTAATCTAAAGCGTTATGTACGTCTGCCTTTTCTTCGATAGAGTTGTTCTCTTGTGCCCCGTGAAGTAAATATCAATGCAGGGAGACGCTGAGGGAAGGAGACCTAATCATTCGTCACCATTTGTCCTCGCCAATTTCGCTACACACGAACGGGAGCACTCTACATAAGGTGCGCCATTTTTGATGACACCGTTTACTGTTCTCTCTATACGCTATTCCGCAAAGGTTTCTAGACTACTTTTAGGATTGAGTAAGCCGAACATTTTTTGCGTGATTCGGGACGTAATATATTGCCTATTACGCCACATTTTTTCGACCACTGCTCCCGAGTGGTTGTCAGCCACTTAGAGTGCAGTGAAACTCCTCCATATGTTCTAGAAGAACTTGTTTTTGGGCGAGTTGGTGCCTTAGTTTGCTGAACATATAGAATTGGCGCTCTTCTGTCTCTTTCCTCCGGCCCTTTTTCATGTTCCTAGCTTCGCGCCACTTACGATATGTTCAGCATCCTCCATATGTATTCTGGGAAGGTGTCCCGTCTCAGCTTTTGCAACTGCGGGATGCCGTCGCTTTTTCTTGTGTTTGTGTGTGTCTATATGTCTGTGTGTGTCTATATGTCTCTGTGTGTGTGTGTGTGTGTGTGTGTGTGCGTGTGCGTGCGCGTGCGTGCGCGTGCGTGCGCGTGCGTGCGTGCGTGCGTGTTTGTGTATTTGCTTTTTTTTTCTCGGGTTGCTGATGTATTGACCAGGACTTCGTTTTTTCCCGCATACGCCTGATACATTCTTCTTGATAAAACTGTTCGTATCTCTTAGCACCCGCTGCGGTGGTCTAATGGTTATGGTGCTTGACTGCTGTCCCGAAGGTCGCGGGATGGAATCCCGGTCGCGGCGGCCGCATTTCGATGGAGGCAAAGTTCTACGGGCCCGTGTGCTTAGATTTAGGTGCACGTTAAGGAACCTAGGAGGTCGAAATTTCTGGATCCTTCCATTACGGCGTCTTTCATGATGAAATCGTGCTTTTGGGACGTAAAACCCCGACAATTATTGGCACGTGTCAGCTGTGAAGCATCTTTTACGGTCTTATCTCGCGATTTCTGAGTGAGTGAGTGAGTGAGTGAGTGAGTGAGTGAGTGAGTGAGTGAGTGAGTGAGTGAGTGAGTGAGTGAGTGAGTGAGTGAGTGAGTGAGTGAGTGAGTGAGTGAGTGAGTGAGTGAGTGAGTGAGTGAGTGAGTGAGTGAGTGAGTGAGTGAGTGAGTGAGTGAGTGTACCAAATCACGGATTCTGATTGTTCTCAAGCGCGATGCTCCTTGTGAACACTAGGGTTGCTACTTAGGATATGTACGCATTTTCCGCGAATTGCCTGGCGTGCATGCTCGCGCTCGGGCAATTCCTTCATTCGTCCCGTTTCTCTTATTTGCGAGAGGTTCATGCCAATCCCGTCACATCCATTCATCAGTGCCCTCGGTTGACGTTTGTGTGTGAGCCTTGCAAAAAATAAATAAATAAAACGGCTAGTCTGGTTTGTAGATTTAACCAGCGCCACATCCTCGACCACTCTTCCACCCGCTTCGCCTGCGCTTCATTCTTTAGAGGCACGGGCAACGAATGACACTCTCGTGTCTCTTCCAAGCACTTCCGGTTTTCCGAAGATTCAGAAAATGCGTTTCAAAAAATAAAACTGGTCCGACGGTTCATGTTAAGAGTTATATTCAATACATATGATGTCGGAGCATAAGTTTGCTTAGTATGGGGGCCAATTAAGTGTAAGTATAATCAGTGAAAATGAATTGAACGAGTTAATGAAAGTACAGACTGTTATGAGGGGAATGAACTTACTCGATACCAAACGGGAGTGGGAATGGGGGACTTGTGAGCAGCTGGGACCTGGCGGAAGCAGATCTCAACCGCGCCCTTCTCTCTACGTGGCCTCTGAGGACCCGCTTCGGCAGACGCAAGCTTAACCCAATAAATACACCAGGGTACAGGAACGCCGAGGTGCGAGGGCCACTATACCAGACACTCAAGTCTAGGATTGGGGTCGCCTCAACAAATTTTTTCATAAAGCCCACCCCTGCCACTTCTTACACGGTCCACCCCTCACAGAGCAGTCACCTCTTGCGAGGTGCCGGATTAAATTCGCCGCGGCAAGAAATGATTGAGAGATGGAGTTCCCGCGGCCAAATTAGTGGAACAGCTTTCGTACAGCCAACTGATGACGACACGGTCTTTCGCCGTGGAATTTAGCTTCCGACCTGCTTCCTCTATACTTTTTTTCCCCTTTGAGGTGGCCTTAACGCATCGCAGACGAGCGCTGCGCACAGAATGGGAGGGGGGGGGGGGGGGGGCGTTAATTTCAACCCACCCCACCTTCTTAGACGTTTCTGTAAATGGGACGAAGGAAAAAAAGGATAGGAGCAAATATGTGAAGTAATTAGTCGACACAGGGCGTGCTCGCGCCAGATCTAAGCGATGCTGCCGTGGTACTCCGCGAAAGAAAATGGAATAGAAGGAAGAACACGACGAAACATAATAATATAATTTTTGGGGTTTAACGTCCCAAAAAAGATGAAGAAAGAGGCAGGAGTGAAATGGGAAGGGGAGATGTGTAACTCAGCAGTGTGCGAGCTAGTTGGCAGCGCATGATTTCTTCGTAGCGCAAAAAAAAAAAAAAAAGAAAACTTCTTGACAAGGGACGAAATTAGTGCGATGGACGCAAGCGCTAACATCGAAATGAATTTTTACCATTCGGACACATATTTATAATGGTAACCGACCCTATGACGACGTTTGCGAGAAGCTCGTAGGTGACGCATATAGCTTATGATGGGTGAAATATTTTAGTGAAGCAATAGCCATAGGTCGACAAAAATTGTGACGCTCACTCAGACTCACTTATTAAATATATTTTGCGATTAGAACTCACTCGGACTCGCACTCACTAAACATTTCCTTATTAAGACTCACTTGGACTCAGTCTCACTGAAAGTTTTCTCGATCGGACTCACTCAGGACTCAAACTCACTAAAATATTGCTCTCTTGTACTCACCTTTGCTCAGACTCACGGCTCGATCTGAGTCTGAGTTAGTCGACTCATGAGTTCATTAGCGTATAATTAACTTTTTCGACCACAGTGTTAATGCTCTTTAACATCGATATCTCATATAACTGGTGTTCTACTTGGCGCGTTTTGATGTCATACTTCAAATACGAGTTATCAATGGTTACAATGCAGTAAGGACATTTTTATCGAAAGAGATGACTCACACGGGATATTTTATCAAGAACTTCCCACGAAAGATTTTGCCAGAGAGAGACTCACTAAAATATTTCACCCCTCGCCCCCTCCGTAACTCACGCCTCTGATCAATAAATATTGAGATGGCGTATGAGCGAACGCAAGTGCTCTCAAGTATGTGTGAGTACACGCGAGTATAAGCGTGAATTAATCATAAGGCTGGTAGTAATGCTGAAGTTGAGTAGATAGGGCCATAGGTCGGCAAAAAAATGTGGAGCTCACCCAGACTCACTCACGAAATATATTTTGCCCTTAGGGCTCACTCGGACTCAGACTTGCCAAAATTTTCCTGACTCGGACTCACTCGGACTCAGACTCACTCAAAATATTTCTCAACCGGACTCGCTCAGACTAAGACTCACCAAAATATTACTCAGCCTGACTCACTCATACTCAGACTCACGGCTCGATCTGAGTCTGAGTGAGCCTGAGTGAGTCGACTCATGAGTGAGTTTGCCGATCTATGGCAATAGCTCTTCTCCTTGATTCAGGGCTGCTAACGATGAGTCCGCGACTTCTAAGCTAATGATGAAGGATCGAGCCACTAACAAGTCACTAAAGATCGAAGTCAAGGAGCTCGCAATGAAAAATACCATGTGAATTAAAGGAGCACTAAAGAGCAAAACGATTTTTCTCGTATTAGTAAAATACTCTTGCACGATACCAGAAACACCGTGCACGCTTGCTGCGAGAAGACGCTTAGTAAGCGAGAAATCGCGCAATAACAAAATGTGGGTGGCGACACCACCTTGAAGTTTCCGCGCCATTGGCCGTGACGTCACATGTTTTGACGTCGCCTGCTGGGACTACGTAGTTCCCAAACTTTAAAAACGAAGTACACTGTCCTCTGATGGGGCCACGTAGTTAACATACCGATTTTGAGGAAATTTTGTTGAGCCAATGGCTCCAAAATATGATAAATACCCTTTGAAATCCGTGACGTCACGCGTGGAGATTCTGGCGCGAAATTTAAAAATGAAACTTTGAACTTCACTTTCTCCTTTATTAATATACTTATGAAGGTAAAATTAACGACATTATAGTTCTCAAAGTACAATTCATCAATCTAAGCCGATTCATTGTTTCTCTTTAGTGTCCCTTTAATATACTGTTGGGAAACGGGTGTCTCAGCTTGCGACTGCTTCTGCGCAGAGCTGATAGACGGAGCGATCAAGGCGACGGTGAGTTAAGGCAAATTTATATACATATGTACAGAGGCGTTACATATTCGGCGCTGGGGCCGACAGCTTATGGGGCTCGCACAGCGGTGCGACGACGACCCGGGATTTCTTCCTTCGCTATCTCGCTGTCTCGCTCCGCGCAGCTTGGTTCTTTTATAGCCCTGGCCGACCCCTTGCATCAGCCAGTAGCTCGAAGCCTCCAATCGGGACCGCCGTGGGTCGCTGGCTGGAACCGGATCCGCGGGGGAGAGGGCTTGCCGCACGTTGCGGGAGAGATTTCCGTCGGTTGCGTGAGGCGCAGCGCCGGAGTTGCCGGGGATTGCGTAAGACTCCCGCCTCGTTGCATCAGCTGGTGTTGACGCTGGTTGCGTCAGTCGCATCGCCGGAGTTACCGGGGGCTGCGTAAGACTCCCGCCTCGTTGCATCAGCGGGTGTTGACGCTGGTTGCGTCAGACGTTCTACCAGCTTGAACGCCTTGTTGAAGCAAGGAAGTTTGGGTCGGGAGCCCTGGCATAACAATACCGACGGAAGTTACGAAGCAGACCACTGTTCGAGTATCCCTTCTAGTGTTACAAACTGGCTGGTTGCAATCCTAATGAAAAGCAACAGTCAGTGAAGCCGAGGAAAAGTATAGGGAACGCTATTTGCAGTCTTTTATCTGCAGTAAGTAGCACATAAATGTGGAGAAATTAAAGGTGGACGAAAAGACAACTTGCCGCCGGCAGGGACCGAACCTGCAACCTTCGTGTGCAGATACAACACGACAAATAGCGTCCCCTATGGCTGCATTGTCTGCCGGTTTTCACGAAGGTTGCGTCTAACAAAGAAAAACGAGCCCTTAAGTTCTCTTACCGAGTGGTTGCGAAACCAGTATCAGAACAGCGCTACAATTACTCTCCTTATGATTAAAAAGTAAACGGAGAACTATGGCAAAAATATAGAAGCTGTAAAGAGTGAACAGCTCTCTAATAAAATGTAAGCAATGTTTATGCAGCGTGCATAAATTATCTGCTTTTTTCATATTTGTGAAATTTTTGCTCGGGGAAAAAAGCTTTAGAGATCATGCCATTACAGTGCCATAAGAAACGGGATACATGTAATCTAAGTTTTCTTGTTCGTGCGAGATGAAAAGAAGCGTTTAGGAAAAAAAAGAAGAAAGCAGAGCAAAGCTTTAGCTGACGTTGTGTGAGCGGCCAATTAGGCGTATGATTAATGGCTGCAGCTTGGAGTGCCCAAAACAATGGTGAACCTTCATCTCTGCGATATGACTAGGCGCCTTACGGAAGCAGTAATCTGTCAAGGAGCTTATATTTGCTTCGTTCGACCTTTGTTCTTCTTTTTGTTTCATTTTTGGCGTCATAATGACGTTAGCTTTTAGGCCAGCCCGTCGGCTCTAAATGTGTGCATAACTTTTGAGTTCCCGTCAACGTTTAGACAAAGGAAAAAAAAAAAAGAAAGAAGCTCTTTGCATAGCAAGTTAGGCGTGAATACAGAAATGAGACGCTTGCGCGAAGCGGTGGATAATTTGCGCGCTGCATTTTAAAATTTTCGCAACGTTCCCACTTACAGACGGAGTGAATCGCATTTTATCTTCAGCTCACGGCTAGCCGCCGTAATATATCTTCTACTACCACACGAAATATTCCTCAGTTTTGAGCTCTGTGACGTCACAGTTACCCGTTATCAAAGACAGCGATTTTCGGATCTGAGCAACCTTGTATTTTATGCGATTGCGATTACCAGCAACGGTGGCCGCGTTTCGATGAAGGGGAAACGCAAGGACCTCAGAAGTAAAATTATTCATAATTAATAAAATTAGATCATAATGCGGAGTGCCTTCACCAAGGCGGGCCTCATATCGCATCCTGGTTTCTGCACGTAATACCCCCGAATTAAGTTAATGCGTATGCAAAATAGATTGCAGTGCCATGCATAGGTTTCAGCCAAGAATTATCAGTAACCATGATGGTTATAGGCACTCTAACGCCTTTGCGAAGTTTTTATAGCAAAGCTTTCTTAGTCGACGCTGTGCCGTTGTCGTCGTCGTAGTTGTAGCAGTAGTTGTATTACAAATTAGTTCTGCGGAATCCCGCAAGGTGGCGGAAAGGTTAAGAAAGGGAAATCGACAACCACCCGGGATGCTATTCTGGACAATGTCAAATTCTGCCATTGGTCAACCCTGATTGGCCCAGAGAACTGCTACGGCCTTTCTGATTGGCTTAAAATGCCGCCATTAAAAAATATGACAATGATGACCGAATTTGACAGTGTCCGCAATAGCACCCCCGTTTGTAGCTCGAAGCCACAAGGAAATCCGTACGAATTTCTCAGAAGAAAGCTTCTCACTTTCCGAAAATAAATTCGTCCTGGTCCGGGGATCGAACCCGGGACCAAGGCCTATCAGGGGGCGGTCGCTCTACTAACTGAGCTAACCAGGAAGCTGGCGAATTCATCGACAACTCGAAGCACATGGACACGCAGTATTGCTAAACAGTTCAGCTTAATAAAGGAAAATTGACGTTGGTCCCGGGTTCGATCCCCGGACCACGACGAATTTTGGGCAACTAGAAGCTTTCTTTCTGACAAATCCGTATGGGTTTTCTAGCGGCTTCGAGCTACAAACGGGTGGCTGTCAATTTTTCCCTTCTTAGTAGTAGTAGTAGTCGTAGGCGTCACGCAGGACACGTGACCAGATAGGGGCGTGAATAAAGGAATAAAGAAAACGGGATGACGATTATGCTCAATCATGATGACGCACGAGAAGCTGCTGCTGCTGATGATGATGATCGAAATGAGGCTGAGCTGCCTATCTACACTCTTAATCATGTCCTGGTTAAATACTGACTGTATCCAGGAAACTAGATGAAAATGTCCGGTTTTCCGGCTATATCTAGCACTTTAAGCGGGACCTGATTAGGAGTGTACCATCACATACACACGCGCGCTTACAACCCCGCTGTCCGACGGTATTCACGGCGGGGAACTGGGTGAAATTTTTTAGCCAGCTCCTTCCAGATGGTCAAACTCATATACTCAAAGACACGACTGCCGCATGCACCGAGGCGTTGTAATGTTGCATCGAGGAGCTCGAAAACAACCTAAGCAGGGTTCAAAGAGATGAAATGATAATTCACTAATTCTTTTTTTAGCAGAAGTAAATAAATGATATCGCGTGTTGCTTTTGAGTTTGAGTTAATTTTTTACCACACACAGTTTGACAGTTATAGCTGCTGGGACAGGGGAAAAAAAAGCTGCACGAAAGAGCTTGACAATGTCCCACGTCCCCAGGTTCACTGTGACAACAGGACGGCAAAAGCAAAGTAAATTTCAAGACAATTCAAACGAGCAATACACATGCTATACATTGAAACAAAAAGTTGCGCAAAGAGAGAATTATTACTGCGGACGTACTCAGCAAAGCATATTCAAAATAGAAGTATTAGAGAGTGTGCGCACAATTTGACCAGTGATCTTGAAATTATTTATTGTACTTGGCAAGCAATAACCCAATGCCTCAAAACCATAGTTAGTGCGCTTCATCCCTTTGTTCGAATAGAATGGCGGATTCTAGTACGAACCTCGCATGGGCGTATTTTTCAATTATCGCGACATTTTCGTACAATAATTATTTGCCTTTTAGGTGCTTAGCTAATTTACTTAGCTTAAGTTTTACCATTCGAGAAGTCTCGTCAAGTATCGTCAGGTCTCGTTAAATCTCGCAGTCATGAGACATATAAGGTTTTCGCCTCAATAATCGCGTCCGTCTGGGCAATAAGAGCACGACTGTGCTACTCTATACAATGGTGTTCGATCCGGGCGTATACAACTGTGCGCAAAAGAGCGTCGTTCCAATGCTGGCTCTCCCAATCATGGCCCGCATTCACGGCGAAAGGATGAGCTCTGCAGACTCCATGTGTGCGCCAGACTCACGATGATAAGCCGTCCCGGTCGCCCGGTCTGGCGATCTCTCTCTTTCATTGCACGCCCTTATGACACCCTTTTAATCAGAAGCGGCAGGGTGCTTGCCCGTTTGGCGAGATCCCGTTGCCACAGCATGGGTGCCGTGCCGCCTTATCGGGTGCTATGCAGCACGGCGTGGGAACTGTGAAGTAAGACGGCACATTTGGGAATCTTCACACGTTCAGGTGACCGATAAAAATAGGGAAGAGAGAGAGAAAGTGGCGGGGGCTCATGCTAAAGAACTTCTCAAAATTATCACCTCATGTTTCCTTGCGCAGTGCCAGTTCTGTAATTGAGTGGGTAATATACAGAAATTTTGCCCACTTCGGTGTTACAGTGGTCTGACAAAAATTTCGATGCAC